>NC_139515.1:43410350-43925350 GCF_947247035.1 Vipera ursinii
TGAACCGCCCTGAGTCCTCAGGGAGAAGGGCGGTATATAAATGTTATTAAATTAAATTAAATTAAATTTTTATCTTTCATTTCTTACTTTGCACAATGTCTGTGAATCTTTTTTTGAAATCTGTAAATAGGCAAAAGCTATGTAAGAAAGCCTCTCATTCACCCTCAAGCTTCTCATTCTCATTCTTCATGTGGATGTGATTTACACTATGATCAGTGTGTGAGATTTATATAAGATTTATAAGGAGAGCAAACAGCAAATGTAGGTTTTTTTAAAAGCATTTTCTCTCTGAGACAGTGTGGCTGATTTGAGGATCCCTGCTAGTCTATCATTAAAAGTGTTAGTCACTTGTGAATGTCTCCAAGGACTGCATATCTGGCACACTGAGAAGCATCTCAGCACAGCTGAGAAGTATTAAATAGGAATAGTTGAGACCTAGTAAAAGAGAGGGGCTGTTGGTTAGAAAAGGGGTTGCTAATAGAACATCACAAAGGCAGTTGAAGATCACTGCTGGGGAAAAGGAAAAAGTGGTCAGAAGTCACAAAACCCATAGAAAGTAATCACTTCAAGATTCAGAAGACATTTCAGGTGAATGAACTGCTGAGCTGTAGGACAGTGCTATTGGAGGTGTGTGTATCTGTAGATGAGACAAGAGTAGAGAAGTTGTAATCAGCAACTTAATAGATCAAAAAGTATCAAGAGTTCCAGGCAAAAGATGACTTGAAGAATAGAGATTCTAAGGAGAGCTTGGTCATTCACAGTCCATCAAGGATGGTGACAATGGGCAAATAAAAAAAGAAGCCATAAAACAGCTGAGCAAAATCCACAATGGGCTAGAATAGGGCTTTTCAACCAGTGGTATGAGTACCACCTGTGGTACATTGGCACCTGACAGGTGGTACGTGACCAGCCTAGAAAAGTGGTAGCCGGGGAGGGGAATGAGCTGAACTGGTGGCAGCACTGCACAAGCCTGAGCGAGAGACAGCTGGAGCTGAAGGGCTTTCAGGGCTCAGCAGAAGCACCAGGATCAGTGCTTCTTTGGAGCTGTCATGGCTCAGCGGAAGCACCAGGATCAGCGCCAGGCTCCAGCTAGAGCTCGGCACTGATCACGGCACGTCTGCTGAGCCCAGAAGAAGTGCCGATCAGCTGGAATGTTGCAGCATCTCCAAGGTCTTGTGATTTACATTCAGATGCTTGGCAGCTGATTCATATTTATGACGGTCACAGTGTTCCAGGGTCATGTGAAGTGACCAAAACCTGCTGCAACCACCCAGCAGACGGAGGGAATAAAAACCAAACACCCCCCACCCCACCCCCACTGCCAATCCTCAACAGAAATGCTCACAACAATGAAAACCTCGGACAGGAGGAAGAGCGCCGTCGGGCAGGCAGGCAGGTGTCTTGCGGGGCACTTTTTTCAATGCCATTGTAACTTCGAACAGTCACTAAGTGAACTGTTGTAAGTCGAGGACTACCTGTACTTCATCACTTGTTTCCTTTTTTTTTTTGGTCATCATGTTTTTGACACCTTGCTGGGCGATTGGTGGTACTTGGATGTTGCCATATCCTAAAAGGATGAAAATGTTGAAAAGCCCTGGGCTAGAACACGGGTGTCAAACGTGCCACATCACGTGACGTGTCGCAATGTATCACAACTTTTTTTGCATTGACAGAGCTGGGGTGGGTGCGGCCTCCATATGATGCAACCAGCCTGTGGGCCGGCAGTTTGATACCCCTGGGCTAGAACTACGGCAAGGGTGAAGTTCCCACAGATGCCTTTAAGAGAATGATGAAAGCTGAGGAACAGGAGAAATGACTTCCCTATTCTACTGTAAAAACTAAACCCAAACCCAGAAGCTTGAAGGAAGAAGTAGAGCAAGTGCCTTTGGGAGGAAAAAGAGATACAAGATATAATAAAAGAAATAAAAGTTCCAAGATATTTGTGAAAAGAGTTAAGAAAATGGTAATAGAGGTAAAAAAACAATCAAAGAGTGAGGAACAAGAGGGATGAAGTGAAGAAATGTTCCAGCACGATAAACTTGTCCTGCAGAGAAAGTTTCAAGGTTAAAAACTAGCAGTAACTAAAAGGAATTGAGTTAAAATAAGATTGAAAAACAGAAACTCTTTAGAGATAAGGTTTTAAAGGTTGCACAAATTAGAAATCTCAGTATTTAACACTGGAGCATCTGAAGTATTTTGCATAAATTTGCACAATAAACCCTTTTTGTGGCCAATCCTAATGTCTGCTTGATTGCCATTATTCCTTATATATAAAAAATAATCTACAGCAGGTCTCCTCATGTCAAATTTTACACTACTCTAAAATTTAAACCAAGTGATGACAGCAGCATTATCAACTATTTATTTGTTGGTTTGTAAAATTTATTGGCCGCTCATCGTACCATGGGTTAACTCTGATACTATTTTTTAAAAAACAAGTTTTATTGATTTTTAATATTTACATGTACATGTATTTGTGAAACAATATGGTGGTTGGGTAATTAAAATAAGAAATAGCCACTTGTAAATAGGTCAGGTTACATCAACAGAGATGCCCTCTCTAATTCCCTTAGTGATTACATAATCAAAATAAGCAAGTTAGTATATTTCTAGTTATAACCTAGTCAATCAACAAAATTCAAAATATATTTTCACTAATACATATCAATGTCCTGTTTTTAAATTTTATCTAATTACAATAGGATATTCTAGAATAGCCTATAGTATATAGAAAAAAGCTTAATTTTGGGGAACCCACAATTCCCTATTTCAGTAAAGAATAATTCTTTTGTCTACAAAACATATATTGTTCATTACAAAATATTTTTATGTTTTACCATTAAAGTCTAATTTTCATCTTAGCAAATCACCAGTTATTAGAAATATATTTTTTGCCTTAGCCATTCAACAATTATTAAAATGCTATCTTTTATATATTAAATTCTAGATTCTATACTATAGTTCAAAAATAGCCACTGAATATTCTATAAGGGATCTTAACCGTACATCAATTATTAAAATACCATCTTTTGATATGTCATTCCAAATTCTATAATATAGTTCGGTGTTATATTTCCTTTACAAATCTAAAAGTTAAATGTAAAATCAGTGACATTTTTTTAGAGATTCCCCTTAATCCATAAAAAGATATTTTTATAGTTTGTCTTTAGGAATCCCAAAAAAGAAACAAGTTCAGTCTTTTAAATCTAACTCTTGCCTTCCTTTTGTGCCAATCATATTTCGCTCTTGGTATCTTTAAATTCTCAAATGTATCTTCCTTTCTTCCTAGACCCCTTATTTGAATCCAGGGAGTGTATCCAAATGCCAATTTTGCAAGGAAAATGTCCCCTTTGTAACCATTGTATTTTTGCTTTGATAGTTCGGTTTTTGGTGGTTGATATAATATAATTGTCATTAAATCAGTCAAATCTTTTTGTTCTTCCAATTCTGTCTGGGTTAGGTAGAAAGTAGTAGCTGGTATTATGTTTGACATTTGATTAATTGAATTCTCAATATAGTGTATTTGAAGGCCTTTAGTGTCTTCACTCTTGGTGTTGCTTTCTTCAGGTGCTGTTACCTTTTGGCTTGTAAGTTTTATAGTTGCTATTAAAATTTGGACTTTAAGGTTTCCTGTAGGTTGCTTTTGTTGTTCTTTGAAATCTCCTATTTTAGTGTTAGTTTCCACTTCTTCTATTTGCGTTTGGGTTATCTTTTCCTCATTTACAGTCAGAGTTTGATTTGGTGGCTTTAAATTGTCAGATTTTTCTTGCAGTTTGGCTTTAATTTGCTCTGTCATTGCCAAGATCGGATCCAGTATTAGTTTATAATCAAGTGGCGGGATGTATTCATCCATTTCATTGTTGTTTACAGTTAAATCTTCCATGGAGGCTGTTTTAATAATAGTCAGAGATTTTCCATCTCCTGAAGAGTTGTATTCAGTGCCAAGTGTTCCCACATTTATCTTCAAGAACAGCTCTATTATTCAGTCAGCTCTCACAACAGAAAAAGGAAATTTACTTGCTATACCAGGTTTCGCCACAAGATGTTATCAATAACATCTAGCATGCAATGTAAGAGGGTTTTTTTCTTTTTTTTTCTTTTTCCAAATTAATATAGAACTTTTGTAGGATTAGTCCAAATTTTTTCTTTAATTCATAGTTTAAAGAGAGAATAGGATAGTGAGTCCCCAGCAACAAATAGAAGCTTTTTAGTAAATACAGCTGAAATTGCTTAAATTCTTTGCTGCATTAATTGGATTTCTTTTGTGACTTTGAGGCTTTAAGATTTGTTTCTCAAAAAATGGGGAAGGAGATTTTCAGGAAAGTCCCACAGGAAGATGATTAAGGGAATAGAAAAGGTAAAAGCTCACCCAGGTCCTCCAGATTGCTTCTTAGTGCTAGGTAGTACTTTTGGCTTTTGGCAGGGAGCGGCTTATTGATCAGCCATCTTTATAGCCAGTCTCTTCTTTTTCAGGCCAAAGGAGATGATCCTGGATTCCAGTGGAGGGCTGCCACCCTTCTGCGATTGCAGGGAAGTCCTCCTCTCAGTAATCGCCCCTCAATGGCAATTTTTGACCCTTTTCAGGGTCCCCCAAACAAGAAAGAAATGGACAGCAGGAGACAGACTGTCCCTGCACGTCTGGAAGCGCTGCGCGCGTGAACTGGAAGCCAACTCTGATACTATTAATGAGTGTCCAATTATTATCAAACTTATATATTTAAGAAGACATTAAAAGTTTGAAATACCTTAGACTTTGAAATGTTTTGTTCCAGGTCTCTGGATTTTTTTTAAATAATAGCTGTATAAATTGAAAAACCCCCAACCCTTTAGAACAGCTTCAGTTAATGCTGTGCCAAAATTGAGTTTAAAATCTACTTTCATTTCCCATAAGTGTTCTTTTGCAAAGAGTTTTCTACTTCTTTTCTTTCAGCTTTGTCTTCATATTTTTAATCTGAGTCATTACTGAAAGCTCATGCTGTTATTTCCTATTATATATCTTAGATTTCTTAAAATAGAAATTTTAAATAAAAATAAAATCATACTGAAACCTCCCTGGCTGCCCCTATTTCTCAGGCTGAGAATGCCTAGATGGAGACCTTTCCTCACAACGCTTTTCTCAGCCTGGGATTTAGCTGCACTGGGGGAAGCCAGGGAATCTGCAGGCCATTGTGCATTGTATAATTAAAATCAGAATATTCATGCAGTTTTTGTCCAACTGAGTAAATGCAAGAACCACAAGACTATTTTTCCTTTTTAAAGAAATTCTGAAAGTATATTTTCTTTAAGTTCAGTGATAACTGTTTTTTATACATAGTAGGACTTTTCTTACATATTTTGACAAATTATATAGTGATCAAACTTCATTAATGAAAAAATAAAACTGGAATTTCTGATTTCTTTGAGAATCCTGTTCATGTATTGGCCTCATACCTTACACTTCTGGATAGGACAGCTGTTTTTCTCATCTGAGAAGTTACTTCAGCACACATTTGTTACTCACTGATACTGGAATCCTGGCCCTGCATTGACTACTCCTCCCACAGCCCCTTATCAGTTAGTTTAACACTGATGAGGAACGTAAAATTTACGCAAGCCCAAATCCTAAGAGAGAACTTTTATAAAATGTTTTATATATGGCATTTAGATCCTAAAAAGCTTGCAAGTATGTATCCGAATTATCAACCTAAATGTTGGAGGTGTGGTGGCGAAGATGCAACGTATTTTCATATATGGTGGACCTGCAAAAAGGTTAAGGCTTTTTGGATAAAAATTTGGTGGAATATGCAGAAGATCTTTAAGCAAAGGATAAAGTTTTGTCCGCAATTGTTCTTATTGGGCATAATTACAGATACTACTGTTGTGGACACTAAGTTGATGTTGAACTTAATTACAGCAGCAAGACTTTTAATAGGTCAATATTGGAAGAAGGAGGAACTTCCGAATATAGAAGAATGGACTCTAAAAGTTTCTGACCTGGCGGAAATGGCAAAGATTTCGGCTTATTTGAAAGATCATTCATTCGCAACAACGTTATATTATGGAGTGGAAAAAGTGGATTGATTATATCCAGAACAAATATGGGACTAAAAAGTTTCATTTAGCATTTGAATAAGTCTTCTTTTCTTTCTTTTTTTCCTTTTTATATGTAATATTAGTATTGCTTGTAGTCATTTCATATGAGCTAGAGTGCGATAGAATTAATAGTTTATTGTTGTTAGCATATGGATGTTTATGATTGTTCTTTGTTTTTATACCTTGTACTTAGCTCTGGGAAGTGGGGGGAGGGGGGAATGGGGGGGAGGGATAGGGAGGGTTAGGTAGGGGTGGGGGGAGGGAGGGGGGATTGTTAAAGATAAAATGTACTGTAAAACTTTTCAATAAAAAAAACACACACACACATTTCCTCCATGCTTGGTAGCATAAATGATCACTATCTGCACATTTATTTTTGAACTGGAGAAATTGGATTTTGCTATAGAAATAAAACATATATGTCGACACTCTTGCTTTCTTCTTTAAAAGAGAAAAAAACCTCTCATTAAAAACTGTAACTAAATTCTAATGTTCTCTTCCTTCCCCTGCCAGCTGTCTGATCTTTTTCTGCTCTGAACTCTGCTCTGCACTGAAAGTATTTCCGTGTACACAAATATCTGCAGTAAGCAAGTCAAAGCCACAAGTCAAAAGGAATATTTTGCTCCTCGCCTTCTAAGGAGGAGGAGCTTGTTTTAACCATAGAGATATAGTCCATCAGCAGCGGAAGACGTTTGTTTTCATCACCGTCGCAGCCGTTTTGTTTAAAAAAGGAACATTAAGGACATACGGTAGTGATATTAGTGATTTTGGAGAAATACAATTCTTTCCTAAGATTTTTTTTATCACTGAAAAACTGCAATACAAAGCACATTGTCTTTCAAATAATTCTTTTCTTGAGTGTTACTTAGCCTTCAGTTAAAGCAGTTTCAATTCTGTTTCTCCTTAAATGGGGATTGTTCGCTTAATGTTTTCCAGATGTCTTCAGCTATAACTCCCATGCTTCTTAAATACTATGGCCCAATAGGGTTTATGGCAACCGTCGTCCATAGTCTGAGAGCATTCCATTTCTTTCTTCCTTTCCTCCCCTCATCTATATCATCTTTCATTGTTTTCTTATTCTCTTCTTTTCCTGGGTGTTCTCTCTAAAAAAAGGGAAGCTTACACGTGCAAGAATGCCAGGTCGGATGAAAATTCTGAGAGAAGCTAGTTGGGGTGGAAATTGTTATGTCCCACCAATAGAGTACATGGCAGGTGACAAGGATCTATTTGCACTTAAGCCCATAAAACAAGACTAGAGACAGAAAAGACTGAGATTCCCGACATATTGGTTCTTAGGTGAGGATAGCCTCTGCTTGTGCATTAAACATGAGAAGGGAGCCGGCCATCTGAACTCCTCCGTCCGGGAGGGCTGGTGATGGAAGGACCGCCAAACGTCGCCGTTGCAGTGCTTAGGGCTCCTTCTCTCTTCCTCGCTCCCTTCCCGCTTTTCAGAGGATGAGGAGGGGATGGTCACTTCTGCTCCTCATCCAGGCGGAAAGCAGCTGCAGTCCGCGGTGGGAGGGCCCAGACAGGCTGCCGGGCGACTGCGCTGTGGGGTGGAGACTGGCTTTGGCGGAGCCTCAAGCCCGTTTTTTTTGAAAGCGAAAGTGTCGTGGGCGCGCAGAGGCGTCTGAAAGGGGCTTGCGCGACTGCGTGGGAGGAGAGGGCAAAAGGAGAGCGTGGAGGGGGAGGGAGAGAGGAGGCCGACAGTCTCTGTATCCGTCTCTCCGAGGGGAGGGGAGGAAGAGGTATCGGGGTCTGTGTGTGCATGTGTGTGCGTGTGGGGGGGGTGTTTTCCTCCAGCACCGTTGTTTAATGTGAGCAACCGGGGATCCTGGAAACTGGCGAGGTGATGTGTTTCGGGCGGGGGGCGGCGGCGGCGCTCCTGCTGCTCCCGCCGCCGCCGTCTTTGGAACCGCTGGAGAAGGAAGACGAGGAAGAGGCGGTGGCGGCGGGGGCTGGGATCGAGGAGAGCTGCTGCCCGGCGGGCCCGGGCTCGGCGGCGACGGATGCCGCGGAGGGACGTGCGGCTGCCCGGTGTAGCTGTTTTTTTCTGGACGACGGCTGCCTTCTGGAAGACGGTGGGGACCGCCGATCGCGGAGGCCGAATCACGGAGGCGGCCCCGATCCGGAGAAGTCACGGCAGCCTTGAAATGTATTCCCCTTTCCCTCCCCGTCAGCGGCCATGTTAACCACCAGGAAACCGTCTGTCGCTGGTGCTAGTGCCGGTGGGGCCGCCTCGGCCGCTGCTTGCCCGGCCGGTAAGTAGGGAAAGAGCTAGCCTCAGCAGTCCTTGCCGCCTTTCTCCCCGGGATCCCCCGGTCCCCTCCTCCCATTCCCAAGGCCGGGAGCGGCAGAGTCCGAAGGGGTGCGCGCGCGAGAGAGAGAAAGCGCGTCTGGGTGAAAGATGAATCGCCCCCCCCCGGCTGAAGCCCCTATTGCCAAAGAGTGCAGCCTCGAGCGGCCTCGCTTTTAAACCCCGTTTTAAATTCTCCCGGAGGGGCTCAGCTTCTAGTGAATGGCAAGATTTTCGGTGTGAGAACAGGCAAGTTTAGGTAATAAACGTGCCCGAGAGAAGCGCTTCTTGCACTGGTTTTGTTTTAGAATTGTTCTACCAGGAGGGGAGTCGTGGCTGGGGGAGCGGAGCCGAGTCCCTGCGCTCCTTCGCCAGAAGCAGCGGGCAGGCTAGATCCGACGAGGACTGCAAAAGCCAGACTGGATTCCCCTCCGGCTCCTAAATGCTGGGCGCGGGGGGGGGGGCGAGGGAGGTGTTAAGCAAGTATGGAAGGTTTAGCTGGGTTAATGAGCGACGTCTTCCGCCTTCGTCGACACACTTGATGACACCCCCCCCCCGCCCCGCTCCGATCCCTCGTTTGGGATCAACTCCCGCTGATCCCTCAGGCAATGTTGCGATGGCAGCCGGAGGAACAAGAGGGGCGCTGAGGAAGGGACACCTTCGGCGCCCCCTTTCCCTTTCCTCTGCCCCTTATCTTCGATTCGGACCCTGCTTGGTCTCCCGTTATTTTCAGCGGGTTTCTTTTTGCCTCCCTCCGCAGGGAGCAGGGGAGGAGGAGGAGGAGGAGGAGAAAGTAGCCACCCGTTCCAGTCTTCCCCGGGCATCGGGGCTGGAGGGACTTCCCGGACGGGCGCTGGGACCGGACCGCCGTCCCCGATCGCTTTGCCGCCACTGAAGCCCAGCAGCGCAGCCCACACGGTGAGACTGGATCAAGGGAGGGGGGGCTGGAGAAGCGTGTGGCTTTGCAAGTGGATCGCCTCTTAACCCCCTCCATTTCTGCTGCTCCGCCCTCCTCGGCTCAAAATCCTGTGCCGGCCCCTTAAGCCCCCTTCCGTCCCCCTGCCTTTGCCACCCCACCCCAATTACTCCTCCTCTCCCAGGTATTAATATCAATAAATGTGCTTGGTACAGTCAGGCTGTCAGCCAGCCTGTCTGAGTAGGATCTGTGAATGAGTGAGCGAAGGCCAAACCGGCTGGCTATGGAGGAGCCCTCTTAATTATCCCTGGCATGTCTCAACAGGTCCTGGTCCTGTTCCCGGTCTGGTTTCAGCAGGTATTTGGGCTAAGGAGAAGGAAAGGAAACTTTTAGAGCCACTTAGGAATTTTCTCCCATGAAATTAATGTTCAAATTAGGTGAGGGAAGTGGATGCAATGCAATTATTGTAGTTCTCCTGTGTATTGTGTGAGGATGCAAATAAGGGATTCCCTGCCTTCCTCCCTGGGAAAAACAGGGAGGGTCATTTATAGGAACTGCTATTCATGCTTCTCAAATGAGAAATAAGTCTCTTGGTTTTATTGATATTGGAAGGCTAATGCAATTTGGGTTCTGTGGAAATGAAACAAAACAAAATGCTATCAGTACGCCTGGACAACAGGTCCTTGTAACTAACGAAAACCCTTAGTGTGTGTGTATATCATGGGTCCTCTGGCTATGTATGTATTATCCCACATATACATGCATAGCCAGAGGACCCAAGATTGAGAAGGATATATACCACCCATTTTTTTCTTTAATAATAAGCTTCTTAGCATTTCTGTTCAGTCTGTTGTGTGATTAGTTCTTTCTTATTTTTTTTTTTTAAAAAATGACTTTAAAAAGCACTTCATTTTGTGATTAAGGGTGCTTTTTCCCCAAAGTGAAAAATTAAGTGTTCCCTTAATTATCAGAGTAACTCAGAAGAATGGCCTGTTTCCAGGGGTACAAGTGGAAAGGGCATTTAATGGGGAGCTGAGTGATCCTTACAATTTAACTAGATAGCAGATGTCTCTTGATGGTATCATTTAAAGGGCTGTGGTTTCTCATTTCCATTCATTGCCATTCTACTACTAGAGATTGAGCTACCTAGGCTTGATGTTCTATTTAGGGTACTGAAGAAAAATAGACTTGAATATATATAGCTAGCTTGGTGAACATTATTTAACATTAGCTTTGAACCTGAAAAAGAACATAATTTGCAGTTTATATGAAAGAATCCTATACATTTAATTCAAATAACATTTTCTTTTTGGGAATGCTTATAGATCCAGCTGGACCTTATAGATCTAACGACAGAATTGGAAGACAGTTACAAATGCTTAATTCCCACTAAAATCATTACTCCTAAAGTACCATAAAATTTTAGGAATCACATTTATTTACAAATAGCATTTCCCTTTACCTGAAAGGCTCCTTTTCCCCAATATGCATGGAAAACTGGTTGTTGCTGTGGGAAGAGGGCAGACAATCTGCCTTGTCAGGGACTCTCTTTTTATTAGCTTATATGCTTTGTATTGAACACTTATCTAGTAAAACTTTCCTGTATTAAGAGGTGGTTACAACAAAAGAGAAAAGCAGTATAGATTTCTATATTTTATCACTGCACTGATTTGATATACTCCTGTGGTATTCGTTATCAGCTTTGGAATCTAATAATGTTACTATGGACATATTCAACAGGAGTTGTACTTATGTCATGAGGTAGCTAGAGATAATTAAGAAATGCTGTCTCATCAAATGTGCTACCATGTATGCATAAGCAGATGTAAATGTATAAGTGTATGACAAGCAATGTGCTGTTGGACTGGAAATGGGGGAGACTTTGTTCAAAACCATCCTCGATTGGTTTAAAACACACCCTATGTGGTGTTGCAGGGGGGGGGGAAATAAGGCGGAAAACCTACATATACTACCGTAAGTTCCTGAACAAAAAACAGGGTATCAGTCTAACAAAAATATTTTAGAATGTATATGAACAAGTTACATATCTATTGCATAAATCTAGTGAAAAGCTCAAAACCAGTGCATAGCTAGTTATAAGCCAAATCAGCTAGATATGGATAATTTTAATACAAAAAGAATAACATGTTAACGTGAACTTGCTCTTGATTTTCCCAAGTTTTCTTAATTGTCTCAGGATCCTATTATTATCGAAGTTTTCTATGAGAATCTTTCTGAGCTGTTCTTACCTCTTTTCAATATATCTAGCTCATTTTATGTAATAATCTGCCCAAGTTGATATATAATGTTTGCCCTAGATATGCACATTTGGAAAGGTTGATATCACAAGGAAATATACTATGAAACACAGACCTCCCCTTATATAAAAGTAACTTAGCGAGTTTTGTCTCTTTAGTGGGATAAGTGCTTCCTTGATTTGTTTAATAATATGAGACTCTTTGAGAGTTTGAAGACACAATGGAAAATTTCTCAGATGCTCAAGAGAGCGTGCGTGGAAGTGTATGTACCATATAATAAAGGCTGGATTGTGTTTTCTATTTATGGCAGTTTGTGCTCCTAAGCAGATGTATTGATGGCAGTTACAAATGGAGTGAACTCTGGCTAAACAGCTTCTTTCCAGACCTTACCATCTCCATTACAACATAACTTCAACTTAACTTCACTGAGTAGCTCATCAAGTTTCAGACTCTTCTATTTCTTTGTTGCTATACTTCATGGCATTCACTTCTAATTCAGCTCTTCATCCAATGGGCAGAATCCTATGTTTGGGCTCTGATAGTTAGGGTTCAATTAAAATGATCATTAAAATTAAATCTTTATTAAGATCAAAACCAGTGGGGTGGATCATTATCTCTTCTCCACTGCTTTTGGTTCAATCACACAAAGACGACATTCTGCATCTATTTGTTTACATAGGTTCTCTGAAACTGAGTCTGATCACTGATCCATCTAGCCTAGACCTGTGGACATTGATTTGCTTCAGGATTTCAGTAGCTGCTCCAACACAAAATCCTTAGGTTCTCCTGCATTTGAAGTACTTGCTATACTCAAGTAATAATTTCCCCTACATTCTCTCTGCTACTTGTAAATACTACAGTACCTATTTTCCCTTTGGACAGTTTTATTGTTTTATGCTCCTTGTTCTCAGTGATGTTTATGAGAAAATTTATGTGAAGGCATTCTTTGTTGAATGCCTTCCCCTCAGTCCTGAGGAATTTTTTTCTTTTATCTCTTCATCAATATACTAAATTGAAAAACACTTGAGCCACTTCAGAAAACATTATACACATGGACTTACTTTAATATCACTCCATAAGGCCCAACTCTTTGAAAAAGACAGCTATGTGATGGTGATTAACATGGAATATCTGACCTATTGCTCGGTCTGTATACCTTCCCTTCCTCTGTACACCGCCCCGAGTCCCTCGGGAGAAGGGCGGTTTATAAAAACTAATAAATAAATAAATAAATAAATACTGTCATCTGTTGAGGCAGATGTTCAAGTTGAAGGTGAGGCATGGAATAGAGATAAGCTGCCAAGTCCTTAATCAACAAACTACACAGCTCTCAGTAACAAAACTGCAACAGACCCAGATTATAAAGAAAATAAAGTAGGCCTTATATAAGAAAACCTGTTTGGTATAAGGCATCAATCTAGAAACCAGGAGACTGTGAGTTCTAGTCCTGCTTTAGGCATGAAACCAGGTGGGTAACTTTGGGCCAGTCATTTTTTCTCAGCTGTAGGAAGAAGGAAGTCCAAGCAGTCACCAGGAATTAATACTGACTTGAAGACAAATACACATACACACAGAGACACAGAAAGAGAGAGAGACAGAGAGACACTGACTTTGTGTAAGCTAGAGTCCCAAGATTCAAGAAGTAAGTTATTAAAATAGCAGCAATAATAACATCCATAGCTACCAGCACCTCTGATCATTATACTATATGGCTGATGGGAGTTTGGTACCCAAGACACAAATGAAGTGTTTCGTAAGTCCCATATTAATGCTTGGTCACTTGTAGCTTTAAGTCATAGATTCCCTTGTTGCTATTTATTGTGACCTGAATGTTAAAAGAAAAACCTGTTTTACAAACTATAGAGAATGGATTTTTACATCAGCCCAAGCCAACACAATCATAGTAAGAGTTAACATTATTATGTCTAAGTACATAACAGTCTCCTCATCTTTAAATCATTTACAATATGCTTGTGCTGAATAAGAAGTTTCTGTTGTTGCCCGATCATGTTTTAGTTTTATTTAAAACATGATTCAAAACAACAAAGATTAATTTATTTTAAAATATATGCAGGTAACAACAGTTTTCCTATCAAGAAATATTTATGAAGTAGAATACATAAATTTCATGTTACTATAATAACATAAATACAACAGATTGCAATTAAATCACACTTTTGTATAACCTAAAAACAATCTAAAACTTCTGGATTTAGATTATTTACATTTATTATAATATCCTTGAGGAGTTATGCCCTCTTGGAAACACAGAACAGATTTTAATCTTGGATAGCAGTTGTAGCAATCTTTCTTTTCCTATAAATGCAAGGATGTAAGCAGTACTGTTTAGGATTAAAGCTGCAATCCCATGTTCATTTATTCAGACTATCCATTGTTCAGTGTTGGATTTATTTCCAAGTGAATGTGCACATAATTAAGCTACAACAATTGCCTAGAAATTTTTAGAGGCAGAGTGTAGTGGAAATCAGCCACATAATATTTTTCCATGGAAAACAATGTGAATGTTTTTCATTTGACTAGCAGTTACATTCATAATCTGAGAATGGAATACTCTATGAAACTGGCAATTAGAAGGTATAAAGTGGAAGTACACAAGAATATCGAAGATAATAGATTATCCTAATATTATTGTCATTTGGTTGAATAGATTACAATCTATATACCAAATAGAATTTTGACACCATTTTATTCCTATTTAGTTTTCCCCTTTACATCGACAATGTTCTTTTCAGGGTTTCTCCATTCCTTTTCCCTCCCATTTTTTCCTACCCCATTCAATATTTTTTGACGCTGTTTCCAGTAGGCCTTAGTGGGTTGTGTCCAGTTACCCATCTCTGAAGGGAGAACAAGACATGATGATAAATCATTTATTTATTTATTGAAAATAATTTACTAACCTAACCTAATTTACTAGCCTAACCACGGAAGTTATTTTATTCCTCTCCGTCCCAGAGGGGTTTTTCCCCCCTGTTGCATAAACAAGTTAACTTGGCTACCTGCTCCTCATTTTTTAGTCTGTAGAGACTGAACTTGAATAAATACTTGGGATTTGAGCTGGAACAAACTAGTGGATTCCAGGGGTTCTGGCAAATTGTTTGACAGGCCGCCCCGGTTCCCCAAGTGCTGAAAGCTTTGGTTGTTCTGAGTTAGGCAGGCAAATAGGGCAAGGCTGGTAAATGTCCCCTTCTCCTCAGCGCTCCCAGGATGGTATAGCCTATTATGGTATCTTTCCATTGTCTTCTTTCCCTTCCTCCCCCTCCTTCACTACTCTTATCTAAGGGAACACCTGCTGCCGGCATCAACTTCCCATCGTCCTGTGCGCTCCCACAGGGAGGGCCTTCTCAGGGTACCGCCGGTTAAGGAATGCTGGCGGGTTATTCCCAGGGTAAGGGCGTTCTCTGTGGGCGTGCTGGCCCTATGGAACCAACTTCCCACGGAACTCAGGACTGCCCCCGACCTTCGCTCATTTTGCCGGGACTTGAAAACCTGGTTCTTCAAGCTGTTTGGCCCAGACTGAGGGGTTTAAACTAATTTAATTTAATTGGGTTTTAGTTTAACTTCAGGGACTGTAATTTAATCATAGTTTTAATTGATTTTAACTTGTATGTTATGTGTTTTAATTTTCCCTGTAAACCGCCCTGAGTCCTACTGGGAATAGGGCGGTATATAAATTTAAATAATAAATAAATAAATAATAAATTGCTTTCCCTGGACTGTTCTGCTGCTGTATCTGCCTCCAATCTTCCCAGCACCTTCTTTCCCTCAGTCACCTTTTCCCGATCTTCCCAGCATCTTTCTTTTCATCCCTCTATTGCTGCCAGCGTCCCAGCACAGCCTATCCTGTTGGGCTGCCTGCCACTCTACTTCCCAACGCTTTCTTTCTTTTGTCTCATTTCCCATCCCAGTCCGATAACATCCCTCTGCCCCCAATCCCAGTCTTCCCAGGGCTGTCCCTTCCCTCATTTCTTCCTTCCAAAGCCACCCACGTCATGGGCATTTTCCTTGCTCCTCACGCAGTTCCAATGTGGTCTGTGCATGGAAACGTGCACTTTCAATTCTTGATCAAACCACCCCAAAACAGCTGTTTCTGGCATGGACTCCTTCGTGCACAAAAAGTTTTGCTTACTCTGGTAGACAACAGAAATGTGTTTAGTATTTTTCTTTGTATAATATAACATTCAGTTATATTAATTTTGTTGCTCGTGTTACAGTTTATTGCCCTATTATAATAAATTCCATTTTTAATTTTATTTTGAAAGGAATGATTCATTTTTAAAATCCAATTATTACTGATTAGTCATTTTTTTAAAAAAAACAACACAACAAACTCCTTCATATATGGTAAAAAGTCCAACTAAAACTTAAGAAAAAACAAAAAGAACCTTGCATTGTTTAAATACAAGCACTACCTTCTACCATTGTTTCTTTTACCATTGTTAACTGAATAAATCATAGCTTCCTGAGTTGACACAAATCACCGTATACAGGTAGTCTTTGACTTAACTCAGTTTGCTTAGTGACCGTTCGAAATCACAATGGCACTGAAAAAAGTGACTTATCACCAATTTTCACACTTACGAGTGTTGAGCATCCCCATGGTCATGTGATTTACGTTCGGATGCTTGACAACTGACTCACGTTGCAGTTTCCCGGGGTCATGTGATCAGCTTTTACAGCCTTCTGACAAGCAAAATCAGTGGGGAAACCAGATTCACTTAACATGTTACTAATTTAACAACTGCAGTGATTCACTTAACAAATGTGGCAAAATAAAGTCATAAAATGACTTAAAACTCACTTAGCAACTTAAATTTTAGCTCAGTGATGGTCGTAAGTTGAGAACTACCTGTACTATGCTTTACAATTCACACTGATTGGTTCGCTTATGCCAGGGGTTCCCAATCGGGGTGTTTGCACCCTCGGGGGGTGCAAGAAAATATTCCAGGAGGTGCAAAAACTTGGGTTTTTGAAATTATAGTGTATATGCATAATTCGTTGCCATTATTTCAAACTTTTGTATGGGGTGCAAGAATATATCAGAAGCGTTCTAGGGGTGTGAGGTATAGAAAAGTTTGGGACATGCTGGCTTATGCTAACCCACAGTAACTTGAAACTGTTACAAAGTATATCAAGTCACAGTCACTGAGTTTACATTTTATGCTAAGCCAAAAATTTGTTTCAATCTTAGCACATTGAGTAAATGCACATAATTCTGAGTGATAGCCCATGGTTTACTAAAATCAAGATAATAAGGCAAAAGGACACTAAATATGGGGTACACAATATGTGAATTAAGTTACTTAACATCACTTAGCGCACATTCATTTAAACCACTTACCGGTGGGGATAATTATTACCAAACTTAGATGTATGGCGAAAAGGCTGGTAGAAAGGACTTACTTGCCTTCTCCTTCCCATGACCCCCCTTTCATCCCTGAAAATGGTACATAGGGTTTGGGGAACAGTGATGAATCAGGAAAGGAGTAGAGTGATGTATGAGATTCTCCAGAATTGACCCAAGCATAACTTTTGATGGTGCATCACACTGGACTGGCTATTGGAAGGGAAGGACAAGGAAGTTCACTTTCATTGCCTAGCTGCAACTGCCTAAATTTGCATCCAATCTGTAATTCATCATCATCATCATTTTTATTGTGTGTTTCCTCCAAGGTTATCAAATAGCTCTATAAGGTTGGTTAGGATAAGAACTATTAACTGCCCCAAGGCCACTTAATGAGCTTCATGGCTGAGTTGGAAGTTAAACCTGAATTTCTTTAGTCTTAATCTAATATGTTTATGTGATGTTACTCATTCTAGGAAGCAACATAATTTTAGTGTATTAATATTTTTCTGATAGTTTTGTTCTTTGTGGCCCATTGTGCACATTCAAGAAAGGACATCATATTTGATCCAAGTCATAGTCATATTTTGGTCATTCTGAAATCAGTGAGTATGTTTGTCATTTCAGTGGGACCAACATGTGATATAGTCTAGATGAACCAGCATCTTTCAACATAAATACATTTGAAGAGAAAATTATTGCCTTTGCAAATCTAAAATTGGCAAAATGAACTTATTGGTTCCTCTATATAATTGGTTGTAATTTCTAGATCATTGTGTCATTTGGGTAGAGATGGGTGATTAGCATTTTTTGCATGTAACTGGCTAACAAATGGGTCTGTGCAATGCTTTCGAGTTGAACGGAAAAAGAAGCTTCCAAGTTGCACATGTAACTCAGTAAAGCAACTGGACTTTTCCCTGGGCTTTTGAGGATACTCTTTGCAGCTACAATCAGATCCCAGGAAAAGACTGAGTTTTCCATAGGTGCTATGCACACTCGGAACCATCTTTTCTCCTTCTAATGTAAAGCATTCATAGCCTAAGTAATAAAATATTTGTGATGAATAAGTCTGAATTGCACACATTTGTTTTAGTGTTATGTGGAAAGAGCATCAACAGCAAATTAGCAATACAAATGACAGGAGCCTGTGTACATTTTCCATGCTTTGCACTTAGATTGATCAGAAAATAGACTCTTCTGATCAGAGTACAACATAAAAAAAACATTACAATTAATTATAGTACTTTTTTTAAAAAAAGAGGAAGGGGAGTATGGAACAAAAAATCAATGTTGAATACACCCACCTGCACCACCCTAGGCATACTGGAATATAATTCAGATCACCTCCATCCAAGATTGTGTTATCTACACATAATGAAGGTTGTAGTCAAACACATCTAGATACCACTGGGCTTTGAGAAGACTTGAATGCTCTTATTTAAATGATCTGTAAAGCATTTCAGACAGGACAAAAAAAAAACAGAAGAAATAAAATCTTTTTTGTTATTGTTTTTGAGCACTGTTTCCATGAGTCAGAGAAAGAAATCGCTGCTCACAGATACATAGATACATAAGCTTCATGTTTCATTCATAATCTTATAGATGCTGCTATATGAGAAGCGGCATAGCTGCAAGTTCCAGTAGTCCTCGACTTAAACAACAGTTCATTTACTGACCATTCAAAGTTAGTGGCAGTGAAAAAAGTGACTTATGATCATTTTTCACACTGAAGACCATTACAGCATCCCCATGCTCATGGGATCAAAATTCAATGCTTGGCAATTGCTTCATATTTATGACAGTTGCAGTGTGCTGGGATCATGTGATCAACTTTTGTGACCTTCTGACAAGCAAAGTCAGTGGGGGAGAGAGATAGATTTTTTAAAATAGATGGTTGCACACATTCATTTGGTGGTTGGGAGCAAAAGGGGAAAAATAAAGTAAAGACTAAACTGGACAGTGTTCTACACCAGCAGTACAAGCTTAATTTATTATCATATCTGAATGAATCTCTTTAATAACACTGCATTTAAAGTCATACAAAAATGATAGTATGAAGTAATATAGATTTGTAATGTCATCTTATGATTTCTGATGACAGGCATTTTCATTGGGAAAACCTATATGTAGTAATGTCATCTGTACTTTGGATGCTTACTTAAGTAAGTTGCAAGCAGACATTTCAATTTACTACCATAAATAGTTTCCTTTTGAAAATTAAATTTGGAGGAAAACACTGTAAAAGTCCGGTGGAAATACATGGATTGATTTCCTATCTTAGTAGTCAATGCAGAGTCATGGTGAACTGTCATACAGCAGTCCTTAGCTCAACTAAAAAAAAATGTAAGAGTAATTTACCTTTTTCTGGCAAACTGTAGGGGGGAAGAGAGTGAAAGAGAGGACAGGGCACTAAGAACAGATATAAAAAGGAGTGAAAGTAAGAAAACAGGAATTGGATTGACCCGTTTTAGGTACTGACCTCATCTGGTTCTTATTGTTGCAATATACTTTATCCCCGTGGATATCTGCAAAATGATGCAAGCGTTGTAAATATGAGCCAGTTGCCAGGTGCCCAAATTGTGATCATGTGACCACGGTGGTGGTGCAACAGTCATAACTGAGGTCAGGTTGTACATATTTTTTTCCTAAGCAGGTGAGTGTGCATGCATGTACGCAGCTCAATTTGCAAAAGTTGAGCTGTGCACGTACGCCAGTTCACCACTCACGCAAGTTGAGCTGCACACTGGCCAGCCACTCACGTGGTCTGCTTCCATATAGGCCACGGTCCAGTAGCGAGTCATGGCCCAGGGGTTGAGGATGCCTACACTAGACAAACAATTAAGTAGAACACAATACCCTACAAAGGACTTACCAAGAAGAAAACCACATGCCCACCAACACTGGGAGGGCAAGCTATTGTATCTAAACAGGAAGTAAACTGCATGCTTACTTGTATTGATAATGTTACCTGATTGAATTAATAAAAGGTGAGAATATAAGTTTATTTCTAAATTATTGTTCAAAGTAGGCATTTAAATACAAAGTTGAGTAAGAATGGGAAACTTTGGGCCTTCAAGACATTGTTAGGCTACAATTCCCCTCATCACTGAGCACTGGGAATTTTATTCTGGAAACATCCTGGGGGGGGAAGTTACTTATCCATGCCTTAAAATAATCAGTTAACCACCAAAATAGAGTTTTAGAATATTCTTAGAAAGCAGCCATGGCTCCTTGTGTCCTCTCCCAGGGACAGTGGTGCTCTGTGTAGTGTATTTCCATTGCAACTTCATCACAGATGCATGCTGCACCACATTCACAATTTTACTTCAGTTTTCCAAAAGGTGCTTTTATAACATGGTTCCTCTGGTTCCTCTTGTTGCTTTTCCTCTCCCTTACTGATAATGTACCTCTTAAAAATCTGGGTTCTTCTCTCTCTACCCCTTTGCCAGTTAATCATCTTTCCTCTTAAGTTATGCTGCTTCATATGCCTTGCTCATGGAGGAAGGGTGGTTGTTAGTTTGGCTCTGAACATTGGGAAGGGTACTACAGGCCTCATAACACAGTGAGCTGATGCTGCATCTTATAGTTTAACCAGTTCAATTTCAGCACTTTTTGCATAATGGAATAGTTTCAGCAGGGTTCCTATGAAAGCTTACATATATAGGCTCAGACTTGTGCATTAATGCACACTAATCAGACAAATCAGCAGAGAGTGACCCTGCTCGCTCTTCATGTTCTGTATTTACTGAGGCATCTACGGTAGATGATTAAAGAGGCAGATATCTCTCTAACAGGGCTTTTCAACCTTTTCACCCATTGTACCACTTTTAGGATAAGGCAATATCCGAGTACCACCAGTCACCCAGCAAGATGTCAAACACTTGACCAAAAAAAAAAGGAAAAAAAATGATAAAAGTACAGGTAGTCCTCGACTTACAACAATTCACTTAGTGACTGTTCAAAGTTACAACGGCACTGAAAAAAGTGACCATTTTTCACACTTATGACTTGCATCCCCAGGGTCATGTGATTTACATTCGGATGCTTGGCAACTGATTCATACTTATGACGTTCACAGTGTCCCAGGGTCATGTGATCAGTGGCCGGGGGAGTGTGGCCAGCTCATCACTCAGGTTGCAGGGTGCCTGTGGGGGGAGAATCCGTGGGTCTCTGGAGGTGGGGGATGGGACTGGGGTGGGTGCCTTCCTTCCCTCCCTCTCTCCCATTGTCCCTTTCCTTCCCTCCCTCTTTGTCCCTTCCTCCTTCCCTCCCTCCCTCTCATTGTCCTTCCCCTCCTTCCTTTCTTCCCTCTTTGTACCTTCCTTCCCTCCCTCCCTCCCTTCCATTGTCCTGCGCTACACCACCCAGACCCCAGCCTGGTTTTGGCAGGCAGCAGCACATTCTCACCACACGGACCGGCCGGTGAGGTGAACCAGTGACATCAGGGCCCTGCATGTGCAGAGGCAGAGGAGAGCACATGCACCTCAGCCTCTGCACGCGCACAGGCAGGGCCAAGATGTCACTGGTTCACCTCGCCAGCCAGTCAGTGTGGGCAGCCCAGCTGTAGCTCAGAAGCCATCCGCCCTCAGAAGCCGCCCATACCAGGCACTCTGAAGCTGCTCTGTGCTCAGAAGCCGCTCACGCGTGGTACTCAGAAACCGCCCCGCCCATGCTCAGAAGCCACGCTCTGGGCGCAGAAGCACGGCTCAGCTGTAGCTGCACATGCCGATCATGGGCTGCTGCCCAGCTCACTTGCTTGCAGAAAACATGCTGCTTCTTAAGTGAAGCTCCAGGATCAGCAGGCTACAGCTGATACAGCCGAAGCACGGATCAGCCGTAGCCTGCTGATCCTGGGGCTTCACTTAGCAAGCAGCATGTTTTCCACAAGCGAGCTGGGCAGGAGCTGTTCGCTTGCTAGCCCTTCCCCAAAAAACATGGCACTTGCTCACTCACCCTTCCTCGCTCTCTGTTCCTCTAAAAACAGGCCGCTCCGCTCAGCTGGTCTGCCCCTTTTATACCTTTTCTTCTCTCCACCCTCCTCTTTGGGTGCACCAGAAGCTCTAATTAGTGTGTTGCCACAGATCCTGGGGATTCTGGCAAGCTCTGCAGCTCCAGCTGATCTCCTCCAGGTCTGTGTGGCTCCATTTTAACTGGTTCCCTCCCCCACTCCAGTTAACTAGGGCTCGCGTACCACCAGCCAGGTGCTCGCATACCACTGGTGGTACATGTACCACCGGTTGAAAAGCCCTGCTCTAACAGGTATTCTATGTATTAAGAATGTGGAGCCTATGCCCTTTCAGATTTCAGATATGCTGATATTCATTCCCAGCCAGCATGGTTACTCCTGATCAGCCACTTCTGGAAAGCTACAGATTTCTCATTCTCGTTCCTGCTAAACATCAACAAGTTTTACTTAAGAGGTTGCTTAATTTCCAGACTTTCTCTTGGCTGTGTCGTTTATATCCCACTGTATTTCTTACTCTACAAAATAATTTTATCACCATGGGACAAGTATGTGAGCCAGGCTCTGGTTTAAGATTACATCAGGCAGGAGATGGCAAGAATAAATTGGGAAAGATAAATTATTAATCTTTTGCAACACTGTTGCAAAGGAAATTATATGTGCAAATGAGAGAAAAAAGAAAAGCACATTATATTACTATATGTATGTTCCTAAGTGATACTCAGGAACCCTATTTCTGAACTGGCAATATGTCTTCCATGACTTATCAGACAGTGTCTGATTATAGTAAACAGTAATTTTATGGTCTTTATAACAGCTAATGTCACTGGACTGGCAATGAAATCAATATATTTTGTTACAGGTTATATAATAGAGGAATAGTGAGAACTTACTGAGGGTTAAATAGTGCAGATAAATTATATCTAAGCACATTGCATGGGCCAACTTTAATGATACTACTGGCCTTTTCTGTGTACAAAGATTGTTCATTTAGCCATTCTGTCATTAAACATGTAAACTGTTTTATAGCCAATGCTCTCAGAATGATAAACTTCATTTTGAGAACATACTTGAAGAATATTTAGCTTAGAAGAATTGTGTACTGGTTAATCTGAAAATAATTGCAGTGATTGCTGTGTGTTTGCTCTGATCCAGCCCTTTCTTGGTCTGGCGTGATAAGTAGGGAATCAACAGTGACCTAGAGCCAGATGAATTAGTCTCCTAGCAGGCCGTAAACTCACTAGTCTGTAGTCTTTCATTAGTGCAAGTAGTTGCTGTGCTACACAATCCTTGTGGTCACATGCGACTGAAAATTTAGGAGCAAATTGAAAATGAAGTGATGCTGCCATGTATAAGATCACTTTTATATCTAAGATTGGAAAATATTGTTTTCCTAGACTGTTTATGCCTTTTTATTAAATAAAGAGAAGATACTGATTACAGCCCCACAAAGTTTTGGTTGACCATGAAATGGGAAGCATATTGTTTTAGAGAGAGAATTCTTCTCTATCCACAAATGCAGTAATAAATGTTGACAAACATTTGAATCAGCACTTTTAAAAAATCTTTCTAATTAAGAGTTGTTAATCCTTGGTAGATACAGAACTTACTTCAGACGGTATTGGGAAAAATAATAAAATATACCTTTAGGGAAATTTAGTTTATTGAAATTAATCTGTGTCCTTAATGAGTAGCAGACTGATATGCTGCATTTTTCACTACTCCCATCCTCTGATTATTTCAAACACCATATATAGTGAAATAAGATTAAAAACGTGTAGCTTGGAGTTTAGATTTTGGCAGTGGTTTTGTTCTCCAAGCACGTTTCAGTATAATTTCTGAACGTTTCATTACCAAACTAGGTAACATCAGCAGCAGGATTTTCTTGTCCTATTCTCCTTAGCTTATAAATATCTTGTGTGGTCAGTTGGTCGTGCATTGGTTGTTCATTTGGAGCTATATATAAATTCTGTATTTCAATTTAAATTCAAAATATACAGCCAACCACAACACAAAAACAAGTCCTGCCATACATCGAAAGAACATCCAAAATGGCTGCCAGAATACTGCAACCCCTAGGAATAATGATAGCTCACAAACCCACATTTACATTTAGAAAATTGCTATCTAAAGTCAAAGACAAGATACAGAAGGAAGACAACACCAACATAGTATACAAAATCAATTACAACAATTGTAACCAATTCTATGTGGGACAAACAGGAAGGCAATTGAAAACAAAGATTCATGAACATCAACTAAATGGCATGACCAAAAATCCTTGATATCAAACCACATTGATAATAAACTTCACCAATTTGATTGGGAAGGAACATAAATCATTGGGCATGCCAGCACCCGCCACGCACCTGAATTTATTGAGGCCTGCTATTCTACCAAAGGAGCAATTAACAAGCATATTGATCTAGGTCCAGCATATGAATATGTAAGAAACCAGACCATTCAAACTACTAATTGGCAAGAGAGCCAATCAGCTGCTCAGAATTTAAATATAGCTCCAAACAACCAATCACATGACTAACTGCCCACACTGGCACCCAGGACATTTATAAGCTAAGGAGAATAGGACAAGAAAATCCTGCTAGTGATGTTACTTAGTTTGGTAACAAAACTATATTGAAACAAGCTTGGAGAGCAAACCACTGGTGACATTGAACTTTCCCTATGAATGAGAGCTGCACCAGCCAGGCCTTCACTTCCTGCAGCTTCTAGTAGAACTGATGTTCATACTAGCAGGTGAAACATTCATAACGGAAATTCCAAAAACAGCAGTTAGTATCTCTTAATATTTGTAATTATAGAGGTACAGTTTGGCATAGAAGAGAGTCCTGGTATGAGGGGATTACAGGTAATTTATAAACTCAGCTGTATATAATGCACAAGATATACCTATATTATCAACCAAGGCTCATGGGGATGGTGGAATATTCATCACATAATATGTGATTCTATGTTTCATATGGCAGTCTGAGCACATTAGAAGCTAGTTCCCATTTTGCCCTTATGAAATAATGTCAGCATAACACTATCTTTTAATTTCTAAGATTTCACTGGATTTTATTTTTATTTTATTTTAATTCCATTTATATCCCGCCCTTCTCCGAAGACTCAGGGCGGCTTATAAGCTTAGCAGTAGCCTTCATTCTATGTATATGCCTGCTTGTTAGGGCTTTCACACCCCCACCAAGCGGCATTATTACAAAGTCAGCTTAATTGCCCCCAACAATCTGGGTCCTGGATTTCCCCCCCCCTCTCTCTCTCTCTCTCTCTCTCTCTCTCTCTCTCTCTCTATATATATATATATATATATATATATATATATATATATATATATATATATATATATATATATATATATATACATACACACACACACACATACATATACATATGTAAATTTTTTTTTGGATTGCTAACAGAATTAAAGGGAGACTGATTGCCTAATTTGCAATCAGCCCAGGTTCGAATCTCAGAAGGGTGTGGCTGACTGATGAGAACAAATAAGTTTGAAATAGCTATATCAGTCTCCCTTTAATTCTTTGTTAGCAATACAAAAAAAATTACACAAATATGAGCTGTCACTGTGTGACTACAGCCTGTTGATGGCCTTGGGTTAGGCTGAAACAGGAAATAAGATTTGCCCTGTGTTTGGGGCCTAGCAAGGTATTCTAAATACTTAACACATACACACACACACACACACACAGACATGCCATCTGATTTTTATAGATTAGGATTTTAGTCTTCAGAATTATTCTGCAAATTCCCAGTCAGCTTGACAAAATAAAGTTGTAGTTCTGGGAGAGTTAAGTTGAGGAAAATCAGATTAATAGTTCAGAAATGGCAAGAAATATTGAGTTGTGGCCAAAATGGACATCTATAATATAAAGAAGTAAACATTTTAAAAAAGGAAGGTTAATGAATTAGAATACTGTTATTTTTTTATCCATGTAATTTTTATTCTATTCAAGAAAAGTTAAAATACACAACTCCAAAAGAGAGAAAACAAAAAATAAAACAAACAAAACAAAACAGATAAGACATTAAACAAAAAAGATGCATTATTAAAAAAACACACAAGCACGTCCTCCCTAGTTTTGAATACTGATAAGTACCTTGCAACAATATGAGTTTCCCACCCCTGCTAGACAGGGCCCCCAAATTTTTAAACTTCTACTGTATTTGCAAATTATTAACCTGTCATCTGTCTACCATATTAATGAAAAAATAGTTAACAGATAGAGCAACAAAAAAGGCAAGAGTAAAATTTCAAAACTTCTGTTAACAAAGTATTACTATATTCGACTCATAGAAAATTTACCACTGCTTCTTATTTATCCCAAATCAACCCAACAATTAACACTAATTTGTCCTGGATAAAGTATCTATGTTTGTTTCTTAATACCAGCTCTTAACAATTGTTTGGTTAAAAAAATAAATCCATTCTCCAATGTTGATCTATCTCCCCAAAGGAATCCAGATAAAATTGTTTTCTAGGTAAATATGATAAATTCATCCCCCAATCTACTTCAATCTTCTTAGGGCAAACTAATTTATCATTTATCCACCCAGTCAGTTTTCTGCTGTGGTAAAAGTTTGTAGGCCTGAACTTTGGGAAGGCATGTGCAATCCACTCTGTAAAATCCACATTCTTTTCAGTCTTTGCCAAATCTACCATTTTCAAATCAAATCCTTTTGTGAATCTGCTTCATCTACAGTTAGTTGCAACTGTTTCTTGCAACCATTATTAAATTGTCAAACTTTTAAAAGAAATTTTCAATTTGAATTTGAATGTTACCAATTTTTTTTTCCAAATACCAGCCAGCTTTCCTTGTCTGTAATCTGATAATGTTGTTGCTCTCATGGAAATTAGCAGAGAAAGATAAGAGGAGTCTTCAGAGACAGGAACATCAAATGTTAAAGTACCGTAAGATTATTCAGAGTGAAAATATAAATAGAAAAACAGAGAGGATATTTTTGGAAATTTTGAGCCAAGACTTAAAAAAATAATCTCAAAACTTTTTGCAAGTTAATAAAAGGCAAAATTCCTGTAGTGAAAGTCCAATATAAATCTAAATCAAGTCCAAGTACCTTTATTACCCATAAATACTCTGTGATTTCCTTATGGAGACAAGAGTCATTCAATGTAGTCAAATAAATCAAAGGAAAAAGATAATAAATAAAATCCAGCAGTGGGTTAAATAAGTCAGCATGCAACCAGTTAACATTTAAAGATAAAAAGCATAATAAAACAAAATCTTCAAAAAATGTACTTAACCCAGGTTTGCTTACCAGAATGATTTGCTGAGGAAAAGATGGATAGGTGACTGGTGACTTTCTGGCCGCATCCATAGGAACTAGTTTCAAGATTCCTCTTCCTGGGGACGGTGGGGTCTACTGCCACCCAAAAATCATCTTGGGTCATTCCTAAGTCTTCCCATTCATATCCAGGGAACAATGCTACCAAAGAAGCAGCTTTGGCAGCAAAATCAGGAGATTGTCAGCAATAGAGAAAAATTTCCTTACCGTTCAGCAGCCATTTGGGTATGCCAGAATGGTGTTATTTCTGATGTAAGCTAACCTGATTTGAAACTTCTGGACTAAAATGTGTGCAGTGATTTTTCTAATTTCTAATGTTGTGATGCGGTTTTCATACTTAAAACAGCACCAAAATGCACTAAAATGCAAATTTCAGGTTGAAATTTCTTTTGGCTGAAAGGTGGTTATAAATACAGAATGTATTTTGTGAACACGTGTTTTATCTATCTTATCTATCTATCTATCTATCTATCTATCTATCTATCTATCTATCTATCTATATCCATCAGGATTGATTAATGGACAAATGGATTTATGAATTAGCACATTCAATAATGACTTGAAAAGAAAATTGAGTTCATTATTCATTGTTAAAACTATATTTTTATTTAGTAGTTCTGTAGAATTTATAATGAGAGTTATTTTGGATTATTTTTGCTGAAGCAATAAGTGTTAATGTTAAATTTTCCAATGAATTACTAATAATGTGATATTACATAGCCAAGTATGAGAAAAGGACCATAGGAGACCAAGCCAGTGCATAAGATATTTGAAATATACTGGACTGGATCTAGATTTATAATTTATTAATATGGAAAAGATTGGGAACTAAGAAAATTTCAGTATAAGGTGATGAAGACAATTCTTCCAAAAGTAATATCCATTACTGTTTTGGAGTGTTCTGTGATCCTAGACCAGCTTTTGAGTGGTCACACAGAGTTGTCTTCCTCTAGCAGAATTCCACTGGTGATCTGGACCATTAGTGGTCTCAATGTACAGTTTAGGAAAGAGAAGGACATGAAGTCATATAAATCCTGAACTAATTTAATCTTATTTTTTCATAGAATTTGGGAAACCATTATCAGTCTGCAGTTTTTTAACTAGAAAATCATGCTTTGTATTTTAGGTTGGTGGAAATAAGCACACCATGAATGAGCATCTACATGTTACCAGTCATGGGCAGGTCCAACAGCTCTTTGAAGATAATAGTAACAAAAGGACAATTCTATCCACACAACCAAATGGGCTTGCCACAGTAGCAAAATCAGGGTTGCCATTGGTACAAGACAGACAGCTCGAGAGCTGTCATAGGCGTCAGGGGAGCTCCAACTCCGTGAAATCTACTGAAGGACCAGGAAAGATAAAAGCTACTCTCATGACTCCTGAGCAAGCAACGAAGCAATATATGCACAAGCTAACAGCCTTTGAGCATCATGAGATCTTCAGTTACCCTGAAATATATTTCTTGGGTCCAAATGCAAAGAAAAGGCAAGGTGTCATTAGTGGTCCAAACAATTGTGGATATGATGATGACCAGGGATCTTATGTGCAAATACCCCATGATCATATAGCATACAGATACGAAGTTCTTAAAGTTATAGGAAAAGGAAGTTTTGGACAAGTGGTAAAGGCATATGATCACAAGATACATCAACATGTTGCTCTGAAGATGGTGAGAAATGAAAAGCGTTTTCACCGCCAAGCTGCAGAAGAGATTAAAATTCTGGAGCACCTTAAAAAACAGGACAAAGATAATAACATGAATGTTATACACATGCTGGAGAACTTCACATTCCGCAACCATATATGTATGACATTTGAGTTGCTGAGCATGA
This sequence comes from Vipera ursinii, assembly GCF_947247035.1. Taxonomy (NCBI): domain Eukaryota; kingdom Metazoa; phylum Chordata; class Lepidosauria; order Squamata; family Viperidae; genus Vipera; species Vipera ursinii. Next base: position 43,439,393 of record NC_139515.1, read on the forward strand.
ACCTTTATGAGCTCATTAAGAAAAATAAATTTCAGGGCTTTAGCCTGCCTTTGGTTCGTAAATTTGCCCACTCCATTTTGCAGTGCTTGGATGCTTTGCACAAAAACAGAATAATTCACTGTGACCTTAAACCAGAAAACATTCTGTTAAAACAACAGGGTAGGAGTGGTATTAAAGTGATTGATTTTGGCTCTAGCTGTTACGAGCACCAGCGCGTCTATACATATATCCAGTCACGTTTTTACCGTGCTCCTGAAGTCATCCTTGGTGCTCGATATGGGATGCCAATAGACATGTGGAGCCTGGGCTGCATTCTTGCTGAACTCTTAACAGGATACCCTCTTTTACCAGGAGAAGATGAAGGGGATCAGCTGGCTTGTATGATAGAACTCTTGGGCATGCCTTCCCAGAAACTACTGGATTCATCAAAAAGAGCAAAAAATTTTGTGAGCTCCAAGGGTTACCCCCGATATTGTTCCATTACTACCTTGTCAGATGGTTCTGTTGTGCTTAATGGTGGCCGCTCCAGGCGGGGCAAAGTGCGTGGCCCCCCAGAGAGCAGAGAATGGGGGAATGCATTGAAAGGATGTGATGATCCGCTCTTCCTTGACTTCTTGAAACAGTGTTTAGAGTGGGATCCAATGCTGCGTATGGCACCCAGTCAGGCTTTACGGCATCCCTGGCTCAGGAGACGTTTGCCAAAGCCGCCAACTGGGGAGAAGTTATCAGCAAAAAGAATAACAGAAAGCACTGGTGCTATCACATCCATTTCCAAGTTACCTCCAACTTCAAACTCGGCTTCAAAACTGAGGACTAATTTGGCACAGATGACGGACGCCAATGGGAATATTCAGCAGAGAACAGTGTTGCCAAAGCTTGTGAGCTGAGGTTTGAATAATACAATGCTGATTCGAAGAAAGAGAGTGCACAGTTATGTCACTGAGCCTTATTCACATGAAAAAAGCTCAGATTTCTATTTTTATTTGATCAATATCTTTAAACATTTGTATTTTTTCATTGATTACTTTAAATGTGTTAAGCACGGTTTTGATTTTATAAAAACAACATGGGGACAATGCTTTAAGTTTTTACACTTTTTTAATGAAATGTTTCTCTTGTAAACAACAATTAGCCTTATGGAATTAGTATGGCACAACAATGTGTCAGTGGCAGGCCACTGGTTACTATCTAAGCTTGACATTTTTAGCTAGGTGAGGAAAGAAAGAGTAAATTCCTTTTCCTCACTCACTTTTCTTTGGAGTGAATTTTAATACTTCCTTATCATTGCTTTTGTTATATCAGTAGGTTCCATTCCTATAAGCACTTATTCATATTTTCAGGCAATGATCTAGAAAATATTCAGGGCTATAATTGGCTGTTTGTGGCTGTTTGTGGTTCTGTCTGTAGTATGGATTATTTACAGAATGCTACATAATGCTACATAATAATTGTTAAAATATTCTAATAGATCCACAAACAGCTTACTTTATGTCAAAAATCACGTAACAATTCTCTATCAAATATCCAGGAAGAAAAATATTGGAATTTGAGGCAAAGTTTCTGAAGATGCAATATTTACATTTTTAAAAATGAACTTATTCCACTATTTGGCCAATGTAAGAGTAAACATTTATAGCATGAAAATGTGCTATTTGGCATATTTATGAACCTCAGAGAACAGTCCTGAATCTGTTCATTTGGAAGTAATTTCCACTCCTTTAATGGAATTTGTAAAAATAATAAAGATGGGATAGAAATATCTAACAAAAAATAGAGGTGAAGAGCTTAAATACCTTGAACTGCAATTTGACTGTTTCCCTGAATTATGTTAGGCTTATTCCTGAATAGGGAAGCAAAAGTGTTTGAGTCACACTTGGCACCATACATGAAAGAGAGCAGCCACATGGAGGGGACAAATAAGAGGAATAGGAGGACATTTCTTGCATCTCTCCGTTTCCAAGAAGGCTTATTGGGAACAGCTAATAAGTTCTTCTGAAGAAAACAGTAGTGTATTCTAAGTACTGCCAGTAGGAACATATGGATGTTTCAGAATAAATTGTGTCAGAACATAGCAGCCAATGCGATTCTGGGTAGCCACAAATAAATAAATAAATAAACCTTTATTGTCAAAGTACAACATGTGTACATTGAGATTAGCTGAGCCTCCCCCTGTGCTCTCTCCCCCCAGCACACAGTGACAACAAACCCTCCATCCCACCACACTATGTGAACCAACTCAATGTATATAAAAAAATCAAACTGAGGGAGATATGATTATCTATCCCCCAGTCCCTCAAAAAGTTGTCTTTCCTTCTCCTTCCCCTGCATGGATGACCCAGTACCAAACACACACACACACATGCACATATTTAGAAAATATGTGAGGCACAGAACTGGGCACCAAAGAAGGAATCTGGGCATGTTGATGACTTATAGGCACCACCCAGCTTGCTCTTACTCTAGCTGTAAAAGCCTTGTCTTGGGTTGGAATAATACATATGTCTGTAGCAGCCTTGTGCTTCTCAAGCTGTTCCCTTTTGGAGGTGTCAGTGGTCACGTGGGCTAAGAATTGTAGCAGCTGTAGGTTGATGCATCCTGAGAGCTTAGGCTGGGCATAAGTGATTTATCTTTTATCCAAAAACACTATCAATTCTTACTTGTAATGATTAATATTACATGAATGCATAAAAACTTGCCTTAATTTCACTCATTCCAATATTTCTTAGGAACAACTTCAATGTTCCCCAAACTTCCCATTTTCAAAAAAAAAAAAAAATAAGAATGAAAAAAAACCCAACAGGAAAACCAAAAGCAAAACCTCTTGAGCTTTAGCTCCTACTACACTGCTGAAAAGTAGACCATACTGGAGAAATAAAGTCAAACAGTTTTTGGGTGTGGTTCCAAGCCAACTGCCAAGCTAAACAGCTTGATAGCCAAGTAGTATTGCTGCTCTTCTGGGTTTTTTTGTCAGCTTTCTGATCTGCTGATACAAGCAACAAAGCTGCTTTGACAAAAGCTTCCCTTCCCCTCTCACTATATAATGGCAAGCCTCAAAATTAAAGGAAGCAGTTCTTTTCTTAAAGCTATGAATAGTGAGCTGCATCAAATAAAGGACAAGGTTAATCAGTCACTGTCAACTAAAATCTGGTGCTGACCTATATCCACGTTTAATTTTATACTGTTCCATACTTAAAATTGAAATTCAGATATGAAAGGATGGAGAGGCAACCTTGATTTTGCTTCTGAAACAACACAGACCAACTGGATTGTTTCTTGCCAAGACTGAACTAACATACCATGTTTTGGCTTTTGTTCATTATATCATCCACCTACAATAATAATTCCGGACTTGGCTTACAACTAATACAGTCCAATTAATATGTTCTGTGTTTGTGTGTTCCCAGAATTCATAAATTTTCACTATGAAAAAAACCATTTTCCTACGAATCTATTCCAAACAGAAAGTGTGGAAAGGACAGCGAGAACACTGGTCAAAAACTTAATATGACCTCCATATCCAAACTAAGCAAAGCAGTACAGTTGGTGCTGGACTTTAAAAAGGCAAAAGCATGACATTCATTTTGTTCTTTCTTCTTTCTCCCTATCTGCAACTGAAACTATTCTGTGGTCTTTATTTTTGGAATGTTATCAGGAGTAAAGCTGTATCCTCCAGATATATGTACAAAATTCAGTACTTCCCTCAAATGTGTGCAGTGGTATTTAAATATCCATGTACATAGTATCATTATTACTTCAACATTTCAAGTGTTATGGTACTGGAAATGCCAATTCCATCTCATTGTTTCCTGTAAAATTGTATTCTGTAGCCATGTCATCAGCACCTGGACTTATTAATTACATAATGAAGATGATACACAAGACATTCTATTAATGAAAATGCCTCTGTTTTCTTCAAATTATTCCTTCAGTCTTTTCAAAGTTTCTAACTGCTGAGTGTTAAAACAAGATTTTATGTCTTTATGTTTCTAGAGCAAATGAAGTGAAAGCTGATTTATATATTTACTCTATTTAAAAAACCCACATGGAGAGAAAATCAAAATACAGTTTGTAATGTCAAGATGTTCTTTATATTCTACTAATATTAGATTTTATAGAGAGCAAGATACAGGTTTTCATGGGCAGGCTACCTTGGGTTATGAATAGAACACTAAAGGCCACATTCAAAAAAATTTCTCAGACAAGGAAAATGAATATATTAGAGTGTAGTATAAAACTACTTATATTAATTAGATTACTTCCTCTTTGTTTTTATTAAATCTATTGAATTCAGTGTAAAATACCAAATTTTACAATTAAAGTATGAACATTAATTCTAAAGTATAGAAATACATTCTTGTTGCATGCATTCTTTTCATGATGCATATTTTCATATGTACAATTACATATGCATCCTGAGCAAAAGGATTTTCTTAGGCTGTCTAGCAAACTATTTATAGATTCTACTTTCTCATAGTGGAACATTGGAGACTTGCAATTGGAATCATCTCAATAGAAAATTATAAGGGGATTGGGGAACTTAACTTAATCTCTTGCCCAATAATCCAGGAGCCTCATGGAATATAAATTTTACAAGTGGCAGATAAAGCTGAAATTGTCCTTTGTTAGGCTGAAGTAGAATTACTCTGTTTCCAAAGTCAAATCATTAAGAAGTGAGGTGGATGAAGACAGGTATGAATGACTAAAAGAAACCATAGCCTTCTCACTTCATCTATTTTTTTTTAGTCATTACCTATTTACTAATGAAAAAAATTAAATACAGGAAAACACACCAGTAAATAAAAGGAATGGGAGATGAGAAGGAGAGTGGTATGTAAATGACAGTTTGCAGAGTCACAAAAGCACACCAGTGGTCTTTAGAATGTGAAATCCCACAATTTCTGCCGTCCAAGAGCTAGGATGATATATTACTGGCTCAGCTGTGGTATATGATTAATCTTTTCACTTGAAGCACAGCAAGTCTGCAGAATTTGTGAGTGGTCCATTCTTCTAGTGGTAGGAACTCTTTCCTCAGTCCTCTGACTGCTCGTCTTCCTCCCCAGGTTTCGAGGGATGTAACATTTTTCTCAACAATTCATTGACTACCAGATTGAGATTTCCAGGTTGGGAGAAAAAGAATATGATTCGGAAAATATGTCAACTTCCTTTTCAATGTAGTTTTTCAAAGGAAACAAATGTTGCTAAAATGAATGTTACCTATAGATTGATAATATTTGAAGAGAACTGTTGCTGCTAGCATAATGACAACTTTCATGAGAGTGCTGAAAACTTCAGTAAAACGTATGATGCACAAACCTTATATTAGTTGTAAAAATGTTTAAGTACTTAAGCATGGTCCCCAGGAAGTCAAAAATTTCCAGTCAATTTATTTTCTTTTTATGCAGATTTTTCATTCAAAATAAACAGAAGCAACATGTTTTACTGAGCTTTTATGTTTTGAAAATAGGCATAAATGAAAAATGAAGAATTCTCAGGAAATAAACAAATTTGCCAAAAATATATCCTATTGGGGAAAGGAGAACCTAAACGGGCCCTTTTCTCACTATTAGTAATTTTGGATAGAAAAATCTACTTAGTCATCTAATAAACTTCAGTAATCACCTAACATTTGATCTCCCTTTTGTGTAAATGCAGCTTCAGTAACGTGTGTCTATGCAATGTGTATGTATTAGTAAAAGTGGAATAGGATCATTTACGATCTATCATAGAATTCACTGCACTCTGTGGCTCTAAGAGGAATCTCAGCTGACCCATAAAAACTCAGATTGAGTTCTTGCGTTTGTACTTTCCTATTTACTTAAAAGCCAAGGCAGTTCCCAGATGAAAATGTTATACATAGAGAACTGAGTCCTGGAATTAATGAAGAGGATTTCATCAGCACAGGAATGCATTTCTGTCTAAGATGCCCTGGTAAAGTTCTATTTTCCTCCCAATAATCCAAAAAAATAATCGGGCTGAATAAATTGTTGCATCTATTACATTTTTACCTAAATTTGAAGGTGTTAACATAAATTCCATAGAAATTCTTCATAATTTCATGGGTCTTCCATGAGTTGAATCCACCAGTTTAATCCCTTACAAAAAATAAATGAAATTTAGAATGCCAGTATTGCATTTATGATTGACCATGTTCACAGTTCTACCGGAAACTTTTTGGCCACAATACCATGTGCAGAATCATTTAAAAAAGCTTTTATCAATATACAACTTCCTATATGCATTAAAAATAAAACCTGTACTAGATTATTAAAATAAAAGGCAACTAGAGGCTGCCATTTTCAACAATTTACATTTTTTTTGTACCATTATTTTTAACTGGGAAAAGGAAGTGAAGTAGCAAGAAAAAAAAGCTTCCTCTTGCTTTTGACATGATTTTGTCTCTAAGTGGTTTAATTAGTTGGGGTGCATTGGTTGGAAATTTTGCTCAGTGTAAAGTGTTACAATTGTCTGGGAATTCTGAGCGTCTTTGCAGATTTAGTAATGGCACAGTCATGTCTGACTGCAATCTCATTTTACTCAGTTCTTGCACCATGAGAGGGTTGGATAATTTGCATCATCAATGTGTTGGAATAATCAGGGGGCAACAGATGTGCAAAAGAACCATGAAGAATAAAGTAGTGCGCTTGATATTAACAATGTGCCTTTTGTTATAAACAATGCCATGTGCTGGAACATGCAACTTTGTCTCTTTAACCCTCTGAATACTGTACTATGTAGTATGATTGAAATCTATTTTGTAAATACTACAGTTCTTTTTAATATGCTTCTATGAGCATAATTCACCAGAAACCTCTTCTGGAAACACCATTATAAATTAATGATTGCTTTAGAAGACTGCTTGGGTTTTCTAACTACCCAGCACCTAAATTGGGCAGAAATTGAAAAGGTTTCTGATTGATTTTGCCTGCTATTTTCAAGACCTTAATCTATACCATAAGGCAATCATGCTACTTAGTAGGGAACAGAATTCTGTGTTGCAAGGATTTTCATTTTTATTCAGGGGTTAAAGAGGGTGTTACATATTACCTAGCTGAAATCACAAGATCTGATTAATTTTTTTAAGAACAATATTGTGGTGGCTGTTAGAACAGCACTAGACAGAGTCAGCTGTATTTATATAAAGGGAAAAATTACCTCAAACTGTTTAATTTTATAGTGAGAATTAATCCCAGGGCATTTGGTATGAACCAAAGTGCATTCCTTTTTCTATGTGTCTGGCTTCAGTAAATATGGCCAGGGATTTTTACAACTTGGGTGCAAGGCATTTAATGCCACTTTTACCTTGTGATTAGTCAGGGAGTCAAAAAGGACTCCTGAAGAATTTTTTTTAACTATTATTTTTTAAAAACACTTCGTGGCTATTGCCAAGTAGTCTCTGTTGATTAGAATGAGTCCTGGGTGAAACCAGAAGCAGGTGCCATGAAAATCCATGGGGACTGGACAGTGACACAGCTGAAGGAATTATGTCTATTCAAGTAGCAACAAACTGGATTATAGACTTTAAATACATGTCAGAATTCTTTGAATTCATCTATTTTTCCTAATGATTTTTTTTTCCAAACAGAAGTAGCTATTAAACATTATGTCAGAAAAAAGGGGTTAAGATGATGAAAATTGAGCATTATCAACCGGATAAGCTATAAGATTTTTAAAAATTATTTGTGAATGGTATTGTTTCTAGGGATGTTTACATCTGTGCTCCAAAATATGAAAAAGATGTATTCACTCAGCTCAATAGCTGCTTTTTTCCACTTTCTTTAAAATGAGCAACAACTTAGACATGTGACTGTAATATGCTGCAACTCTTGTGTACTGAAAACATGTGAAAAATGACTGAGTGTGTATTGTGTATATATGTATGTAAAATTTTTATGTGAGATGCTGCTGCTGTCACAGCCCACTTCACATTAAATATGTTGTAGGAGTTTTTAAAATTCAGATTCTTGTGGCCAGTTTTATGATACTTCTGTATTGTATAGCTGATAACAGGAATTAAAGACTGTTTTAGTGAATATTTGTTATATTCATTGTTGTAGCCAGAGATCATTTCAGAATAAAATTTTTATGTCCTATATAATTGTTTCTTCCCCTGCATTTCTGAGTTTTATCATAGTGAAAGTAGCCCTTTCAACCCTTAAAAAATAGATATGCCAGTGGAACTATTACAATAACTGATAACTCATGTTAACTAATTCAAACAATTTTAAATTAATTTTTTTTGTATACGAACACTTTGACTAGATAGGATAAAAGTTAAATGATCAATTATCTGAGACATAAGATAACTTTTTCAAGCAAAACATTTTAAATACTGAATATTTTCAGGCATTTGACTATGGATTCTAAAGGGGAAAAAACTGGCAGTTTGGTCTGGTAAAACATTATTTTTATTTTTTTATTATTTTATTTTAATTCCATTTATATCCCGCCCTTCTCCGAAGACTCAGGGCGGCTTTACAAACTTAGCAGTAGCCTTCATTCTATGTATATGCCTGCTTATTAGGGCTTTCACACACCCCAAGCGGCATTATTACAAAGTCAGCTTAATTGCCCCCAACAATCTGGGTCCTCATTTTACCTACCTCGGAAGGATGGAAGGCTGAGTCAACCTTGAGCCTGGTGGGATGTGAACCTGCACTAATTGCAGGCAGCTGGTGTTACTTAAGGAGGCATCAGCCCACTGCTCCACCAAGGCTCTTTCCACAGCATTAGATCTCCGTGTCAGTGTTTGGCAACTTTGGCAACTTGAAGGTGTGTCGACATGAGCTTCCAGAATTCCCCAGCTGGCTGAAGCACTCTTCTATGTAATTTGCAAGTCCCTATTCAATCCCCTACATCAACAGTCCACAACCTTTGCAGCTTGGTGGCCTGGCTGGAAAGGGGGAGAGGGGAATTGTGCTGTGGCCCAGGTGGTGGGGACCCCTTCCCTATATATCTTATTCTAGTATATACTGTAGATTGCCGGTCTTTGGCTGAACCTATGCTGAAGTTCTATGCACATTACTGTGTAATTTGGAATAATTTAAAATACCAGTCTACCTGATTTACTGTTTAGATTATTTATGTTGAGGCTGTTAAAACATATCTAACAAAATAGCATTTGTATTACCAGAGTGTCGAGAGTATGAGAGAAGCCAAAAAAAAAAAAAGGTTTAGAAGGCAGTGGTGGCCCTATGATTGAAACTGCCTCTTTTTATATGAGTTGCATGTAAAAAAAAGTAGGGCTTTGATTACACCAATCAATCAGAGCTGGAATGGACCTTGGAGGTCTAAGAGACCCTATACCAGTTCAGATAAGTAGCTGTCCAGTCTTTTCTTAAAAACCTCCAGTGATGAAGCACCTACAACTTCTGAAGGCAAGCTGTTCCACTGTTTAATTCTTCTAACTGTTAGGAAGTTTCTGCTTCCAGATTACTTCTCTCCTTGATTACTTTTCATCCATTGTTTCTTGTCTTGCCTTCTGGGGCTTTGGAAAATAAGTTGACCCCTCTTCTTTGTGGCAGCCCCTCAAATACTGGAATACTGCTATCATGTCAACCCCAGTCCTTTTCTCTAGACTGGTCATACTCAATTCCTGCAACCATTTTTCATGTTTTTGTCTCTAGGCCCTTAATCATCTTTGTTGCTCTTTTTCCAAAGTCTCAATACCATTTTTGTAATGTGATGACCAAAACTGGATACACTATTCCAGGTCTGGTCTTACTAAGGTTTATAAAGTGGTACAAATACTTCATTTTGATTCTATGTCTCTTTTTGTACAACCAAGGACTGTATTAGTTTTTTTGGCTGCTGCTGCACAATTCTGGCTCACGTTTAAGTTATTGTCCACTAGGATTCCACAGTCCCCCTCACAATTACTGTTTCTGAGCCAGGTTTCACCTAATCTGTACTTGTACCTTTGGTTTTTCCTGTAAAACCTTGCTTTTCTCCACATTAAATTTCCTGTTGTTGGATAGGGCCCCTTGTTCAAGTCTTGAAATCTTTGGATCCTGAGCTTTTCTTCTGGGGTGTTGGCTACTCCTGCCAGCTTAGTGTCATATGCAGAATTCATGAGTTCCCCTTCTATTCCCTCACCTAAAATCATTTATGAAGATATTGAAGAGTACTCGCCCTAAGACACAACCTTATGGTACTCCACTGCTTCCTTCCTTCCATGTAGATGTAGTATCGTTAAGGACTACTTGTTGAATACGGTTTGTCAGCTAGTTATAAATCCATCTAGTGGTGATGCTGTCTGTCCCACATTTTTCTAATTTACCAAAAAGTAAGTTGTGGTCTACTTTGTCAAATGCCTTGCTGAAGTCCACAGCATTTTGCTGGTCTACTAATTTAGTCTTAAGAATAAAATAAGATTGGTTTGGCATGGTCTGTTTTTAACAAATCCATGCTGTCTACTAGTTATAATATTTGTTTCTAGATGTTTGCAGATCTGTTTTTTTATTGTTTTTTCCAGGATCTTCCCAGGTATTGATGTTAGACTGATTGGTGTGTAGTTTCCTGGGTCTGTTTTTTTCTCTCCTTTTTTGAAGATGGGAATCACATCAGTTCTTTTCCAATCCTCTGGTAGTTCCCTGATGCTCCAGGGTTTTTGAAAGATACAGTACAATGGTTCTGAGATAACATCTGCCACCTCCTTCAGGACTCTGGGATGTAATCCATCAGGTCTTGGTGATTTTATATTCATCAAGATCAGAAAAGTGTTCTCTTGCCATTTTCTTGCATATTTTAAGTTTTATTTCTAGTCTTTTTTTTACAGTTATGGGTTTGGAGGTGGGACTATAGCAGGGCTTTTCAACCAGTGGTATGGGTACCACCTATGGTACGTTGGCACCTGGCAGGTGGTACGCGACCGTCCTAGGAAAGTAGTAGCGGGGGAGGGGAATGAGCTGAACCGCTGGCAGCACCACACAAGCCTGAGCGAGAGATGGCTGGAGCTGCAGGGCTGTCAGGCCTCAGCGGAAGCGCCAGGATCAGCGCTTCTTCGGGGCTTTCAGGGCTCAGGGAAAGCGCCAGGATAAGCACCAGTCCCCAGCTGGAGCTTGGCGCTGATCCTGACACTTCTGCTGAGCCCATAAGAAGCGCCGATCAGCTGGAATGTTGCAGCAACTCCAGGGTCTTGTGATTTACATTCAGATGCTTGGCAACTGATTCATATTTATGATGGTCACAGTGTCCCAGGGTCATGTGAAGTGACCAAAACCTTCTGCAACCACCCAGCAGAGGGGGGGGAATAAAAACCAAACCCAGAAATGCTCACAACAATGAAAACCTCGAACAGGAGGAAGAGTGCCACCAGGCAGGCAAGCAGGTGTCTTGCTCAGCTGTGCCTTGGGGGGGCACTTTTTTCAGTGCCATTGTAACTTCGAACAGTCACTAAGCGAACTGTTGTAAGTCGAGGACTACCTGTACTTAATCACTTTTTTTCCCTTTTATTTGGTCATCATGTTTTTGACACCTTACTAGGTGACTGGTGGTACTCAGATGTTGCCATATCCTAAAAAAGGTACAATGGGTGAAAAGGTTGAAAAGCCCTGGACTATAGTTTCTTTTTGCATGAAGACTGAAGCAAAGAATGAGTTAAGCAGCTCTGCTTTCTGTCTACTGCCTGTTACTTCCTTGCCATCTTTTCTGTATAGTGGACCAACTGTTTCCTTGACTTTTTTCTGTTGAAAAGAAACTGAAAGAATTTTTTTATTATCTTTGACTTTTGTTGCAAATCTTTATTAATTCTAAGCCTTGCTTTTCTGACTTCATCTTTGCAGATTCAGGTTATCTGCTGATATTCTGCCTTAGTTATGTTTCCCTCTTTCCATTTTTTGTACTTATTCTTTTGGTCTTTCTGTTTATCAGTTTATTCTTTTTATCAGATTTTTCCATTGGCTGGGTCTGTTGATCAATTGGGTCTTCTTCTTGATGTTTAGTTGTTCCAATTTTCCTGTTATTTCCTGCATTGTTAGTTCTTTGGTTGTAGACAAGATCTGGGTATGTATATTTAAGCTGGGATCTTTTTCCTTTATGTTGCTTCTTATTTTGTCAGAAGCTGAAAGGATGGTTTCATGTATTGATTTCAACATGAAAAGGATTTTTTCATGGTCTTCATCCATATTCTCTTAATAGTATCTTAAGTTGCACACTTTAGAATCAAACGTTAAAAATAGTTTTTTATCTTTTGTAGCTAGGTATGGGACACCTATTTCACGTGTTATAGGTGGTCTTTATAGTAGAAGTTGTTTGTCAAGTAAAAGTTTATAGCCCAAGGTGTTCCATCATCTCATATAATAACATATGCTTCTCATGTAAAGAAAAAGGAAAGTAAATCCCCAATTATAGCTGTAAGAGTCAGTAGAAGTTTACATTCATAGTTCCAGCAGGCTAGATATGCTGCCCAGAAGTTCTGCTTTGCATCTGGGTATTTCACAGGTGGTAGCTGTCAAGGTCAAAGAAATTTTATCTAAAGTCTGGGCTTCAAGCCAAGTCTCTTTTCGGCAATAACAAACTGTAATACCATACTTCACCACAAGATGTCAACAACGCCATTTAAGCTTTTTAAATCCAAAATTTATATGGTGGTTTTTCAAGTCTTATTTTTTAAAAAAAATTAAAACAAACATCTCCAATGAGAGGGGTAAAAATTCCCTCTCTCCTCACAGGGAGAGTTGCTTGGTGGTGATTTTGACTTTGGCTGTCAGCAGCTTAGTGACGAGCCATATTAATATGGCCAGTCTTCCCACCGCTGTTTTGGAGGACTACCCCGAATCAAACAGAAGGGCCGCCGCCCTCCCGTGATCAAATGGGGGTCCCCTCCTTGCCCGTCACCACTACAGGGTGACTTTAAACCCTTTCCAGGGTCCCCCAGCGGAACGAATTTGGATGCGGAAGATGGAGCTCGCCTTCCTGTGTCCATGGCACCGCAATGGCAAAACAGAAGTCCCGGATTTAGCCTTTTGTTGGAAATATAGATGAAAAACCACTTGTGATCCTAATTCTTTAATTTTCTTGCCTAATCTCTTGTTATTGTTTTCAGATTCATTGTTGTGTCATTGGTCCCCATGTGTAGGAGAAGAAAGGGGTCTGTGGGGTTGATATATTTTAATAAGGTACCCAGTCACATCCTTGAATTTTGCACACTTGCAGCTACACTTTTCACTTTTCTAAAACTTTCCTTCCCAGAACCCTCTCTGCAACACAAATCCAAGCCAATTTATAATGCAAGTATCTACACGCCATCACACAATTTACCCAAAATGATGCCAAAAACTCAAATAATCATCAAGTTAAACTGAATGACAGATATCCTTACTGTTCAACAACAATAGTCATAGTTTTCAAATATTTGGCCAATAACTTAAAGACTATCATATCCCGAAAAGCTATGTCATTCCAAAACCAGTAGCATTTCATGGTGTTTCCCAACATGTATACAACTGACATTGATTGAAATCTTAGTGGTTATGAACGTTGACATCATTTATTTGAAACTGTCAGGTAAGTATGATGCTGTGGTTCCAATCAAGCAAAAAAATAGCAGGGGAAATCCAATTTCTTTGCTTTCCAGGATAATATCATCAGCATGAACATGGACTATAAATATTTGGAGTATATCATCCATGTACCCTCTGGTCCCTCAAACATTTGGTTTTTATAGGATTGAGATTTTCCTTTGTATACATTCCTAGCCTTGGGTTAGGTTGGCTGGGGCAGCTGTTGGCTAAATTGAGGTGTGGGAGCTGCATGTTGGATTTGCCATTGGCTCCTGTTCTCTTTTTCCTTTCTTATTGTTCTGTTATATCTTGTTGTTGGTATGGTGGTGGTGTGTGTGTGTTGTATATTGTGGTGGATTGTTGGGTTTTTTTGGGGGGGTTGTTTATCTTCAGCATTCGTCAGACTATAGAATTTGAGCAAAGGTTTTAGTCTTAAGCAGCTTTAGGGCTAAGGTGCTAAGAGCTATGTTGATGTCCATGAATAGAGATCAAAGGCTTGCCATTTTTATAGCAGCTTTACATGCTTTTCAGTGCCAGGAAAAATACTGTATTGTTTGTTGTTGAGTTTTAAGAATTCTATTTCTCTTTTCTTTTTTAATTCTGTATCTCATTTCAGCTTTCCTTTATACAAGCAGCACATTTGTTTCCCTCTTATTTTACTCCTTCATTAGCACATTTCAAAAAGTGTTAAGTAGCATTTTCAATACAAACAACAAAAAGGTGACAGAAAAAGGAGGGGGGAAGACAATTAAATGCCAGCCTTCCTTGCTATTTTTGTCTTAAACAGTTACTTCTCTGAGATAGTTTTTAATTATTTCCCACATTTAGTGTTCATCTCTGTGGTACATAGTAGAGATGTAACAAATGTGGATTATAATTCTTCTACTATTTTATTATGCTGTTCTAAAAACCTCCCTCAAGTTAAAAAAAAAGCACAAATGTTCAAGGCTTCAAAGATATCCGAAGAAAATTAAATTATCCTTGGATAGAGGAGGCCAGTACCTTTCAAGCACTCCTAATCTGTTGATCCTGGAGCTATGCATAGGGATTTTGTTATTCTGGAACATGGATAAAGGATGGATTGATCTTCAGTTAACTACTCACAGTGAACTGTTGAGAACTTTTAATTATCAGTGTTCTCAATCTTGAAACATGGGGAAAATCTAACCATGAAATGGATACATCTTCATTTCATTTTTCCTATAAAAATGTCTCTGCAGTAAGCAAGCTTTGGTAAAAATGATAAAAGCAGCTTCTTGCCATTGTGATACAAACTCTGCTCCTTCTATACATGCATGCAATGTCACAATCATGTATAAAAGGATGGAGCTGGAAATAGTGCGATGTTGTTTAAACCAGGGCTTTTCAACCAGTGGTATGGGTACCACCTGTGGTACATTGACACCTGGCAGGTGGTATGTGGCCATCCTAGAAAAGTGGTAGCAAGGGAGGGGAATGAGCTGAACCAGTGGCAGCACCGCACAAGCCTGAGCAAGAAATGGCTGGAGCTGCAGGGCTGTCAGGACTCAGCGGAAGCGCCAGGATCAGCGCCAGGCTCCAGCTGCTGCAACCACCCAGCAGACAGGGGGGAATAAAAACCAAAGACCCCCCACTCCACCCCCCTGCCAATCCTCAACAGAAATGCTCACAGCAATGAAAACCTCGGGCAGGAGGAAGAGCCCCACCGGGCGGGGAGGCAGGTGTCTTGCTCAGCTGTGGCTTGGGGGGCACTTTTTTCAGTGCCATTGTAACTTCGAACAGTCACTAAGCGAACGGTTGTAGGTACTTTATCACTTTTTTCCTTTTTTTGGTCATCAAGTTTTTGACACCTTGCTATGTGACTGGTGGTACTCGGATGTTGCCATATCCTAAAAGTGGTACAATGAGTGAAAAGGTTGAAAAGCCCTGGTTTAAACCATCCTAAAGGATAATAATGATAATAATAATAATAAAGTTGGAAGGTACCTTGGAGGTCATCTAGCCCAACCCCCTGCTCAGGCAGGAAACCCTATACCATTTCGGACAAATGGCTGTCCAGTCTCTTCTTAAAAACTTCCAGTGTTGGAACATTCACCACTTCTGGAGGCAGGTTGTTCCACTGGTTAATTGTTCTAACTGTCAGGAAGTTTCTCCTTAGGTCTAGGTTGCTTCTCTCTTTGACTAGTTTCCATCCATTGCTTCTTGTCCTGCCTTCAGGCACTTTGGAAAATAGCTTGACTCCCTCCTCTTTGTGGCAACCCCTGAGATATTGGAATACTCCTATCATGTCACCCTTCGCCCTTCTCTTTGTTAAACTAGTCATACCCACATTTTTCTACCTTATTGAGAGTAGGTTGTGATCTACTTTATCAAATGCCTTACTGAAGTCCAAGTAAATTATATCCACAGCATTCCTCTGATCCACTAATTTTGTCACTTGGTCAAAGAATGCAATAAGATTTGTCTGGCATGATCTGTTTTTGTCAAACCCATGTTGGCTTTTATTAATGACTTTATTTGCCTCTAGGTGTTCGCTGATTCGTTGTTTGATTATCTTTTCCAGAATCTTCCCAGTTATTGAGGTCAGGCTGATAGGTCTGTAATTTTCTGGATCCATTTTTTCCCCTTTTTTGAAGATGGGAACTACATCAGCTCTTTTCCAGTCCTCTGGTAGTTCCCCAGTGCTCTAGGATCTTTGAAAAATATAGTTCAGTGGTTCTGAGATCACATCTGCCAGTTCCTTCAGAATCTTGGGGTGTAATCCATCTGGTCCTGGTGATTTGAACTTGTCTAGACTGGACAGGTGCTCACTTATCATTTTCTTGCCTATCTTAACTTGTGTTTCTATTCTGTTTTTATGGCACTATTTTTGATAGGTTGGTCTGTTTTTTCCCTTTGTGTAAAGACAGTTGCAAAAATGAATTAAATAGTTCTGCTTTCTCCCTATTGCTTGTCACCTTCTTGCCACTTTCCCCCACTAATGGACTAATCATTTCGTTAACTATTTTCTTGTTTTTTACATGTTGAAAGAAGCTTTTTTGTTATTTTGACTTTGGTCACTAGGTTTAGTTCATTATGAGCCTTAGCTTTCCTCACTTAATCTTTGCAGGCTCGGGCTATTTGCTGATATTCTGACTTAGTTATATGCCTCTCTTTCCACTTTCTATACTTGTCCTTTTTATCTTTCATGTGTCTCACGCCATTCTTGATTTTTGTTTGTAATTGCCAGGTCCTTTATAAATATTTCTGAAGATTTTCATGAATTTGGGGAAATTTTCCCAATTCAAAACATATAGAATTAAATGTGCATCTATTTGCATCCATCTAGTTCTATAGGTATAAGGAAAAGGAACCTGCTGGTAGAAGCAGAAGATGACAATAAGGGAAGTATATTTTACCACATAATTTGATCTGGGGCCTAATGTAAAAAAATGTAGCTAAGTTTGAAAAGTTGAACAATTAAATTATTTCAAGTGGGGGAAAAATTTCTCTAGAGAAAATTATAATTTTCTGTGTGCTACTAAAACTCGTGTATCTGTTTGTAACCTTCAATTGGCAAAACTAGAGGGTATAAGGCAATAATTATTGAACCAGGGTAATCAATGGGCTAACTTACAAAATGTGTGGATCCTGGGAATGAAATTCGGGGAAGTTATGGCTGCTTTAGCACCACCATGCTTTCCAATTATAGTTCCCAGGAACCCATAGGTTCCATGGTGCAAGGGAAGATGAGAGGGATGTATCCCTGTCCTTTTTCTTGCCTGCCTCTTGCCCATTCCCAATTTACTGGTGGCAGGGCCTAATAGGTGAATGGCAACTGGCTGCTCTAGAACCAAGGGTGAAATTTGAAACCTCTTAATGGTGATGAGTGGGCCATGAGGGAAGGACAAGGGAGTGGCTCAGATGCCTGCTGGCAAAGTAGGATTGTCTGGGAAATGCCAGGAGTCGACAGGTGAGTGTTCTTCCTCCGTGAAGGGAGGTGGGCCTTGGGGACCCACCAGAATGGAGACTGGAGGTACAGTTTTCTTTGCTGTCCATGACTTCCATTGTCCTTTCACTGCTCAGCAAAGTGGCAGGCCATTCTGTGGTTCAGCCAAGAAAAAGGAGGAGAGAAGGAATGATTTCCAAACTCCTTGCTAGCTTCCCACCAGCAAAGTCAAAGGGGAAGCCAGTTGGAAGTTGCTCCCAGTTCCAATGCTTTTTTGCCTACTTGTGGTTATATTGTTTATTTAGGTAAGGGAGAATCTCTGAAATGAGTCATGGGTTGTCATTATTTAAATTTATTGGCCACCAAACTCCAGTGGATTCTGGATCAGTGTATTCTGTTGGACTAGTGAATCAACGATCTCTATCATTTTGCAATCTACACAATGGTTCTCAACCTTTTCTTCATCACAGACCCCCTTATATACCTGTTGTGGCCACGGACCATGGCCACGGACTCCCAAGACTTAACTCAAGATTTAAATCATAACATTTCTTCAAGCCTTCACATATCCCCTATGAGGACATTGTGTCCCCCAAAGGTCCATGGACCACAGGCTGAGAACCAATGATCTACACTAATAATTAATGGCTAGTTTTTTAATCCGTTCTTAGAATTGCCGTAGTACCACCACAGTTTCCTATTAGATGTATTTACCTTTCAGGTAACTGTACTGCTAGTATTCTCTTGGCTGTATTTCACAAGAGACTATTAATGGAATATAGCAGTCTAAAATTACTATTTGACTCTCATTTTTACATTATTGCTTTCCCATGGAATGCAATGTTCATTGGGGATTATACTACTAAAACAAAACAATTCAATAAGAGCAATCAGCATAAAATCAATAAACATTTTAGTTCCTAAATATTTCATTTCTAATTAAAATGACAAAATAAATCAATATGGCAATATTTTTCTAATTGCTGAAACAACCGAAAGTATATATATCAAGACTAGCATTGCTATTTTTGCAGGAATTTTGGAATAGTTTGGGTTTAGATCCAAGTTTTGGTTCCAATATTTTCAAACCTTTAAATTTATCTGCTCCTTTCTGGGATGTTCCACAAATGTTCCATCCATATTCCTGATCAGTCTCTAGTATCTGCTCCCTACAGAGAGGTCCACTTTCCCCACAGCTCTGTTGTAGAAACTGCTGAGACAAAAACAAAAACAAAACAAGAATTTGGGAGTGCTCACATTCCTGGAGATTAATGTTGGTTTTCCTGAAGCACAACTCAAAATTGAACAAGTTTCATAAAATATCCTTGTCAAGATTTATTGAAAAGCATTATAATGTTCAGTTCTATAGGCTAATCTTTAAAAAAAGTGAAGCTGCCAAACTGGCAGCCTTACCTGCTTTTCTCTTTGGCATGACATTTATTGGCTCAGAAGAATTGTTTTTATTTTCAAAGTATATATTTTTAAAATTCTATTTATGTTCCAACTCAATCTTTACCTGTGCTGGATTTGTTTTTATTTCATGTCTGGTTTCAAACAATAGTGTCATTTTTCTGACAGACAGAAACAAATAAAGCAGAATTCCTAGGCTTGCAAGTTCCTCAAAGAACATGTTTATTGATACAAAGTATCGGCAAGTCAAAAGTGAAACCAAGTCTGAATAGATATGTAACAATCCCCAAGACAAAATTAAGAAATCCCACCCCTAAAGCTATGCAAGCTACTACGTTCCCCAATACATATCCTTGGCAAGCTTTTCATGAAACGCCTACCCTGCAGTCCCGGGAGCAGCCAATGACCTTGGTTCCCATGGGAAAAAAAATCAGTTTATTCTAGTGAAGCACTTAGTAAACCCCCCTCCCTCCATGCTATGTGTCAACCAAAAATGAGTAGGGAAAATGGCTGCAGCCATGCTCATTTTCAAAGTTGAGAAATAGTGTGATTTCCAGTGAACATAGCAGAGTTTGAAAATTATGTGGGTTTTTAAGCTAATGGTATCTATGTGACCTAATCTGGCAGATGGGCAGCATATACATTTAATTAATAAACTGTGAATCATACCAAATTTAAAATCAGATGAACTAAGTTTGTGCCAGTGACATTTTTACTTTAATTATTGTATCACTAACAATTGAGGATTCCAAACATTTTCAAAGTAGAAACAATGATACTTGAATAGATCTGATAAAGATACAAAATGGTGCTGTACTCACAGCATGCTTAATCAACCATTAATCCAGTTATAATTTTTTCTGCTGGTCATAGCAGCAAAAAAAATCATATTCAATTAAAAGTTACTATTCCAGGAATACAAGCTCCTCACCCAGTTTCTGCTGAAAGCACCTAATATCCCAGAAGCCTTTACATCAGGAAAATACTGGCAAGACTTTATGATATCAGCAGCCCTTTCTTCACTGACCAAGTAGCAGGTGTGGTTTAGCCATTGCAAACCATCAGGGTGTTAGGAGTGTATTCTATGCGGCCAGACCTTAATAGTGAGGTCTAAACTGGAACTCAGATTTCATCTACTGAGACAAAATTATCGAAGCACTACTTTTCATAGTTTAACTATGGGATTTGATGCAATTAGATGTGGTAGATATATTTATTTATTTAATATTTAAATAGGAAATCTAGCCAAATTTATGCCTTCTGGTATTAGTGGCTACCCATTTTAGCTTACCAGTTAAGAAGAAATAGCTAGAAGTGGACTGTCATCCTCATGTTCTATGGCTCAGGTTCTCAAAAACATTTGCCTACTGGACTAGATGGACCTTCTGCTTAATGTATTAGTATATAAGCCTGATGTAAAATTTATGTCCTGAATCCCACCTTCCTGTATTGAATTATATCTCTTAAGCTGTGAAAACATCATCCACAACTGGCTGCTAACACCATGAAATCACGATGCAGAATACTGATACTGTACTTTATATTATGGGAGGGGAAAGCATTTGATATATGAAAATTACTTTTGGTATTAGTCCAGTGTCCTAGGTATTTATTTTGTTACCCTAACCAAAATGTGGTATCAATTTATTTTAATAATTACAAGTAAAAAGATATGGAAAAAAATAGTGAAAACTAGGAATGACTAATATACTGTACTTAATTTCTCATGTATACTACCATGCGGACCTGGCTTGCATCACGGAGACTTGGTTGGGCCCAGAGGGTGAGGTCCCTTTGGTTGACCTTTGCCCACCAGGCTTCCGGGTGCTACACCAGCCTCGAGCTCAAGGTAGGGGTGGGGGTGTGGCGGTGATCATTAGGGAGACCTTATGTCCGCGGGAGACCACCGTTCCTCAGATAGTCGGGTGTGAGTCTCTCTTTGTGAGATTTGGTTCTGGGGCGCAGTTGGGCTTGCTGCTTGTGTACATTTCGCCTAGTCACGCAGCAGCAGCCCTGCCCGAGCTGCTCGATATCCTCTCGGGGTTGGTGGTTGAGTTCCCCAAACTTATAGTTTTGGGTGACTTCAATCTACCATCCCTGGGAGGCTCATCTGAGCTCGCTCGGGAGTTCATGGCTTCCATGACGGCCATGGACCTGACACAGGTAATTTCTGAACCAACTCATGAGGGAGGCCACACCCTTGACCTGATTTTCTTATCTGGACGGTAGTTGGATGATCTTGGTGGGGGCTTTCCATTTATTATGCCCCTGTCATGGACCGATCATCACCTCCTGCGGCTGGTCTTCCATTTTGCCACCCCCCGCCGTGGGGGTACGGAGCCAATCAGATGGTACCGCCCCAGACGCCTAATGGATCCTGATAGATTCCAAGCGGCGCTGGGGTCCCCACCTGCCTCCATTGCTCACAACTCGGCGGATGCCTTAGTGGAAGCCTGGGAAAGGGCAGCCACTGAGGCACTTGACCGGGTTGTACCCTTGCGGCCCCTGACCCGGTGCAGATCCCATCAAGCTCCATGGTTCTCCGCGGAGCTCCGGGAGATGAAGCGTCGGAAACGGGGCCTAGAGAGCTGCTGGAGGTCCAGCCGATCTGAACCCGACCGATTGCGGTTAAGAACCTACATTAGGTCTTATCTCGCTGCGATGAGGGAGGCGAGGTATAATTACTTCTCCACCCTCATCACGTCCGCAGATAATCGCCCGGCCGCCTTGCTTAGGGTGACTCGCTCCCTTCTTATTCAGGAGGTGAGGGAGGATCCCTTGCAGGGTCGTGCTGAGGAGTTTAGTCAACATCTGTCGGACAAAATCGCTCGGATTCGGACCGGTTTGGACTCCAGCTGGGCAGAGTCTGGCGATCAGGACACGGGCGGTCCTGTCAATGTTATCTGGGAGGAGTTTGATTCTGTGACCCCTGATGAAGTGGACAGGATTATGGGGAAGCTGAGTTCCACCACATGTTTATTGGATCCGTGCCCTTGGCTGGTTTATGCAGCTAGGGAGAGGACACGAGGCTGGCTCCAGGCGGTTATATCTGCTTCTTTGAGCGAGGGTTATTTCCCCACCGTCTTGAAGGAGGCGGTGGTGAGACCTCTCCTCAAGAAGCCTGCCTTGGACCCAGCTGTATTGAACAACTTTCGTCCAGTCTCCAACCTTCGCTTTCTTGCGAAGGTTGTTGAGAGTGTGGTGGCGCATCAGCTCCCTCTGGTCCTGGATGAAGCGGATTACCTGGACCCTTACCAATCGGGTTTCAGGCCCGGGCACAGCACAGAGACGGCATTGGTCGCTCTGGTGAATGATCTCTGGAGGGCTCGGGATAGGGGATATTCCTCTGTCCTAGTCTATTAGACCTCTCGGCGGCTTTCGATACCATCGACCATGGTATCCTGCTGCGGCGTCTCAGGGGATTGGGAGTGGGAGGCACGGTTTTTCAGTGGTTCTCCTCCTATCTCCTGGGATGCTCGCAGTCGGTGTTGGCAGGGGGGCAGAGGTCGACCCCTAGGACTCTCGCTTGTGGAGTTCCTCACGGGTCGGTCCTCTCGCCTCTCCTGTTCAACATCTATATGAAACCGCTGGGTGAGATCATTCGTGGTTTTGGAGTTGGGTATCATCAATATGCTGATGATACCCAACTTTTTATTTTGACCCCAAACCACCCCAGTGATGCCCTCGCTGTGATGTCCCGTTGCCTGGAGGCGGTTCGGGTCTGGATGGGGAGGAACAGACTTCAACTCAACCCTGACAAGACTGAGTGGCTGTACATTCCGGCTTCCCGGGACACCTGGGATGTTCCATCTCTTTCTATGGGGGGTGAGCTTTTACCCCCTGTGGATAGGGCTCGCAACTTGGGAGTCCTCCTAGATTCACGACTCACTTTGGAGGATCATATAGTGGCCGTGACTAGGGGGGCTTTTGCCCAGGTTCGCCTGGTGCGCCAGTTGCGGCCCTATCTGGACCGGGAGGCCTTATGTACGGTCACTCATGCGCTCGTGACCTCTCGCCTAGACTACTGTAATGCTCTCTACATGGGGCTTCCCTTGAAGACTACTCGGAGGCTCCAACTGGTACAGAATGCGGCCACGAGAGTTGTCTTGGGAGTTTCCCGGTACTCCCATGTTACACCTTTGCTCTGTGAGCTGCATTGGTTACCAGTTGTCTTCCGGGTAAGGTTCAAGGTTTTGGTTATGATCTTTAAGTCCCTACATGGCATGGGTCCGCGATACCTCGAGGACCACCTGCTGCCGGCGTCGACTCCCCTCCGCCCTGTGCGTGCCCACAGAGAGGGCCTCCTCAGGGTGCCTCCGGTCAAGGAATGTTGACTGGTGGCCCCCAGGGGGAGGGCCTTCTCTGTGGGTGCTCCGGCATTATGGAACCAACTGCCGGTTGAGCTCCGGACGGCATCAGACCTCCGATCCTTCCGTCGCGGGTTGAAGACCCATTTATTTGAACTAGCGGGTCTGGCCTGATGGGGGTATATGGGTTTTTATAGGCTTGTTTTATCATTCTTGTTTTAACTTGGGCATTGATTTAATTGTTTTTTAATTTTTGTATTGTTATTTATATATGCCCTGTGAACCGCCCTGAGTCCCTTAGGGAGAAGGGCGGTATAGAAATCTCAGTAAATTAAATTAAATTAAATTACTATCTACTTTAGTTTTCTGAACAGAATGTAAGCCTGATGCTATACAGAAATATAAATCAATGGACTAAAACAGGGGTCCCCAGCCCCCATTCCATGGACCAGTACTGGGCTGTGGCAGGCCAGCAACCAGTCCGCACAAACAAGCAAAGCCCCATCCATGGGATGCAGGCAGCACACAAAACCACTCACCCTCTGGTCTGTGCAAAGACCTCTCTCCACCGAACCGGTCCCTGGTGCCCAAAAGGTTGGGGACCTCTGGACTAAAAAGTATTTGATTTAAGCAATCTGGATGACAGCTATTGTATTTATTTATTTATTGAGAATATTTTACTGAGATTAGAACTGAATAAAAAGTTGACATGTGTATCTTTAGGCACAACATTCATTCTATTTTCTATATTTGTTGTTCCAACTCTTTGAGACCTAATGGATGTCGCTTTGCCCGGATTGTTTGTCAGTAACTGCTGCTTTGAGTTCCTGTAAGTCAGCGTTTCTCATCCTTGGTAACTTAAAGATATGTGGATTTCAACTCTCAGAATTCTGATTGCGTGTATGTCTGGGTTTGCCAAGGTTGAGAAACATTGTAAGTTTTGCTTATTTCTTCCATCAAAGAATCTAGCTATATTTTGAGACAGATTCTTTTTTAATTGTCTCCAGTATTTTTTCAATGCCTTCATGTTACATGGCCAATATATATAAACTTTAGCTTCAGGATTAGTGTTTCCACTGAGCAGTCTAGTTTTACTTCATGATTTGTTCTTCTGGTGATCCAAGATGTCCTCAACAGTTTTTTTCAGAATCACAATTCAAGGCATAATTTTTTCTTCATTCAGTATTTCTGATGATCCAGCTTTCATAGCCATTGGTTACAACTGAGAAAATTATAGTCTTGACAATCTATACCTTTGTTGTCAATGTGATGTTTCTGCATTTTAACATCCTGCCTACCTTTCTCATAGTTTGCCTTCCAAGTAGAAGGCTTCTCTTTATTTCATAGCTACAGTCAGCAAATATCTATTTTTTTAGCTAACGGAGATATTACAGGAGAGCAATACCATTTTTACTGTATAAGCATTTAATGTTTCTCTGCAAAATTGTAATAAGCTGTACAGTATATTAACTTACATATGCATGAATCATAATTTAGGCTTTGATTGTTTTATATCAGCAGCTTTCTTTAAAGGATGGCTATATTTTTTCATGATGTTCTGTGACTTTGAAGATGGGACTAAAACAAAATACTAAACTAATAGCTTTGTGTCCTGAGACTCAAACTGCAATGGAATTTCATAGTTTTAAGAAGAGTCTTAATTCAAATATAGTAAAATTATCTTATAAATGGATTCTTTAGAGTCACGTTAATAATAAAATCAACAAACTCAGTTTAAGGGGAAAGCCTTTTTCACCACCTCAGTTTATAATTAATGATTTAATTAACAAAGGTTCTAACACTGCTTTTTTTTAAGGTTGGTGCCATCTAGGAGAACAGTCTTATATTGTACACTTTTTCTGTAGTAATTTCAAAACCAGAAATTCTCTTGTTCAATGAACTCATTAGTCATTTAATTAAAATTATATTTTTATTTTCAGTGAAAATGGTATCTGACCATTTTCTCAGTAACTGCTTGTTTAGTTCAGTTACATCCCTTTGTCATTCTGCTGCCGCTGATTTATCATTTGCTGAAAAGCTCTGTATTTTTTCTTTAATGCAGATTTACTTCAGTCAAATAAACAGTATAATGAGCAAAACAATTCTTTCATTTGACTATGTGCTATTGTGGTTGATTTGGATAACTTGGTGGACACTTTATGACTTAAAAAGCTAACTCAGTGAAAATATTGTAGTTTCTGCATAAAACATTATTAGGATTTATTATTCTAAGAATCTCAGGAGATTTTCTTTTTTTGGCCATAGAGCAACAGCAAGGTTGGAGCAAATATGTTTCTTTACCAGCAAACTGATTTTGGACAGCTTCCATCTACTACTACCTCCTCCTTCAAGCATGCACTCAAGTACAATATTGCACACTTAAAAGATCGTTGTACCGTATTTTATTAGTGATGATCAATATAGAATTCTATAGCACAATGCTTAGCTTTAAAAAAAGTAGAGCTATTTCTGCTTACAGGTAGGAGATGGGATTTGATATGAGCAAAATATGTACAAAGAATATTTTATACTAGTAGTTGGAGGAAGCCTAAAGGAGTACAGTTAATTACATAATACATCAATTCTCATCTTACAATCTTGCTTGATAAAATGTGGAACCTTGGGTGAAAGTGACGATGTCATACTGGAATTTAATATAATCCCAACACTAGCAATAGAAAACAACAAAACCAGTGCCTTAAACTTCAAAAGAGCTGACTAACAAACTCAGAAAGAATCTAGGAAATATCCCATGGATAAAAATCCTAAAGGAGAAAAACAACCCAAGAAGCATTGGAAACCCTGAAAAACACGATCACAAAAGCCCGTATCGGCACAATACCATTGAGAAAGAAAAACAAGAAATCCAGAAAGAAACCAGCATGGCTGCACAAAGATCTCACTAACAAACTAAAAGACAAAAAGGACCAGGGCTTTTTTTCTCATAGAACGCTCAGAATGGCGTTCCGGCACCTTTTTTTTGCAAAAAAAAAAAAAAAAGCTTTTGCACAAGCTGTGCTACTATTGGCTTTCGAAAGCCTATTGCAGGCTTTGCTCTTTTATGACTCCTGGACTTCAATCCCAGAATTCCTGAGTCAGCTATGCTATTGGCTTTCGAAAGCCAATAGGAATTGCTGCTGAGCTTGCCAAAAGACCCGGCCGACGAATGTTGCACAGGCAATTTGCAGCGAAGGCAGGAACTTTGCACTCCTCCCTGCTCCCCAACTACACCATCTCAACTAGGTAAGTAAGATATTATTTGCAAATAGGATATCCAAGTATGACTCAAGGAAATTTTCCCTGCATGGAGGGAGTAGTGGTTTGTTTCACTTTGTTTTACATTTCAAATTGGTGTAGGGAAGAAATGATGATTAGAAAAAGGCAGGAAGTTATTTTTATTAGGAAAATTCATTTATCCCATGCTAGATCTTTGGGAGCTTAGTACCACCAGCACAGAACATTTGCTTTTCTGAAACTTCATTCAGAGTGTGGTGGCGCATCAGCTTCCCCTGTTCCTGGAGGAAACTGATTATCTGGACCCGTACCAATCAGGTTTCAGGCCCGGGCACAGCACGGAGACGGCATTGGTCGCGCTGGTGAATGATCTCTGGCGGGCTCGGGACAGGGGTTGTTCCTCTGTCCTAGTCCTATTAGACCTCTCAGCGGCTTTTGATACCATCGACCATGGTATCCTACTGCGGCATCTCAGGGGGTTGGGAGTGGGAGGCACCGTTTTACGGTGGTTCTCCTCCTATCTCCTGGGCCGCTCACAGTCGGTGTTGACGGGAGGGCAGAGATCCGCCCCGAGGCCTCTCATTTGTGGAGTCCCTCAGGGGTCGGTTCTCTCTCCCCTCCTATTCAACATCTATATGAAGCTGCTGGGCGAGATCATTCGTGGTTTTGGGGTGGGGTATCATCAATATGCTGATGATACCCAACTTTTTTTCTCCACCCCGAACCAACCCAGTGATGCCCTCACCGTGATGTCCCATTGCCTGGAGGCGGTCCGGGTTTGGATGGGAAGAAACAGGCTTCGTCTCAATCCTGCCAAGACTGAGTGGCTGTGCATACCGGCATCTCGGGTTGACCAAACTATTCCATCGTTAACAATGGGGGGTGAGGTGTTACCCCCCATTGATAGGGCTCGCAACTTGGGTGTTGAAGACCATATAGGAGCTGTGACCAGGGGGGCTTTTGCCCAGGTTCACCTGGTGTACCAGTTGCGACCCTATCTGGACCGAGATGCCCTACGCACAGTCACTCATGCGCTCTTGACCTCCCGGCTAGACTACTGCAATGCTCTCTACATGGGGCTGCCCTTGAGGACCACTCGGAGGCTTCAGCTGGTGCAAAATGCGGCCGCGGAAGTTGTCATGGGCGTTTCCCATTACTCCCATGTAACACCTCTGCTCCACGAGCTGCATTGGCTTCCAGTTGCCCTCCGGGTGAGATTCAAGGTGCTGGTGATGACCTATAAAGCCCTAAATGGCTTGGATCTGGGATATTTGAGGGAACACCTGCTGCCATCAAGCTCCCTTCGTCCTGTGCGCTCCCACAGGGAGGGCCTTCTCAGGGTGCCGCCGGTCAAAGAATGCCGGTGGATGACACCCAGGGGGAGGGCCTTCTTGGTGGGGCGCCTGCCCTTTGGAACCAGCTGCCCATGGAGCTTAGGACTGCCCCCGACCTTCGATCATTTCGCCGAGACCTGAAGACCTGGCTCTTCAAGCTTTCCGGCCCAGGCTGAGTTTTAATTGGGCGTTTTAACTGGGGTTTTATATTTTTCAGGGACTTAGTTTAATCTTTTTAAATTGCTCTTAATTTTTGTATTGATGTTTTATATACCCTGTAAACTGCCCTGAGTCCTTTGGGAAAGGGCGGTATATAAATTCAATAAAATTCAAATTCAAATTCAAAAAGTCCTTGCATAGATCTTCCATATTCTTTGTACATTTCAGTTAAGAATCTTATGTCTTTCTCTCACTCACTCACTTTTCCCATAATGTCTTCTATTTTGAAAATGCTATTATAGAAATGGCTAGTTTATAATGTTATAGAAAAGTAAAAAGTTGAGGTTCAGTATTAATGCTTCCTTCTACTCCTGCAACAGAGGAAGTCAGAAGTCAGTGCCTTTTCTTTTTCCCTTCTCCCCCTCACTTTCCCTTTTTCTCACCCTTTGCTCGCAAAAGCTTCCCCACTCACTCACACTTTGCTCACAAAAGTCTCCAGTCGCTCTCACTCAGTCCTCCATCTCTTTCAAAGGCACCTCATTCAGTCTCTCCCCCACTCACTCCGTCTCTTTCAAAGGCCTCTTGCTCGCTCGCTCACTTACTGCCCCGTCGCTTCCAAACACCATTTGCTCATTCACACATTCACTTACTGCCTCGTTGCTTCTAAACGCTTCCAAATGCTTGCAAATGCCATTTGCTCATTCACTTACTCACTGCCACATTGCTTCTAAATGCTTCCAAACGCCACTTGTTCACTCACTTACTGCGTTTGGAAGCAAGGGGGCAGTAAGTGAACGAGTGCCGGGGCCAGAGGCCATCAGCTGTTTGGTTCTGGAGATGCCGGGTGGCCTGATGCAGCGCTCCGTAGCTGGGGCATCTTCAGCTGGTGTCAGGGACAGTGCTGGAGGCCATCAGCTGTTCAGTGCCGGAGACCGCTGCCACGAGGAACACAGCTCTGGGTCGGGGTTCGGAGCAGCTCTGGGTGGGGGCTCAGCATGGGCTGCGGCATGGCAACTGCAGGGAGGGGAATCCCCATGGCAGCTGTGGGGAGGAGAATCCCCGCAGCCTGTGACTCCAAGCTGCAGGGGTGGGGTTGCAAAAGACAGGCAGTGATGCCGTAGCAAGAGGGAGTTCTTACAGACACAGACATCGCTCCCAGTGACAGCACCTCTGAGTTCTGGCACTGTTTTTTTTTTTTTTAGAAAAAAAGCCCTGAAAAGGACAAATAAAAAAATGGAAAGAGGGGCACATAATCAAGGCCGATTATCAGCAGACAGCCAGAACATGCAAAGAAGAAGTCAGGAAAGCAAAGGCTCAGAATGAACAAAGACTTGCAATAGAAATCAAGGACAATAAAAAAAGTTTCTTCCAACACATTAACAACAAGAAAAAAGTAAAGGAAACTGTAGGCCCACAAAAGAGAGAAGATGGCAAGGAAATTACAGACAACAGGGAGAAAGCTGAGCTGCTTAACTCATATTTTGCATCAATCTTCACACAAAAAGAAACCATAGCCCAACACACCAAAAAAAACACTGCAAAAGACATACTAGAAACAAAAAACAAAACAAGCAAGAAAATGGTAAGAGAATACCTATCCAATCTTGACAAATACAAATCACCAGGACCCGACAGATTACATCCCAGAGTTCTGAAAGAGCTGGCAGATGTTATCTCAGAACCATTGCACCACATCTTCCACAAATCCTGGAGCACCGGGGAAGTATCTGAGGATTGGAAAAAGGCTGATGTGGTCCCCATCTTCAAGAAAGGAAAAAAACAGACCCAGGAAACTACAGACCAATCAGTTTAACATCAATACTTGGGAAGACCCTAGAAAAGATCATCAAAAAACAGATCTGCAAACAACTAGAAGCAAACAAAGTCATAACTAGCAACCAGCACAGGTTTGTTAAAAACAGATCATGCCAGACCAATCTGATCTCATTCTTTGATAAAGTAACTAAACTAGAGGCCAATGAAACGCAGTGGACATAGTATACCTAGATTTCAGTAAGGCATTTGACAAAATAGAGCACAGCCTACTCCTTGGTAAGCTAGAAAAAGGTGGAATAGACAACATCACCACCACATGGATCTGTAGCTGGCTGACAAACCATGCACAAGTAGTCCTCAATGGCACTACATCCACATCTTAGGCCCAGTATTCTTTAATATCTTCATAAACAATTTAGATAGGGGAATTGAAGGGGAACTCATCAAATTTGCAGATGACACCAAACTGTCAGGAGTAGTCAACACCCCAGAAGACAAACTCAGACTCCAAAAAGATCTTGACAAACTCGAACAATGGGCCCTATCCAATAAAATGAGTTTCAATGTGGAAAAAAGCAAGTCTTACACTTAGGCAGAAAAAACCAAAGGAACAAATGCTGATTGGGTGAGACCTGGCTTGGAGGCAGCAACTGTGAGAGGGACCTTGGAGTCCTGGTGGACGATCATTTAACTATGAGCCAGCAGTGTGCAACAGCAACCAAAAAAACTAATACAATCCTGGGTTGTATAAACAGAGGCACAGAATCAAGAACACGCAAAGTACTAGTCCCACTTTATAAAGCCCTAGTAAGACCACACCTGTAATACTGCAGCCAATTTTGGTCACCATATCACAAAAAAGATGTTGAGAGTCTGGAAAAAATTCAGAGAAGAGCAACTAAGATGATCAAAGGCCTGGAGACCAAAACGTATGAAGAACGGATGTGGAACTTGGGTTTGGCCAATCTAAAGAAAAGAAGAAATAGGGAGACATGATAGCAGTATTCCAGTATCTGAGGGGCTGCCACAAAGAAGAGGGCGTAAGGTTGTTCACCAGAGCACCAGAGGGAAGGACAAAAAACAATGATTGGAAGCTGATCAAAGAGAGAAGCAACCTGGAATTAAGGAGAAACTTCCTGACAGTGAGGACAATCCACCAGTGGAACAGCTTACCTCCAGAAATCGTGGGTGCTCCATCGCTGGAAGTTTTTAAAAAGCAATTGGACAATCAGCTGTCTGAGATAGTATAGGTCCTCCTGCTTGAGCAGGGGGATGGACTAGAAGACCTCCAAGGTCCCTTCCAGTTCTATTCTATTCTATTCTATTCTATTCTATTCTATTCTATTCTATTCTATTCTATTCTATTCTATTCTATTCTATTCTATTCTATAACCAGAACTGTTTTAGTTTTCATCTGTTTGTTTATCTCATGCTCAGGATACTTAGGTAATTTCAAATGTATCTTGCTAACTTTGCTATACTTTATTACACACTTTCCTATCACTCTAAAACCTCCATGGCTGCACACACTTCCAAGTATGAAAAGTTCTAAGGGAAGTTGTTTTCCTAAAGCCATGCCTTGGGATTTAATTGGACAATGGGAAACCAAGGAGACTTTATTTGATAGTAGAATTGTAAAATAAAAGATTCACATAAATAGTCTTGGCCACCTTGTGTTGAAGAACTCTAAAACCTACTGAGAAAAAAAAGATCACTGAAATCATCATTTTCTTCGAAAGCATTTTTCAAAATAAATAGTCTTTTATCAAACTGAATGAGAACTTGTAAAAAAGGCAGCATTTTTCTGCTCAATGCTACTAAGGAGAATGTAAGTAATAGTTCTCATCTTGACAATTACCATGCTTAAGGACTACATTAAAATTGGAAGAGAGTCTAAAATCACTTCTGTTCACAGAACTCATTTGTTTTTCTAAAATGTTCTACTCCACCGCATAAGTATTGCTAGCATAGTACACTTGCTAAGAAAATTGAATCAATATTTAACTTAAAAGAAAATGAAACATAACTGTAGTAGTGTTTTTATTTCTACTTCTTCTGGAAGAAAGCAGTGACATGAGAAAATCAGGCTCCAAATGGCCTGCAGGGATTATTTTTTATTCAGTAGAAGAAGACACAGCTGCAAATATGAAAGTCTACAGCAAAATGTTCCTTGTGTTGCTCTTTAGTGGTGCAGCTGTTTCACCAGTAATAAAAATATCAAAGTCCATTCCAAAGGTTGCTCACATCCAAAATAGCACTTGCAAGGGTCAAATGAAGGGCTGACTAGTTTTTTTATGGAATACATAAGCCATAATTAAATAGAAAATCATACAGTACATTAACTAAATCATGCAGAACTTTGTGAAAGAACTTTGAGGTGAGAGATACAAATGTTTGGAGGTCAACGGAGATTTGAAGCTAAGGATAACTGGAAAGTTATTTATATTTCTGCTCCTGCCATTCCATTCTCTCAGAACAGTAAAGGGTAGTCAACATAATTCATTGTATCTTGGTTTTCAGTTTCTCTTTTTGACTACAGGTTGATCTCTTTTAAAAGTGTTTTGACAATTCAGAGGAAATCTCCTAGACACAGAAGGTGGACATATTATCTTGCAGCCATTCAACCTGCCTATGACAAAGGGAGTAGAAGGAAATCAAGGCCCCTACTCTTTTTTCTCCTAAGGGTCCTTCAACAGCTGTTCCACAAATTTGCAGCAGAGGGAGAAGGAGAGATTAAGAGTCTATATAACATTTCAAAATGCACAATGGAATCTCAATTTAGAGATTCTTCATTTAGCAGACTCTGAATGCAACTGGTGAAATTTCTACAAGGGTAGGCCCCCACACACACACAAAAAAAAGACACGTCCTTTGTATCAAAGTAGTCAGGATGGAGCACTTAATCACAGTTATTGACATAATTTGTGTAACAATGTTATTATGTGATTATATCATTTATGAAATGACATAATGACCGTAGGTAGACAATGTAAATTGACATAAATGGTTGCATTATTTGCATCATGAGGTCTTATATAAATGATGTAAATCATCATGATTTAATGAAAATTCAAGAACAGATAACTCCCTCTCCCAAAAGATCCATTAAATTGACATTTTATTATGCCTGAAGACTTATTTTTCTTTTCCTTCTCCAGGTCCTTATCTGTTTATGTTCTGCCTTTTTATTGCTCTGCACACAGCACTGGAAGCCATTCCAGATGAAGCAAGGGATGTAAATGTTCCAACTAATTAATTATGTGATAAATGAAGCTCTACATATCACCATTTCTGAGACGGTTTGGCCTTGAGAAGTTGGCTTAAGGTACTTATAGGATGGATGCTCAGAGGCACTTTGCCTGCAATCTTCTTCTTCAAATAGAACTGTGCAGTGCCTTGTTTAATGTCAAACACTGTTTCTGGTTTTTAAAAGTGAACTGGGATAGCAAATGTTTTATCCATACCGTTCTAAATGCAAATATCTAGGTAATGGCAGCTTCCCACTGAGTTGACAGATAACAAAGATGTAGCAGTATGTAGGCATAATGAATGTGTACAATTCCTCCAGGCACCACATCCTTGCCTCATCAAAACAACTGCTCTGCAATGTATTGCAACAGTTACTGAGTGAAAATTTAGCTATACCTCTGTTTGGTTTTTCCATGAACAGTTTTTCTTTTTCAAGTTAATTGTATTATTGTATTATAAAATGCAAATAATTCATTACAGGTAGTCCTTTACTTACAACAGTTCATTTAGTGACTGTTCAAAGTTACAAAGTCACTGGAAAAAGTGACTTATGACCATTTTTCACACTTATGACCCTTATGGCGCTCATGGTCATGTGACTAAAATTCGGATGCTTGGCAACAGGTGCATATTTATGATGACTGCAGTATCCCCAGTTCATGTGAAGATCTTCTGACAAGCAAAGTCAATGGGGAAGCCAGATTCACTTAACAGCCATGTTACTAACTTAACAATTGCAGTGATTCACTTAACTGTGGCAAGAAAAGTCATAAAACGGGACTAAACTTGCTTAGCAAAAGAAATTTTGGGCTCAATTATGGTTGTAAGTCAAGAAGTCTCTGTATAGAATATAGATAATAGCTGAGTACTATTTATACAATAGAAAGTAGAAAGCTTTAGCACTTTAATGATTCAGATAAATTAAACTTTTAAAGATGAGGGGAAAACTGTATCAATGTGAAATATAATTTTCAAAGTGTCAGTGAACATAAGATTGCTTAAGTTGCACAATTAATACGAAGCATGACATTGATAAAGTTACAAAATGCATTTACATGATATGAAAAAGGTTTTCATCTTTGAGCTTAGTTCATGACCAGCCTTGATTGTGCTCATGAATCATTTTATGTCTGTAAGGATTACTTTAGTATCCATTTTTTTTATATTTGTTATACATTTGCATGTACGTTTGCTTGAGCCATTCTTTCCCCTGCCCAATAGCTTTGCCATTTATATCTTCTGGATCTCTTTTAAAAATCCAATTAGTATTCAACAGGTTCTGAATTCACAAATGCCTTTTCCATTCAGATATAGGCCCCAATTTTTCTTATTGTAAGGTTCCCTGAACTTTAACACTCATAAAATACTCATATTCCACTAGACTCCCTCAGACTGACTCTGAAGAATATATGAGCAAGAGAGTACCATCGCCATGTGACTAACCAAAAGTATATAACAATTGTACCCTTTTAAATAGAAGATCCTCCTCATGAAGATAGATGTGCCATCCTTTCAGAAGGACAAAAGTTTTATTCAAAGCTATTCTTGAGTTTGTGGAGTCCTTAAAGAGACTTCACAATTCAATGCTGACATACAATATATTCTTTTCTATTAATATTCATGAATTTGCCATTGTGACTTGCCAGTCCTTTCACACCAATCACTTTGGAATCTAGAATGTCTGATCTTGGTCCATCCTATTCTCAACAAGTCTGGTGTTGAACTCAGACTGCCCAGTTCTGGGTTTACTCTTTTCAGTCTCATGTCTAGCAAATTTAAATTTAGATTGCCTAATTTTCTCTCAATTGCTTTTGTTCCACATGTTACCAAATTTTCTCATTTGTTTTTGTCCCACCACAGCATTCTTAACAAATAAATGTTTTCTTCTAATTCAGCCCTAGGAAAACAAAGTAGAAGGCAAGCTTCAGGTTTTGCAGCTCTTTGAAAATGGTCTCCTACATTACAGAAGGCAAAAATTGGCAGGTGGTTGGACACCCTTGAAGATTATATGAAAACAATCTTCTCAAAACTAATTGACCAAATTAACAATTTACCATTACAAAAGTAGAAAGGCAGTAAGTCCAATAAATCAATATAACTTAGTAGAAGGCTGTTTCTTTTCTCTCCCAATGTAGACAAAGGCCACTCTTAAGGAGGGTGGGGGGAAAATCCCTTCCCTCTCTCCTCACAGGGGGAATCAAATTCAAGAAGCTTTTGACAGGGAAAGTAGACAATTAGGAAAACAAGAAGGCAATTCTCACCCAGTTTTCAAGTGCTTTCAAGTGCTTTGTTGTGCTTTTGGCTTCTAAGGGCTAAATGATGGGTCATGGGAGTGGCCGATCCTTTCTTCTTCGGTTTGGAGAATAGCTCCAAGCTGACGGGAGGGCCGCCGCCCTTCTACCGCCAACTGGAGAGACCTCTCCCCCTCTCATCGCCCCTCCAGGGCAACTTTTGACCCCTTTACAGGCCCCCCCCCGATGAAGAAATCCAGGCGACTCGAGGAGCAAATCCCTCACATGTCTGGGAGCACCGAAATTCCGGAACTGGAAGCCCAAAGTTCCTATATTTACAGAAATGGACTATTTTACCTATTAGTCTAAAAAAGGGGACAAAAAATAAATAAATAAAAAGATACTGTCTTTTGAAGTACTCTGAGGATATCTAGTGAATATTATTGGCAAACAAGCTTGCTTACATTTTGGACTGACCTTGACATTAAGATAAAAACCTGAAACATCTGGAGATGAATTTGGCTTAGACTTGTGGAGGTGGACTCTTACTGATTTTTGTTTGAAAAATAGCCTCCACCAAGGACTATTTATAATTATTACAAAATGGAGAAGGAGCAGCCACAAACCTCGCTTGATTATAACCTCATACTTGAAACAATCTACAGAGTCACTGAGATGTATATCTCCAGATCTAATAATTTACATGCCAACCTTAAGTCACAAATTGAAACCCAGACTGCAACTAAAGAATTTACACTTCAGAATATAATGAAATTGGAAGAAATTACTATTGAGACCATGTTACTTCTAGAAATTTATTAGTTTAAAATGGTTGTATGAAATGTTAAGGGAAATTGAGAAGGATGTTTTGATAATGTAACCTGAATTATGTACTGAAAACTCTGTTACTGAATCTCTGATTACCCAGTCATCATGATGCTTTCTAAATATGTAATTTTAACTGAAAAACCAATAAAACTTGTTTAAAAAAAACACAATTTACCATTCCCAGAATAAAGAATGTGTATTCCATAGATTAATAACCGAAGGCATCTTTGTAACTTCTTTGTATATTGTAAAACCCAGAAAAGAGAGGTTAAATACATCTACATTACATTAAATACATCTACAGGTTAAGGACATCTACATCATGGTTTTGCTTTTCAAACCCTCAAAAATAGTTTGAATCTGTCATTGAATGATTTTCACTTTTCGTAACTCTTTGGGCAGATGCATATTTGTATGGGAGCCTTAAGCTGCTCCTGCCTTATGTTCCTGCTCATACCAGCTTGATTCTAAGCAATTTTAAGAAAATCTTGTCCAGATTGAGATGCTTTGGCAACAGCTAGCAAAACATTCAATCCAGGCTATAAACTACCATGACCTCCCACTGGACAATTCCTCTGCTGACAGAGGTGCCTTCCTAACTTTCTATTCCAGAAATGCAAAGGGGTGGGACTTATACTGTGACACTGCCTATCATTGTGCTGATTTTAAAACACCCACTCATCCACTCCCTACAGAACAGCTCCTTGTCAGTGCAGTAACCCAGGCAAAATGACTAAATATTCTGTCTGTTTCCTTCTTCTCTTCTCCACTGGACCAATGATATGCACAGTTGTGGTTGCTAAGGTTTTTTGTTTATGTGGCTTCTATTTCTTGGTATCATTTGGGTGGGGGAGGTGACACTATTTTTTAAAACTTAATTTCCTATTGCAAATGTCTGCAAAATACAACTTTTAAACAAGAGCTGCTTTATACATTATTTTTGGAATATGTCTAAGTTAATTAAAAATCAGAATGTCTTGCTATGTGTAATACAGTGATTTGAATAATTGTGGAAGCATTTCTCTACTGGTACTTCATAATATCAGATTACTGAAGTGAACAGAATGGAACAATAATAGCAACAAAAATGTATATGTGTATAACTTTTTTGTATGTAAAAACTTTGCGCTACAATATCTCAGTATAATTTGCATTTTCTATCAAAAGGGAGGTTGGAGGAATTGGAAAGATATTGAGAAAAATCCATATGCTTCCTCCAATCTGTCTGCCACTGATTTAATATTCTCAGGATGCTTTCCATTTTTTATAAGTGTGAGAATATTTATGCCATCACAAATCTAGCTTGTCCCTGAAAAACAGGCTTTTGGAAATATGAGCTTGTGCCAAACAACTACACTACTTAGAGAGTTGGCTTTGATTGTGGCCAATTACATAGCCAACTTCGATGAGAGATGGGTAGCTGTGCAAATTTAATTACTAAATAAATAAAATAAACATTCCTGCAGTTCAGTCCATATAGCAATTCTTAATTTAGCCTTGATACACAAGACTGTCTCCCCTTCCTTAAATTTACCAATGTTCTATTTTTTAAAATCTTTGTTTTTCCTCCTGCCTTGCATTATCAACACAAGCCATCTTCTCAGGCAAGAGCTGAACAGATTTGACAGCAGCTGCATGGAGGATGCAGAGAGCTGCTCTTCCAGGGCGGGGGAGACTGTGCAACCTGATAACAGCCCTAGAGATCCAGTCACCCACAGTGGAGGGAAGATGAAGTATCAGCAGGGAAATAGGAACAATGAACAATTTTTAGTTGCTGTTGGGAGAAGCTGTTGTGTCTCGCATGATTATGAGAGAGATACATAATCTTAACCCGAAATCTTCTGTCACAAATTGACTTCAACTGACAAAGCTGGTGCCTACTTGTCTTTCAAACATGGTATGTTTTGATTTCAGGAGATTGGAAAATTATAGCTGGATGGGAGTTTAGCCTTTCAGAATTTCCAATATCTGGATCCAGAAACATATCTTCCACAACAGAGTACAGTACTGGAGCTGCTGCTGTATAACTACCAAAAGAAAAGAGAGAGGGGGAAAATAGATGTTGACAGTTCAATGCTTTAATATTTATTTATATCTCCACAGGGTGGCTCAACTAGAGATTTTCATGCTCTATTTAACAAGAAATACCTTTAGGGTGTAATTAAAGCACACAGGGAAATGCTTCTTGATAAATGAAAATGTGTGAGAGCTTTGGGAGAAAAATAAATCCTTCCAGTTTGTGAGCACCTTGCCATTAGCTATTCAGGACAGCTTTCTTACAGAGGTTTGATAGTTGAGCATTTTATATAATTTACAAAAAGATTGAAGCTTATTAAGAAAGGACTCGTGTTTTCTCACAGAATGATACTCCAAGCATTTCTATTTTTTAGGCACACCAAAGATTTGTAACCTGATGCACCCTGGAGTTTAGATAATTTAAACATAACATTTCAGTAAAGAATTGATCTCCAAAAATCAATTCAACTGATTATCAAAAATGGTGTGTCATATTTTTAGCTGTCACTATAACAGTCCCCAAGAATTGCCCTTTCCCATTTTGTGCATAATATTGTTGGTACAAATGCTTCTTTTGGATTTAACAGAAGCACAATTAGCAGTGCTTTTTTTTCTAAAAAAAAAAAAAAAAAGGTCCCGGAACTCAGAGGTGCTGTCACTGGGAGTGGTGCCGGTGTCTTGCTAC
Organism: Vipera ursinii; assembly: GCF_947247035.1. Taxonomy (NCBI): domain Eukaryota; kingdom Metazoa; phylum Chordata; class Lepidosauria; order Squamata; family Viperidae; genus Vipera; species Vipera ursinii. The sequence goes on from NC_139515.1 coordinate 43,478,028, forward strand.
GGTATGGACGCCCGTCCTTTGCACCCCCGCCCCTGCGGGTCGGTGCCACATGCCACGGGGATTCCCCTCCCCACAGCCGCCATTGGGATTCCCCTCCCCACAGTTGCCACGCCGCAGCCCGTGCTGAGCCCCCACCTGGAGCTGCTCCAAACCCCCACCCAGAGCTGTGTTCCTCGTGGCAGTGGTCTCCGGCACCAAACAGCCTCTTTCCAACCACATCCAGAAAAATTGGTAACAAACATTGGAATTCTCAAGGCCATGTTTGGTATTTCCCAGCAATCTGTTACTGGAAGGAAAAAGCAATCCTTGCTGCGTTACTGATCCCAGAGAAGCATTTGCATATATGCAGGTATCCTTAGGGTGCCATAGTTATGGATGAGAAATATTGGTTGCAAAGTTGGCATTTCTGGATGTAATACAGATATTTTGGACTTATTTTTGTTTCTTTGCATGTTTGATATTTTTAAAAAGGCATATGCTACTGACTACACTTATGCACATATGTAACATCTTTTGAAAGACTGTGACTAAACAAAATTTTAATGTACAGATAATACCACCAGAAATTATTTTAGCCTTTTTAATAAATGTTGTTATTGATGTTAAGCTCACCATGGAAAACATCATATATTGTTATGTATATACTAGGTTAATTATTTAAAGACTGAACGGTGCAAACAGTAAAAGTAAAGTCCAAATTAAGAACATTTCATTCTTAAGAACTGTTTAATTTAAAGTGGTTTAGTTGTAATAGATGGTTATAGATTCAAAATAGTTTTCAAGAGTGTACAAAAGATACTATTTTTTTCTAGTATCAGCTAAATTAGACATATTACATTGAGAAAAATGTTTCTCATTTCTTTCCTGTTACCTTTATTGATTTCATTGCAGAGATGTTAACATAGGAAATAGATTATTTTGTTATCTAATTTTACCTTCCAAAAGACAGAAGCAGATGAAAAATGTGAGGTTCTTTCCTGTTGACCTTTTTGAATTAGCTGTTTTAGATTCTAAAAGTTTAGTTCCTAAAGAAGTAACCTTGTAAATAATTTTAATGTCCTCCTCTAGTGCAGGGTAGGCAACCTTGGCTCTTTTATGACTCAAGGACTTCAACTCCCAGAATTCCTGAGCCAGCATGGCTCAGCTTGGAAACCTCTCTCTTTCCCCTCAGCGTGGCTGGCTCAGGATTTCTGGGAGTTGAAGTCTACGAGTCATAAAAAAGAGCCAAGATTGCCTACTCCTAAAGCCAATAGAGGGAGCTTTTTCTTTCTTTTTTCTTTTCTTTGCAAAAAAAAAAGGTGCCGGAACGCTGTTCTGAGCGTTCTACGAGGAAAAAAGCCCTGACAATAAGAAATAAGATTTTATTAGTGTTGTGGCTCAACTGCTGTTGAGAAGCTTATTTTCATAACATTATCTAAACTGAAGAAATAGCAGTCTTTTAAATATCTTTTTGTTTTTTTACTTTTTTGAGCAGGATAAAACTGCCTGATGCAAAAATGTCTCCACTATCACTTTAGTATGCCCCCATCTGGAAATCCTGGAGGATTTTTATTTTATTTTCCCCATCTTCAGCCATTTTTACTATTACATTTCTTTTTTGTTTCTTTGCTTATTAACACTTTTCATTTCTCTTGTGTTAATTTTTTTCTCTTTTTTATTTTAAAACGTTTTATTTTTCCTATAAATATTCAAATTTTATGCCACCCTTTTGTTTCTTTTTTTCCTCTTGACTAAAGATATTTACTGCATCACCTTGCAGGTGTTTATTATATCTCTTTGAGTTTATCCCAGAATGACGCCTTTATTAGTTTCCTAGATGAAAAAAGCCTCAGATGTGTCTGTGAGCTACCCTAGCCTGGGATAGAGAGATTGGCCCAGATTCCCCAGGGAAGCTTCTGTGCTGAGATAAAACATTTTAACTGCTATATCACAAAAGGAAAAGAAACTGTATTTGCAAATGTGGGAACTTCTGGGACACATAAAACCCTTCTTTACAAAACACATAAGACACAATTCTTAGAAACCTCTTTGGTTTAAATGTATAGGAGAAGTTTTAAGATTTTGCTTGACCCTCTAAGATCTATTCTAACATATCTCAGTAAACTTGAAGTAGATTTTATTTGGCTGGAGTCTGTTAATTCCTGGCTGTTAAGGATCCGGTACATAGAGTCATCAACTTGAGCAGCTAATTCATAGGTGTCAAACTCACGACATCACGTGATGTCTCACGACATATCATGATGTTTTTTACATTGCCGGAGCTGGAGTGGGCGCGGTCTCCCTATAATGCAACCAGCCTGTGGGCTGGCAGTTTGACACCCCTGAGCTACCTGAAGTAAAGGTGTAGAAATAAAAGGGAAGCATTTGAAAATCCTTGCAATGTCGCTACAGTAAAAGCCCAAAGGATAAGGCTCCAGAACAGGAGAGGGCCCCACCTGTCTTTATAAGGAGTAGTAGATGCTGGCATTACTTACTGCAGCATCTTTTTATTTAAAAAAATACTTTATTGCAAGGACATAAGTAGCTTTACATTTTACAGAACATAGTGTGGCTTGGTCTCAAAGAATGTATATAAATAAAGGAAGGAGTAGCATTGGACAGTGGGATGAATGGTATATAAATTTATTAATAAAATAAAATAAAAGGCCCAGAAAGCTATTAAATTTGGGGCTTAAAATCATCCTGCATTAGCTGAAATCTCCTTTTCGGCATTAAATATTTCAACATGCAGGAATCATCCATTTTGTTGCATTGGGCTTCCTGATCAGAATGTAACATGGTTGAGTATCTAATCACATGTATACATATAATCATATGTGTTAAAAGTACAAAATGCAGGTTCTCTTGTAGACAACTCTAGTTAGATTTGAGGCTTATGATTTGAGGCTTACCTGAAATTTCAGCTGGGAATGACATGGTTTGTAGGCCATCTGGAACAGGAGATAGAAAGCCACCAATACAGTAAATAGCTTTGGGCAGAATCTGACCTAGTAGAGGCCTTTTTTGTGCTTTAGGTATTGGCAATATTGCTTAAGACTGTTATGAAATCATGGAGGAAAATGCATAGGCATGTTATAATTTCATCCACTTACTATAGTACAAATGTCGTGTTCTCTCTTAATCCAGCTTCAGATGTCTAGGTTAATGAATACCTGCACTGGGTCAGAACAAACATTGTCCTTCACAGATACTGATCTTCTGAAAGAACTGTGTTTCGTCATGTTCCTCCTCAACTACTATGGCATTCTAGGAATTCTATAATATTTTAAAAGAAACCTCTCTTTAAAAAAAATCTCAATTTTAAGGTATTATTTTGTTCAAAGTATTTTGGAGAATATGTTTAATAGGGAGACAGCTAGTGTAGGGTAATGATTAAGGCATAAAACTAGGAGACCTATGTTCTATTTTTCCCTTAGACACAGAAGCTGGCCAGGTGACTTTGGGCCAATCATTCTATCTCAGTCTTACTAGCAAATAAAAAAAACCCATTTATCTGCTAACCTGCATTGGACCAATGCAGTAGAGTCCAATCCATAACCTTCAGCTAGGATGCAAGTTTCATCCTGCAGTGAATTGATTTGGTTTGAAGCTGATGATTAATAAAAAAGTTACAAATATAGTTTTGTTTTGTTTTGTTTTTAAAAAAAACCTAATTCCATGAATGAAATACACCAGAGCAACATATTTACCTGAAATAAGAATGGTCGCAGTGAAAAATGAAGGCTGGATTGATAATGTAATTCAAACAGAAATCTAGTGTTATGGAAAGTTTTGAGTGACTGTAATCTTATTCATTTAAAACTGCATTCACTACAGTGAAATAGATTACATATTGGCTCTCAAGAGGCCATTCACTTCACCTGAGATTCCAGCATTAAATATTATCAGTGGACTTTTTTGTGTGTGAGAGCTATTTCAAATGTCTGTATATTCCTATTCTTAGACAGCTAAAAAGGGGTGAAATAGCCAATTCTTCAGTTTTTATTGTATATTTATAATTAGTAATTCAAATAATCTGTCAATAATTTCAAACATAAAATGAAATATAGTTTATTTTGACCAGGAAAAAAATATCAACTGAAATGCTGATAGGGAAGAAATTATCCACATGTGCCATTTTTCTGGAGCGAAAAAGTTTAGATTGGACCATGAATTTCTGTATATAAATGCTTGATATTTAGTTTTTACAATTTAAAAAAAATAACAGAAAATTGATCTGAGTCTTTATTAGGTATGTTTTTTTTACTTCTTTCTCTAGTAGAATATAATGAAACTTTCTTTCTTCCAGAAGCTACCAAAGGTACATGGATCTTTTTTAATAAGTCTACCCTAGGAGATGGGGAAGGGCCTTGCTTCCTGAACATTGCTGTCTACTAACTGCATTACAATTCTTGGATTAGTACACATATATTCACATTTACCTAGAGGAAAACAACAAGAGGCCCAAATAAACTATCTTGTGGAGGTAAAATACTATTACAATTCATGGCACACAATTTCACTATTAGACTACCATTTCACCATTGTGAAATGTGTTCATTGCTCAAATCAAATTCCAGTAAATTTATATTGGGAATATTGAAACCATGCTAAGGTAACCTTTAGTTTGTATAGCAGACATGACTGATGAAAGCAGAATCAGCAATAACAAGGGCATTAGTGGGATGTGGGGTACAAAGAAGTGAAGATGGTGACATGGCTGTGTGATTGAAGCCTTTGTTTATATGTGTCTCATGTTGATTAAACATGCTTCTACAGCATCAGTGTTTACCTTTGGGTTTGATCCATTTGATCCAAGAGCCTTGGTGGAGCAGTGGGCTAATGCCTCCTTAAGTAACACCTGCTGCCTGCAATTAGTGCGGGTTCGCATCCCACCAGGCTCAAGGTTGACTCAGCCTTCCATCCTTCCGAGGTAGGTAAAATGAGGACCCAGATTGTTGGGGGCAATAAGCTGACTTTGTAATAATTTTAATTTTAATTTAATAATTTAATTTAATAACATTTATATACCGCCCTTCTCCCTGAGGACTCAGGGCGGTTCACAGGGCAGAATAAAATAACCAATACAAACATTAAAAACAGATTAAACAATTGCCCTAGTTAAAAACAATATAATACAACGCTAAAAACCCCCAGAACAATTAAAAAACAAAAAATAAAACAACCCCAACACTCCCCCTCAGGCTAGGCCGGCTTGTACAAACAAAAATGTCTTGAGATCGCGGCGAAAGGAGCGAAGATCGGGCGCCATCCGGAGCTCTACCGGTAGCTGATTCCACAGCTCCGGAGCGCCCACAGAGAAGGATCTCCCCCTGGGGGCCACCAATCGATGCCGCTTGGGGGGGCCTGAAAGCCCTAATAAGCAGGCATATACATAGAATGAAAGCTACTGCTAAGCTTGTAAGCCGCCCTGAGTCTTCGGAGAAGGGCGGGATATAAATGGAATTAAAATAAAATAAAAATAAATATATTGCCCTAAGGACTAGGTTGGGACCTTATACACTTTGATAAATTCAGATACTTGAAAGTATAAGAACCTTTTTTAATAGGTTCATCTGTTGACCAAATAAAGTTAATGAAGCTGCAGATGCCTGGCTTTGCAGCTGCTACTGTTGTCCTTTCGGTGGCATAGCTCAGATGAAGAAGGGGGAGGGGGAGGCAGAGCACCAAGCCCACTTTGCTCATTAGAGAGATTGCCCAACACCTGACTGACTGCTTCTGAACCATATTAGGTATGTGTAAAACATAGATCAGGACTCCTGTCCAACCAATAGTAACACTTTTGCCATCTGAATTATATTTAGCAACAACACAGAGAGAATAGCCATTTAACCATGGACAGGGCTGGACAGGAATCAGAGCCACGTAAAAAATATCTCTGACAGTAGAGGATGCAAAGCAGAAAGGCAAAAACACATGCAATTTACAGAAAATATTGTTCAACTGGCCTTCTGCATAAGTTCATTTTTATGACCTATAATTATGCTTGTCATGTTTTGGAAAGAAGAATAAAATACTTTAATAGACAATTATTATAATGGTGTTATTTCTCATAGCCATTACACACAAGAGCTACTTCTGAAATAAGACTAAAATATTTACATCTGGACAGTTTATTTATATGACATTAATTTCTTCTCCTGCATATATAAAAATGAGATGTCTCATAATGAGAGAGATGATTCATAAAGAAAATCATAGACAATACATCATCTACTTCTGTGAATCTAAAATGGCATCAGTCTCTGCATCATTAGCAGAAACGGTCTGTAGAAAGACTGCACATCTTTTATCCAGAGACAAAGTTTTCTACAGAAATTGTGATTTGGAAGTTTGTTTTCACTAATTTTTCTCTCCACTAAAATGTTTGTTTCAATTTCAATGTCAGTTACAAATAGAACTAGGATTCCCTCAATGCAGAAAGGTGGTTGGGGGGGGGTGTATTTTCCCAAGCATTTTACTAGAGATTGCTACTGAAGAAAGTTATCCAAGAAATTTATCTTTTGAATGAAATACTTACTTTTGCATATAACTGATTTTTATATTTAGCAAATATAATCAAGGAAAAACTTGGAAAGCACAGGCTGGGTCTCTGGAAAGCATCTGACATGTTCATTACTGGATGTTGGGAGCACAGCTGTGTTATTTTCATTGTTGGACTAATAATTTGTGGGTGCAATTCAAGGTGTTAATTTGTGAGAGTGTCTATATACACATAGACATTCAGAGAGCAAATGGTATAGTGCAGCAAATCTTTTAGAGACTGAGTGCCCAAACTGCAAATCAAACCCCACTTATTTATCATCGGGTGCTGGGTGGGCATGGCCCACTGGGTGGGCATGGCCATTGGGTGGGCATGGTTGCAGTGGTCATGGCAGATTGGGTGGGTGTGGCTGGGGTGGCCATGGCCACCTCGATGTTGCTCGTAGGGAGGGATGCCTGTGGGGATCGGGCAGAGTTGGGGGTGATCCAGGGGGTCTCTGGCAGGTGGGATGGTGGGCAAGAGGCTTGTCCTGCAGGGTGAGGTGAGGCAGGGCAGGGGTGCCATTGCTGCAGGGGAAGGCAAGATGAGGCAGGGGCTGGGGCATCTGCTGCCTGACACCATCAGCCCCTGCACACAGCGAGTGCATGGGGGACAACAGTGTCCATCAGCAGTCACAGCCTGCCGGCCCGTCGACCGTCGCTCTCTGGGGCTCCGCAGCCCACTGTGAATACTGGGCCAGCCCTCCAGCAGCAGGTATAGTAGGGGAGGGGGGAAGTGTGTGATGCAGACCGCCGGATGCCCATACTCTGTCCCATCTGTTTTTGCTTGCTGTTGGAGAGCAGATTGCTGCTGGTCATCTCCTTGGCCCCCTTGCAGAGCCTGTTCCCCTCGCACACCCGATGCACCTTAGCCCTGCCTTGGGCCGCCACCACCAGCAGCTCGTGCAGGTCCATTAGGCTACCACTGCTGCCTGGAGCACCTGGCCTGCCCACCACAAAGGAGGTGAAATGGCCAGCTAGCAACCTCGAGTAGAGGTGGTAGAGCATGCCCACACCCAGCAAGCCAAAGGCCATCCCAAGCGGGGAAAGCCGGATCTCCATCGGCGCTTTGGCCCCCCACTGCCAGCTAGGCTAGCGTGCCTTCCCCCATCTCTGCTGGGCCTGGGCAACCATGACGCCAATGGGCATCCTGCTTTGCCCGCTCAGGGTGGCCTTTCGCCTGCTGGCCCTGGGCGTGCTCTACCACCTCTAAGCTGGGCTTCCTAGCTGACCGCTTCACCTCCTTCATGCTGGGGGGGCCTGCAGCTCTGGGCAGCAGCCTAGTGGACATGCACGATGTGGCTGTGAAAGATCACGAAGTTGGAATTGATTGATTGACCTTTTTTTCCACAAAAAAACTTCCTTTGTTTCCTTGCATGCAGCGGCGGTGGATCATGAAGGAGAAACGGCACGGAGCCAGGTAAGAAAAGAAAGGCAATTTCTGGGGGAAGTGAGGGGTTCCTGATGATCTTTAGTGCCAACACTTCCAAATGTATTATATGCAGCATCAGTCAAGTCCTATAAAGGACTATATGGTGACCAAGTCATGTTCCTTCTCCTAACCGAATCAACGAAGAATTTCTGGGTTGCCTTCTCCAGTCACTCCAGGTTGCTTTGGCCATAGAAGCTGGAGCAGCAAAAGCCTTACAATAACTTAAATCTAAAAAATGTTCATTCATACATATAAATAATAGCTTAACTTTTTCTAGCCAGCCACTTCTGAGCCAATGGACTGTACAAAATCAATACGTTTCTAGACAGATGACATGGGAAACATAAAAGTCAAAGAATGTATCAAGGCTGAGTCTATAACAAACAACTGATTGCATAATAATGGAACATATTGGTACTCAGAATGATTAATTCTTCATAGTGAAACTGATTCCAGATTAACTGTTAGAAAATGCAAGCATAATTTATAAATTGATAATCATAACAATTTCCATTTGTTGATGTCTCTCCCTTCAGTTTGCAATAAAAATTGCTCGGAATTGATAATTTCTGATTAGAACATGATCCTAGTTCTATTCGGATGTTGCCTACTCATGAGTAAACTATAACTGTGGAGGATGTGTGGCCATGTACATACAGCATCCAGTCCTTATATTCCTGTATTCCCAGTGGCTTTCTAACTATTAGTGACAGAAATATTTGCCAAAGATAGCAAAATATTCTCTGAGGCCTTCAGTTCAACGTACTGTGGAAAGTCTGCCTTATTAAAATTCTCATTCATGTGATTTCTATGCAGTAATAAGTGAAAGCACTTAAAGAACCTTTTGCAATGAACTTAAATGATGTGCAAAACTGTTTGGCATACTAGAGACAAAGCTTACATACATGGCAGCATTCTAAAAAAAATTTCTCACCCATGTGAGGCTGAACAATTTCCTATTATTCTTTTAAAAATGAGAATGGAGGCACTTTATTTAATCAATAGGCAAACTTTCAGCCTTACTGTACAGTATAAGATTTCTAACCCAATGGATTCACCAGATTTGGAGTGCAAAAATATGGGCAACAATCCAGTGGTAGCAAAGAGCTCAGAAAATTCTAACTTGTTGCTGCCATCTAGTAGTTGTCCAGATTTATTCAGTCCAGATTTTGCAGCCTTAGTTAAGTTAGATAAAAAATAAAACAGCTATGGTTTTATTACATGGAATAGATAACTAAGCTCAGCTTCTAACTTAAAACTTCCAAATATATAGAGTAGACACAGCAAATTGCTGGCCTTCTGATAAATTGCAGAGACATTAACCTACAAATATAGTTAGTGCTAGAATAGTTTGCGTATTTGTCACTTAAGCACACATCTGTATTTCAAGAGAGATGGAATCAAAATATAACTGACATTTTTCACTTTTTCAATTCCCATAAAGTTTTAAAGGTTGGAGACAATGATGAAGTGATTGAAGCTGTCTGTCTTCTTAGGTTAAAGTCCTATGTGGCGATATGTCTTAAGGATTAGCCAAATTGTTTTTAGAGAGGTAAAGTGAATAATTTTGAACAATTATGAGAAGTTGACTTTTGGAAAGAACAATCGCATACATTAAACTCTCTGGACTCCAAAGCAAATCTCTTAAAAGGGACCCCACATTGGACCGCTCAGGCCCCATCCCCTGCAGAAGACATGCCAACTGGGGGAAAGCAACAGAAAGAGAAGATGAGACCCACACGGCTATTTCTCCCCCACTATTACCAACATTACAGTGAACCTAAGCAACCCCCCCCCCCGAATCCCAACAAAATAACCCTTCCTGGACTGGAAGTGAAGTAGAAAAATAAATTGTCAGCTAACTTGGGAACGGTAGCAAAAGGGGCAGTGATATAACAGCAGCAGTGGTTCCTCTATTCTGACTCCTATCAGGATCTGGCACGCCCAGTTTTTCTTTATAACAAAATTGAAGGAGTGGTGCAAAAGAAACTCTAAGTCCCCAGAACCCTGCACAATTCACTGCTGCACAATCCAAAGCACTACTTTCCTTGACTTCTCACTTTGTATCCTCTGGCAGAAGAGTACTGTCCTACTATGCTAATGGATCCCAGGTTGATTCCCATGGTACCATTATATATCCACTTTGTGGAATGGAATGCAGTGGAATGGAATGTAGTGGACATCCGCACCTTTCTGAACTTACCATGAGTCTATACTAATAGAGGGATAATTTGCTAGATCTTCTGCAACAAAATTAAATTAAATCAACTGTTGATATGAGGCTAGTAAACCCTATATGCCTCTGCCTTGCCTTCTGGCCTGCAATGTCTATAAGTCTAGAGCAAGAGAATAGAGTTTAAGTGAATATTAGTCTCACTGGAGGCATTTTATAAATTGTCTCTTCTATTTAATCAGAATATCACTGATCTTTCCAATTTTTGTGAGGCGGGATTTGGAAAAACATGGCAAATAAGCAATAACTATTGTGACATAAGCTCACCACAAAAAGATAATCATTTGCTTCTTACCACTCTGAATTGTTTGTGGGTCTGTCATGAAGAGAAGACTTTTCTCTACTTTTGGCACTTTGATCACCAAATACTATGTCCTTTTCTGAATTTGCATCCAGCGCTTTTTGCAATTTCCTATAGAACTCTTCCGTGTCTATCACCATTTATACTTACATAACACTGATGTTTGTTAGACTCTATTAATTTTAATGGATGTGATCCTATTGTTTATTAGTTTTTAGTTGAGCACATATTTAGCAATGCTATGGTTGGTATTATTGGCACCTTTTTTCTTCATACAGACTCATGTCCTTGAATAAAATGTCACATAATCAACTGATTTAAAGTAACCATTGCAGACTACCTAAATAATTAAATTACTTATTGATTTCTATTTTTTAAAAAAAATATTTTTTTCTTGGTACCATCTTCTCAGAAATATTTAGGACAAGATGCCATCAATAAACTAATTTTGACAATCTGTCACTTATGAACATCAAATAAGAGAGAAGAGTAGCCAATTGTTACTGAACATGTAATGTGTAACATGATGTTACATGTAACATGTAACTAACCCTGATTCAGCTTATCTTCTCCCACTCCTTTTCAGAAGTCAGTGACAACTGTTGACAAATTTATGAGAGGACTAAATAATCCTTTCTCCATTTCCAAAAACAGAAATCGCCTTTGCTAATAGCATCTGAGAGCTATATTGATTTAGATTCACAAGCAATGTCCAGAAATTATTTGGTCCAAGATAGAAGATACAAGAAGAAACCAGATATCTTAACATTCAGGCCATGCTGCAATTATATACTCTGAAGGACCCACATCCAGGAAAACTTATACAGGATTGCACTATTTGGTGGTAATCTTTAGCACACTTGCTTGAAAATAAGGGCTTCTTAAATCAGTAGAAAGTATATCTGACTAGTTATGTCCTCAGTGGTGCTCTTAGCATGCTTATTGTATTACCTGATAAGACAAAATTAATTTTCTTTCTAAATAATTACTAGTGAATTCAGGGGTGAATAATAATAATAATAATAATAATAATAATAATAATAATAATAATAATAATAATAATAATAATAATAATAATAATAAAAAACATTGAAGGAAAATGTGATAACAACTTGACATGGGCATGGCTTAAGATGGGAACCATCAAGAAAGAAACAGAAGGCTTAATATTGGCTGCTCAAGAACAAGCACTACAAACTAATGCCATAAAAGCGAAGATACAAAAATCTACTGGCAATCCAAATTGCCGACTTTGCAACAACAAGGCTGAAACTGTTTCACATTTAATACGTGAGTGCAGCAAAATCATGCAAACTATCTACAAAGCTAGACATGACCGAGTTGCTAAACTAATCCACTGGGCATTGTGTAAAAAATATGACTTGCCTGTGTCTGAAAAGTCGTGGGAACATAGGGTGGAAAAAGTTGTTGAGAATGAGAAGGTGAAGATCTTGTGGGACTTCCGAATACAGACAGATCGCTATTTGGAACACAACACACCAGATATCACAGTTGTAGACAACCGAAGCATACAGCTGATTGACATCGCTGTACCAGGAGATGCCAGAGTCGAAGAAAAAGAGCTGGAAAAAATTACGAAATACCACGACTTGGCCATCGATTATGGATGAAACATGTAACAGTGATACCCATTGTCATCGGGGCACTGGGAACTATCTCCAAAAACTTTACAAAACACATCAAGAAATTGCAACTTCCTGCAATAACTCCAGCAAAGCTACAAAAAACTGTGCTACTCAGAACATCTTACCGTACATTTTAAGGAGATACCTGATTGATACCTAGGATGCTGGCAGCAGCCCGTGTCAACCATTAGTGCCAGTCAATTTGAGTGTTCAGTTGACTTTCATGTTTTATGAATAAAAGTTTTATAATAATAATAATAAAACTTCCAGTGTTGGAGCTTTCACAGCTTCTGGAGGCAGGTTGTTCCACTGATTAATTGTTCTGTCAGAAAATTTCTCCTTAGTTCTAGGATGCTTCTCTCTTTGGTTACATTTCCATCTGTTGCTTCTTGTCCTACTTTCAGGTGCTTTGGAGAATAGCTTGACTCCCTCTTCTTTGAGGTAGCCCCTGAGATATTGGAACACTGCTATCATGTCCTCCCTAGACCTTCTCTTCATTAAACTAGATATACCCAATTCCAGCAACTGTTCCTTATATGTTTTAGCCTCCAGCCCCCTAATCATCTTTCTTGCTCTTCTCTGTACTCTTTCCAGAGTCTCAACATCTTTTTTACATCTTGGTGACCAAAACTGGATGCAGTATTCCAAGTGTGGCCTTACCAAGGCATTGTAAAGTGGTATTAACACTTCATGTGATCCTGATTCTATCCCTGTTAATGCAGCCTAGCACTGTGTTGGCTTTTTTGGCAGCTGCAGCACACTGCTGGCTCATATTTAAGTGATTGTCCACTAGGACTCTAAGATCCTTCTCACAGTTGCTACTATTGAGCAAGGTACCACCTATACTATACCTGTGCATTTGGTTTTTCTTGCCTACTTTTTTCACCATTGAATTTCATTTTGTTAAATAGCACCCAATTTTCAAGTCTGTCAAGATCCTTCTGTATCTTAAGCTTATCTTCTGGAGTTTTGGCTATTTATCTTATATTTTCTGAGAAGAATTAGTTGAAAATGGGCATGAGATAGAAACAGCTACAAAACCTGCTGCAAAAAGCCTGGATGCCTTTCAAATGAAGATTAGTTTTGTTTGTGGCTGCTTTCTTGTTCAATTTCCTTCTTTTTCACAAGATCTAAATAGGCTGTTTTCTTTTCACTCTTGTTTTTCCTCATCCTTTGTTGCTGTTTTTTTACAGGAAGGGAGGAAAGGGCAAAATAACATGTATTTTGTGTATGTTTCTGTATCTCATTGTGTAAGGAAGAATGGCTTGTACATGCAGAAGTAGGAAATCAATTTTAGAGGTAGGACACCTTATTTTGCAAGTATTTTAATCAGTTATTATTTAATTTAATTCCAATTTTAGTTTTTTGTTGTGCAGTTTGAAAGGTATTTATGTGCACATACATACAATTTATGTACATATAAATGTGTTAGATTCAAAAACACATTTGCATATATTGGAGGAGGGGTTCCTTTGAAATCTGCAACCCCAGTTTATATTACAAAGGGGTTTTATTATGCTCCTGTTATGGAAGGAGGTTGTCTGCTTGATAAATGCCATAATTTTATGTTGGATTATGACTAATCTATGTTCTTTGAAATGTATCATCTGTCAAGGCTCCTGGAAAAAAATGCACAGTATAACAAAGACTCCTAATACAGTTCCCTTAGGAGATAAACACATTAACCATATCAGTTCTGAACTGGAGAACATCCTGGAAAGCTTGTTTATATTATAGCAGTGCAGCACTTCCTATTTGGTGCATATATGGGTATGTAGAAAACACCTTAAATTACAACTCCTTAAATTACATATAGTATATAGAACCATGCTAGAGGTGTGGAGGGCAGCTATGAAATTCAGAAAAGAGGCAGCTGCTTTAAGGAGTTACAGATGGGGCTTCCTGCATGCCCCATATACTGTACTCCAAGCAATTCATTGTAATTGAATCTAAAGCATTACATAATCCTGATGTATATCATTTTGTTTTCCATGATAAAAGAACATCAAAATAGAAAAAAAAGATAATGTTTTGAGCTTTGTCTGTATTCTTTCAAATGTGGTACACAATTATTTATCTAACTAATTTTAATGCATTTCTTTAGTTATCTATTTTAGCAACTAGAAAGGTAAGCCAAAACTGTAGAATTCAATAAAATAATAGCTCTTGAGCTTATATAGTTCTTTCATCCGCTCTTCTACTCTTCTTATTCCTCAAAAAATAAATATTGTGATTCAAATAACACAACTGGGGGAGCTCCAGGAGGTCTCTGGCATGTGGGGCGGTAGGCAGGAGACTCATCCTGTGGGGTGAGGCGAGGCAGGGTGGGGATGCCATTGCCATGGGGCGGGGCAAGGCAAGGGCTGGGGTGGCTGCTGCCTGACACCATCGGCCCCCGCACACACAGGCCAGCAAGTGCATGGGGGCAACGATGTCCATCAGTAGCCACAGCCTGCTGCCCCCTCGACAGGCTCACTCTGGGGCTCCACAGCCCATCACCAGCAGTTCAAACAAGCCGCCTCTGAGACAAATGGTTGGCCAACAGCTGAGGAGGTGATGCAGTGGGTCGTGCCTGGGAAAAGGAGAGCATGCGAGGCCAGGAGGGATGGGATGTGGGGGAGGGAAACCAGCCATGCTGGGATGCATTCAGCCACGTGGGACCGAGACAAATTAGCTGGCGGCTGGTTGAATAGGGACAGTTGCCACCTCTGGAGCATGGCGCAGGTGCCCACAGAGAAGGCTCTGAGTGCCACCTCTGGCACCCGTGCCATAGGTTCACCACCACTGCTCTAGAAAGAAACAGGGACGTACCTGCACTTTTGCTGTATTTTTGCTCTATTCTTCTTAAAATCATGTAAGATAGCTTACACTTAATTTTCTATGGATGAGGAAGATTTTCTATAAATTTACCTAAAGACAATCAAAAATTTACTTTATGGCAACAAAAAGTTCAGTCATGTTAGGGATACTATTGCTTAAATGATAAAAATAATATATTTTCAGAATAACTGTCTTATGTCACCTTGACAATTAACAGATGAATTATCACGTGCACTTTTATGGACTGGAAAATAAAGAGAAAGATCAAAGGTAAAAAAACAAACAGATTTTATGAATGAAAACACAGTATATGGATTCTCAAAAGATGCTGCATGGGTCTGTCCTACTATTCATAAGAGAGACACTAAGTTCTACTTACCACTTAAGGGCCAAAAATTGTTACTTATTAAATTATTATTCTTGTTGCATTATTTATTGCTAGGGGAGAGGTACTTGTAAAATGTTTACAATTCAGTTAATATAAGTTGTACATAAATTATCATGGGGTCTGGCCGTCACCGGTCAGGTTAGTGTTAGAAAGTTCTTGTGTTTCTTATCTCCAGCTAATAAAAATATTTGATTTTCTACACCAGACATTGGAGGGTGGGGGGCAGGATTTCAGCATTGGTTGAATATTGGAAGCCTGTTGTTGGTGCCGTCACAAAAATGGCTAGCAGAAAACTTTCTGTTTACATGTTGACTTCTGAAAATATGGCCAGTCACAAAATTCATAAGCAAATTGATGAGATTTCTTGCTGTTACTTTTTCTAACTTTGCATTTTTGTCATAGCCTGTGTATATTTCCGAACAAAGCACAGGATGTCTGCCACATACTCTTTCTTTCTTAAAAATCTGTATGAATGGCTCGGATGCAGTCTTTACAGATATAGATGATAACGCAGATAGGTGCTTTCCTTTGCTATACACTATCCTAATTTCCCCAGTGGGAATTTAGGGTGGTGTTTGTGGTACATGAGTGCCCACTGTCACCAGATTTTCTACACTAGGCAGTCTCTAGTTATGTTTACTTACAGTTCTCTACACTTCCAGCCAAAAGCTCCCTGACTATGCTCCTATGGAGGGCAGCAGCTGGAGCCTGGAAGTCATCAGGTAGGATGGTAGTATAATATCCATAAAAAAATCCAAGTATGAAAGTCTCTAAACCAATTAAAGGGACTGTGAACTGAAAAAAGTATTCCTGTCTTTAATCTTAGATATCCTTTGCTATTCCTGTGAGTTGGTATTAATGGACCGACACTAGAGCTTCTGAAGGCTGCCTGCAGCCCTTCTCCTTCCTTGGATATCAAAGCAGTACAGTACCGGGGGGGGGGGGAGGAGACTTCTATTTTTGAAGCTTCACATCTTCCAGTTTCTATAAAAGAATCAAGGACACTTTTAAATTTATTTCAACAACACACATGCACACACATATATACACACATACTACGCAGCTGTGTTACAGCTCTTAGATTAGTTGTTATATCTACAGTATTTAAAAGTCAGAACCCCAGAATGGATTAGCATCCGATGCTACAAGACACTGCAAAAAAGTCTAGAAGTATTAATGTGAAGCTGGAACAGTTCTGTCTCATTAAACCATGTACGAGGGGGCTCAGTGTAATCTTAATATCCTGTCAGATTTAGTATTCATTCTGAACATTTTTTCCCCAAAAACCTGAAATAACAGAAGAGTAAATTTTGTTAATGAAGAACCTGCATGGCTTCTGCATCGGGAAATCCTATCTCATCTTTTTTTTAATAATATTTTATTAATTTTCTAATTTTGCATTTAGGTATTTAAAAAGCAAGGTGGTGAGTGGGTTTATCAACAATTCAATAACATACAAAAATCTTTAGTACAAATCTCAAGTTACAACATCAAATATTTCCTCTCTTTTTCCCTTAATATCTACTATCTGGTATTTAAGCTAATACAGTTCTTATTATATCAACTAAGTAAAAACATCATTATTAAGATTAAATGTAAAAGTAATTAAGATATGTATAAGCTAAGAAGTTATTGATAAATGTCTCATCAATCTCTTGATGCTCTTTGAGAATGCTAGATAACGACATATATCTGCACTCCCAGAACGCTTTAGGAAAAGCTCCTCATCTTAATGTTCTCTCATCTTGATTGTTTCCTGCAACAAGGAAAATATTAACAGGCTAGAAAAGTCATGAACAAATTATGTTATTTAGCCTCTTAATGAAACATCTGCAGGAAATAAACCAAGCTAAAAGAACACTAAGAAATCAACAGTTCAATCTCGAGCTACTGTACCTATATGCTTTACTATGGAAAGGCTTCTGAGACATGGAATAAAAGTGTGAATGATGATGATTAAAGGAACAATAAGGAAAGGAAATGACTGGTTGACTCTCACCACTGAAGAAAATTAACTGGGGCATCTGTCTCACTCTCCAAAATTTGTATTGAATCTGGAGCTCACATTCCAAAATACTTTGGAAGCAGGATTAATTATACATTGCATTAAAATACATGATTTCCATGGACATCTACTACCGAGAGCTACAAATATATATATTTAATTTAATTTTATTATTTTATATTTACTGCACATCTTACCAGCAGGTAAAAACCTTATCTTGACTCTAGGTTGATGAGAAGAGGAACGAAGCAAGCAAGGAGAGAAAATCTTTCTGTAGTTTTTTTTCCCCTGAGGTAAAAAAAAAAATCCTTTATAGTTGGGTCAGAAAATGGCCCAACTGTAGCTTTATATTTCACTGCCTGTAGAGCAAGTGTCTAAACTCACGTGGACTGGTGGCGATTAGGCCACGGCCTGATAGGTGAGCTACAGCCCACAGTTTGTGGACCCTTGCTTTATAGTAGTCAGCTAAAGCTTGCAAAGACAGCTAAAGCTTGCAAAGACCCAGCATCCTCCACACGCTGGCACAATTTCTATGGATTTTTTTTTTTTTTACTTCAGGGGAAAAGTGCTACAGAAGAATTTTCTCTGTTTGCTCACTTGGTTCCTCTTTTCTTCAGCCAAGGCAAGGTTTTTAAAGGGGATATTGGCTGGAGGGCAGAGGGCAATTAGGTGGGGAGGGGGGAGATCAACAAGTCTGTCCCTCCCAGCTTTTTTTTTGTTTTTTTTTTTGAAGAAATGGGGCTTTCTAATATGCAATCGAATGAATTCTTTAGTAAAAAAATTAAAATGTATATGAACATTGCTAAGCACATTGATTTGTGCTTTAAATTGTAAGCCGCCCTGAGTCTTCAGAGAAGGGCGGGATATAAATGGGATTAAAAAAAACATTTTATTTATCAAAAAACAACATATGTATAAAACAAACTAATAGAAGAAGTACTAAAGAAAAAGAAAAAAGTAGATAAATTGTGAGAGGCTGTACTCTGTTAGGGGTGTACAACTCATCTTGGTTGCAGCTGAAAGAGAGAAAAAAATGAAGATGACTTTTAGACACCTTGATGGCAGTGATATTGTCTACACAATTTCACCTAAAAATTAACCACTCTAGTGAAAGTGCTGTGTCATTCTGTGTATAATCAAATATATTCCAGAGCATCTGTCCAGCTGACACAATGAAATTCAGTTGAAGATAATACAGAGACAATAGTAAAATCAAAGGAATGGACATTTGGGCCATAAAGCTTGCCAGGGTAAATTGCATCAATATCAGAAATCTAACATCAGAAAAAGGAGGCACATATGCACATGCAGTAAAATAGAAGACAGAGGTCATAAAGAGGAATGTAGATCTTTCTAAGCATCTTCCACAGGACTTTGTGTATTTATAGAACAGGCAATGCTTTAATCTTCAAGATGAAGTAGAAGGCATGGTAAAAAATACCATTTCTCCTCTCCCCTTGGGGTATTAAGTCCTCTGTGTTTTCCCCTTTTCAGGAAGTTTCTCATACATTTTCAGGTGTCTGCCTTGATCACTCAGGGCTCTTTCTGTCTGGCTCACACACAATCTTTGAGGATTGTCAAAGAATTACTTGGCTCATCCAGACAATACCAGGAGAGGAAACACTGAGAATATGACTTCCATCTGGAGATTCCAACACACGAAACATGAAGACAATGGATAAATGATAGCTCAATGACAATTCTTAGACTGGAGTTTTTTCCTAGATTGGAAAATTCTTTTGAATAGACAGTAGTATAGTTCTCTCCAGGAAAACGGCAAATAAATAGGTAGCCCAGGGTAAACCTCTGTTTTCATTAGGCAGTAGTAGTTTTATCAATGATTTCAACATGAGTTTCTGGACAAACCTGTGCACTGCCCAAACAGCACAAAGCTAAATCTACCATTAAGTAGTACTGAATAGATTTATACAGTACTTTGGAAATATGTCTTTTCATAAGTTTAGCACCTTTACAAAATTAATCTTCATTTGGATTGTCATTATTGTATTTCATTATATTTTTTATTGTTTTATTTTATTATTTATTTCATTTTAAAAAAACAAATGCTGGGCAGCTCACAACAACAATAAAACCAAAGATGAGAAAATTAAGAAAAAGAGAAAACCAGGTGCCTGACCACCATAGAATTATCAGGTTCTAATTTTACTATATTTCAGAGACTCGGAAAAAGTCAACCTTTATGACTTTCCATAGTCATCTCCATTGTCCTTGATATGGTTTTTGTCAGACTATCTTAGCCAAGTATAGAGATAAATCAAAGCTTCCCCTGCACTGACAAATAATTTCGCACTTTGATAAGAAACTCCTGCTACAGTAGAGTGAGAAACGTCCGTTTCTCAGGATACAGATAAGTTGCTAGTCCACAATTGCTTATTCCTGCTGTCCCTTTCAGAACCACATCCCACTCAGAAATGTTGTCTCAAGTTGTATTTTTAGTCAATTAAACAGTCTTTGTGAATTTTGTATGTTAACACAAAGGCAATACAGTTGGAATTTATGATGTATCTTCATGTAGAACATGCATAGACTATTAATCCTTTCTTCATTTTCCCTTTTTATTGCCTTGATTCCATGAATATCCTAATCTATATTGAAGAACTAAAGCCTTGATTAGTTCCACCTTTACTGCATAAATGGAAAGCATAACTGTTCTTCCAAATTGCTGCCTCTACCTGATTGTCTTGATTTCCTCCCAACATAGTTGCTGTGCTCCATCACTCTTTTAGAGGGTTTCTTCACTCTGAAGAACAACTATTTTGGGTGCAGGGTGAGGGCAATGGGAGAATGTGATTCTTAATGACATTATATTTCCATATCTTACAGACGCGGTGGCTCAGTGGATTAGGACGCTGAGTTTGTCGATCAGAAGGTCGGCAGTTTGGCGGGTTGAATCCCGAGTGCCGCGTAACAGAGTGAGCGCCTGTTACTCGTCCCAGCTTCTGCCAACCTAGCAGTTTGAAAGCACGTAAAAATGCAAGTAGAAAAATAGGGACCACTACGGTGGGAAGGTAACAGCGTTCCATGCGCCTTTGGCGTCTAGTCATGCCGGCCACATGATCACGGAGATGTCCTCGGACAAGCGCTGGCTCTTCGGCTTTGAAACGGAGATGAGCACCGGCTCCTAGAGTCGGAAATGACTAGCACACATGTGTGGGGGAACCTTTACCTTTACCTTTATCTTAGAAATAGAGCCTTCATTTTTAATGGAATTTTTGTAGACTTTATTTAGTTACTATAGGTTTTTTTCTCCACATGGTCTTGAAAATAATGATGACTTAGATCAAGCTTAGAGAATTAAAAAACATAAATACAGATTCTAATTTGTTATTCAACAAGAGAGAGATTTTTCTTGTTGTTGTGCCATATCCGTTATTGGACGTTGGTAATCATGTTGGCGATCCTGTTTTTATCAGCAGCCACACGAAGAAGTGCTGCTGAGTTTTGCCCAAACCAGTCCCTTAGATTTTGAAGCCATGATGTTCTTCTTCTGCCTCATTTGCCTTCAATCTTTCCCTGGAGGATTAAATGGAGTATGCTGTATTTTTCTGGGTGTCGCATCACATGTCCGAAATATTCTAATTTTCATTTTTTAATTGTTTTGATGATTTCCCTTGGCTTTCCCAAGCGGCTTGTCACCTCCTCATTTCTGATCTTGTCAACCCTGCTTATACGTAACAGCCGCCAGTAAATCCACATTTCAAATGCTTCTAGTCTCTTCAGGTGGCCTTTTGTCAGAGACCAACTCTCTACTCCATAGAGCAGGAGAGATATGCATATGTGATAAAGCAAAGAAATATTGGAGTAGGATTCACATCTTAATACAGAAGATTCTCAAAGTGAATATAAAGATAAAACCAGAAACTTTTCTTCTGGGTTTAATGAAAAAAGACTTGGAAAAAAAATTGGAATTTTGATGTTATATATGTTGACTGCAACAAGATTAGTTTACAAGCAAAAATGGAAAGACAGTTTGATTCCTACAATGGACGAGTAGTTGCAAATGTTGATGAAATTAGCAGAGATGGCCAAATTGCCTGCTTTGATCAAAGAAAAAAATACAATTACTTTTGTTTCTACTTGGAAACCATTCCCTGGACTTTGTGCTTAAGGTGAAAAAAAAATGAAACTTTGATTTTGGGTTTTACCGATTAGATAGATTTTTGTTATAGAAATGGTTAGTTTATATTATTATGTAAAAATAAAAAGTTGAGGTTTGATGCTATTATCTTATTCTACTGCACCAAAGGGAGTCAGAAGTCAATGCCTTTTCTTTCCTTTTTCCCTTTGCTCTACACTTTTCCCTTGCCCTTTCCTTTCCTTATTTTCAAACTGTATATTTTTTTATTTTATATTATAAATTAATAAACTTAAAAAATAAAAAACAAGGGCGATATGGAAATCTGTATCCAGGCCTAGAAATCAAAAGGCAAAACAATCCAAATCCTAGAGGTTCCAGAGATCATTTTCAGATGGTAAATAATCAGAATATTGATGGCTGTTAGGCAATTATGGTCTAAGTTACACAGATAAGCTGACACACTGGCTCACAAGCAACAAATACAGCCTTCACCAATGAGAGATTCTTAGACTGAGAAACTTTTGCATGCACAAACCTATGGGAACAGCTTTCAAAGTGACCAAAGCAGTCTTGTAAAAGTTACAGTTCCGTTAACAATTTGAATAAAAGTGCTTCATTCATATTCCTGCATGTTTCAAATGCCTTATATAGCCCTATTAAATATTAGGAACATCCCCTGCATGGTTAGAAAGGGTTCAACCCAATGTTTTTTGTAAATGTCATTACAATCCAATCAATTGCTTTAAAATTAAGGTTCAATGATGAAGCAGAAGGTTTTCGTGAAGAAGTCTCATAGTTCAAACCCCACCTTCTTTGGATAAGGCAAAATAAAACCCAAATACCTGACTGAAGGCCTGGAGGAATGTTGTCCATAGGGTCGCGATGGGTCGGACACGACTTCGCAGCTAACAACAACAACCTGACTGAAATTGCACAAAATGCCTGACACATAGGATTTTTATTAAGGGCCTGACACAGCAAAAGGTAACTTTTAACATTCACTCATCTGTTTGTTTATTAATTAAATTTATGTGCTGCCCATCTTGTCCAAATTTTCTGGACTTTCTATTACAAATTTCCTAAACCAAGCCATTCCAGTACATATGGAAGTGATGGTATGTGATTTGCCCTCTGCTGTAAGTGTAAATATGGAAGGCATTTTTTTTATTTTTATCAGCAGCACAACTAGCAGAGGTCAGGATTTGCTAACCATTCTTTTCATGTTGCATAGAAGGCAAGATTTGAATAGGACAAATGGCAACCTATTATAAAGCAGAAGATTTATGGATAACAGCTATTTCACAGACTTCATTTTAAAATAATAAAACATTGCTGTACAATAGAAATAAATCACATGTTCAACTGAAATTGAAAAGACAGCTTAGATTGTATTTATTTGTATGAATAAATAAAAATGAATGTGCAAACCCTAGATAAAAATATTCTGAATGTTAGTTCAAACTACAAATAAAATGAGACACTGGTTTTCCCAAACATTTAAATGATGGCTTCACATACAGCAGACATCTTGCATTAATGCATGTCATTTTGCATCATTGCATCATTGGCATGATGACCAAGGACATAAATTCCCGTGGTGTCCCTCTCTTTGATTCCAAGATATTCTTAAATAATGCTGACTCCCATTCCCCATTACTCCATTAAAACAAAGTTTCAATGAGCAAATAAAATTCAGGCTCCACATGAAATTTCCTATCCAATTTCAAAGCAAGATATAGATGCAGGATTTATATATTAGAAGAAATAAAAGAACTTCAAAAATTACAGCATGAGAAAGGAAGTTTGCTAACTAATCTTCCATTTGGAATTGATGTGTGTATATTCTGTGTACTATCATAAAAGATGCGTAATGAGAAATATATCATCACTAAATACTAGTTTGACTTTTTATTAAAATATATCTGGGATTATCTATTCTCAGTGTGAACACAAATGGTCTAGTTTCAGGCCAAGTGGGAAAGAATTGGATTAGAATAGAGCAGGGGTATCAAACTCAATTTCATTGAGGGCCGCATCAGCATTGCGGTTGCCCTCAGGGGGCTCGGTGGGTATGGCCAGGGTGGGCGTGGCCTACTGGGTGGGTGTGGTTAGAGTGTGAGTGGCCTACTGGGTGGGCGTGGCCAGGTTTACATCGTTCGCATCAAGGGTGCCTATGGGGGCCTGGGCAGGAGGGGGACAGATCTGAGGGTCTCTGGCAGGAGGAGGGTCTCTGGGCCAGGGCCAAGGCAATGGGGGCCGTTCCCTCACTGTTTCCAGGGTGGCTTCGAGGGCCACATGAAACCACTTCGCGGGCTGGATCTGGCCCCCGAGCCTTGTGTTTGACATGTCTGGAATAGAGGAACTGAGTTTCAGGTCCATCATTCTCTCTCTTCCTAGGTGTGATAAAATAAAGAGAGGCCCTCAGGGAAGGATATGAATATAATAAATATATATGTGCACTCATACATTCTTTAATGTGTGAATCTACTCACAAACATACTTCAAGAGAATCTAGTGACATAGATTTAGAAAAAGGAAAGGAAAGGGAAAGGATGTCCCAGTTTTGTCCAATGAATATTAAATAGTTTGCTTTTAACAGCCCTTTTCTTAATTTTATAGGTGAATTTAACAAACAAAAAACGGTCACAGCAGTGATAGTACAGTCAAAAGTAACAAAGAATAACAGAATAGCAGGGTTGGAAGGGACTTTGGAGGTCTTCCTTAGTCCAACCCTCTACTCAAGCAGAAAATACCATTTCAGGCAAATAATTGTCCAACCTCTTCTTAAAAACCTCCAGTACTGGAGCACCCGCAACTTCTGGAGGAAAGTCCTTCCATCGATTAATTGTTCTGTCAGGAATATATATGGGAAATTAAAATCTAAACAAGAGTTGGACGATCAGGGTATTGACTTATCATGGTGGCCTCAACTGCAAATGCAATCAAGATATGATAAAGATGTTAAAATATATGGTTTTTATAAAGACCAGACAATGTTTGATCAGATGTTGTTGACCTCTGATGAAAAACTGATTAAGAAATTATATAACTTTTTATTGAATTTGAAAATGAAAGGTGAACAAGTGAAAGAAACACTGATAATATGGGCAAAAAAGTTTGGATACAATATAGAATTAGAGAAATGGCAAAATCTATGGGAAAGAAACTATAAATTGACAATGGCAACTTCGTATAAAGAAAAAGCATATATAAAATGTAGATGGCACTTACTACCTGCCAGATTAGCAAAAATGTTCAAAAATATGTCTAGTAAATGTTGGAAATGTAATCAAAAACCTGGTACATACTATCACCTGTGGTGGACGTGTATTTTTTTTATTAAGTTTATTGTTTAAAAACATTGGACACAGTACCAGCGGGCTGACAAGCCTTCTTGTCTACAATGTTCAATATATATATATACATGTATATATGTACATCAAAAATACACTTCAATACACTTAAATTACAAATCAGTGAAGTAACACAATATTTAAAACAATGAGCTAGTCTGTAAAACCTAATAGAGACCTTTCTTTTTATCCCTCCAAAGATACAATTTGTTCCAAATTCTATAATAATCTGATTGATCTTTATTCTTTAGTTCCAAAGTTAGTTTGTCCATTTCTGCGCATTCCCAAATTTTCCTAATAACCTCTTTTTCTCCTGGGATCTCATTCTTTTTCCATTTTTGCGCAAATGACATTCTAGCTGCTGTGATAATATGGATCATCAAATATAACACATCTTTAGGATATTTCTCTTTCGTAATTCCCAACAAGAAAAGTTCTGGACTAAACTCAATATCTTGTTTTAGTATTTCTTTCAGCCAAATCCAAATCATTTTCCAAAATTTTTGTGTTTTACTGCAAGACCACCACGTATGGAAATATGTGCCTATCTCTTCAGAGCACTTCCAACATTTGGGAGATGCTGTTGTATACATTTTTGCTAGACGGGCTGGGGGAAGATGCCATCGATAAAACATTTTAAATAAATTTTCTTTATAAGATGAGGCCAGTGTTATCCTTTTATTTCTGTCCCAAATTGTTTGCCAAGTACCTAAATCAATGTTATGTCCTAAATTGTTAGCCCAAATCAACATGGGATCCTTCACTTGCTCTTCAAACAGCTTATATTCCAAAAGCAATTTGTATAATTTCTTTATCTGTTTGGAGTCTGGGCCCAATAATATTTTATCCAATGCTGTTTCAGAGGTATATATCCCCCATTCTTTTTTATCCTTCCTAAATCTTGATTGGATTTGTAAGTAGGCCCACCAATCGAGTTTTATACCTTGTGATTCTAGTTCATTCCTAAGTTTCAATTCCCCCTCCTCATTCATAATATCCTTGTATGAAATTATGTTACCCACATCAAATAGATTTGGGTAAACAATCGCTTCAAGGGTGGATAGCCAGACCGGTACTTTAGTGTAATTGTGAGATCTAATTTTTTTCCAGGTATTAAGTAACGCTTGCCTAATCCGATGTTTTTGAAAGTGTGAGAAAAGACCTTGTTTCTCCGTCCATAGAAAAGCATGCCAGCCATATTGCAAATCGTGACCCTCTAAAGTTAATAGTCTTCTATTTTTCAAAATTACCCATTCTCTAATCCAACTCAGAGCCGCGGCGTGGTAATATAATTCCCAGTCTGGCAATCCAAAACCCCCATTTTCCTTCATGTCCTGTAAATATTTCAATTTAATTCTTGATTTTTTCCCCTGCCAAACAAAATTTAATGATAATTTATTCAAATTTCAAAAAAACTTAGAATCGAGTTGTATTGGGATATTCTGGAACAGAAACAGAATTTTGGGCAGGATATTCATCTTGATGACAGCAATTCTTCCCAATAATGAGAGTTTTAGGTTTCCCCATCTTTCCAGATCACCTTTTATTTGATTCACTACATTATCATAATTATCTTTTTTGAGTGAGGTGCATCTAGCCGTAATATTAATCCCTAGATATTTTATTTTCTTGACTATTTCTATATCCATGATTCCAGCCAAATTTTCTTTTTGTTTATTAGTCATGTTTTTAACAATCATCTTGGTCTTATTTCTGTTTATTCGCAGTCCGGCAACCTCACCATATTTAGATAGTTCTTCCAATAGATTTGGTCCCGTCTGATATGGATCCTCCATAATAAAAACCAGATCGTCCGCAAATGCTTGAAGTTTAAAGGTTTCCTTTTTAATAGTTAATCCTTTTATCTTTGGGTCATTTCTTATAATTCTCGTTAATACTTCAAGTGTCAATATAAACAGCAATGGTGATAAGGGGCAACCTTACCGTGTTCCCTTTTGAATTTGAAACTTCCTAGAAGCTTCCCCATTAATAATTATTTTTGCTTCCTGGTTATCATAAATTGCCCTAATTATATTTATAAATTTTCCACCCATATCCATGAAGCTAAGTTGTTGATGCAAAAATGACCATTTAACATTGTCAAATGCCTTTTGGGCGTCTAAAAAAAGTAATGCCATCTGTTGTCCACTATGCAATTCATAATACTCCAACGTATCCAATATTATTCTAATGTTGTGCTTGGTGTGTCTCTTAGCGAGAAAGCCATTCTGGTCTACGTGTATGAAATCATTCAGAAATCGTTTCAGTCGTTCCGCTATAATTGATGTAAATATCTTATAGTCCGAATTAAGAAGTGATATGGGTCTATAATTTTGGATTAATGTATGGTCCGTATTATCTTTCGGGATGAGGGCTATGTTTGCCTCAGACCAAGATTTAGGCGTTCTTGCCCCTTCTAATACTGCGTTAAATACCTCCACTAGGGGTTGTGCTAAGATATTTTGTAGTTCTTTATAGATTTCTGACGGGAGACCGTCAGGGCCCGATGCTTTATTATTCTTTTGTGCATTAATAGCTTTTATCACCTCAGATAGCCGAATTTCCTCGTTTAGCATATTTCTGGTATCTTCTGTAACCTTGGGTAGTTTGGCTTTTTGAAAATATTCCTCCATTTTCTCCACACTTGCCTGACTATCTTCTTTGTATAAACGCTCATAAAATTCCTGGGCTATAATTTTTTTCTCCTCTTCCTGGTGGAATATTCTCCCTTCCTCATCTCGTAGTTCGCGAATCCAGTTTTTTTCCTTTTGTTTTTTCAATTTATATGCAAGCCAACGGCCCGGTTTGTTTGCATTTTCAAAAAAGTTTTGTTTCGTGCTTCTCAATTGTTGTGCTAATTTCTCTTTGTCTAAGATATTAAGCTTGTGTTTAATCAAGTCCATAGATTGTTTGATATTCTCTTTTTGTGGATCTTGTTGGAGTATAACTTCTAAACTCTTATATTCCCCTTCTAATCTTTCCCGTTGTTGTCTTTTCTCCTTGTTCTTGTTTATCATATATGCCCTCGCTACCCCTCTCATTATTGCCTTGGCTGTATCCCAATTATTTTGTACTGAGGTGTCTATAGCTTTATTTTCCTTAAAGAAAAGACTTAGTTCTCTCTCCATCTTAGATTTAAATTCGTCTTCTTTTAAAATTGCTCTTTGTAACGTCCATCTGGATATTTTTTTGGAGCCTTTCCAGCTAAATTTAATAGGATTGTGGTCTGCCCAAGTACCTGTCGCTATATGCACCTCGTCTATTTCAGAACTAATTTCTTTCGTCATCCATACCATGTCTATTCTAGACCATGAATTGTGTCGATTGGAGTAGTATGTATATTGTCTAGCCTTACGATTTCTTTCCCTCCAGACATCTTGAATATTTAGGTCATTAGCCAAGTTGAGAAAAGATCTCGGTAGAGTTCTTCTTTTCTTTTTCCTAATCGTCTTACCCATATAATCCAAATTTATATCTAGGATAGCATTAAAATCTCCTATTAAGCAGATCTCCTCATAATCAATGCTACATATCTTATTGTGAAGTGTTTTGAAAAACTGTTCTTGGTTATGATTTGGAGCATATATCTCTACCATCATGACCTTCCTATGATTTATTACAACCTCAACTATCAGTATTCTACCCTCTTTGTCGTTATAGATTTGTTTTGCTATCAATTTTGGGTTTACATATAATGCCACTCCTCTCTTTTTCTTGTGTCGGTCTAAGGAAACGAATAAATTCCCTATTTTTGGTTGTACTAACAAATATTTTTGTTGTTCCTTTATGTGGACTTCTTGTATTGCAACGATATCCAATTGTTGATGAATAAGCCTATTAAAAAATTTCCGCCTTTTCACTGGCGAGTTCAGTCCATTAATATTTACAGACATAATACTACACTCACCTCCCTTCATCTTACTTATTTCTGGTTTTTGTAGATCTCGTGATTCGGGGCTCTCTCTCTTCCTTGTCTCTGGCTCCATGTTTCTCTGTTAACTCTCCAGATTTATTCCTTCTATCCTCTGTTGCTAAGACCTTCCCATCCATTGCTACTCGTATTGTATCTCTTTCTCTTACCTCCCTTCCATCTTGATCTTCTGATTCTGCTTCCTCTTGGCTATGAAAGTGGAGTTTGTAAAAATCTTCTGCCTTCTCTATCGTGTCCAGTCTATGCCTTCTATCCTGCCATGTGACTAGAATACCCTCTGGAGTTAGCCATCTAAAGTTTACATTTTCCCTAATTAATTTAGATGTTAAGAATTGGTAGCCACGTCTCAGATCCCTCATCCTTTTAGGTATCTGTTTAAGGATAGTAATTGGTTGACCCCGAAATTCTAATGGTTCCTCTCTAGATCTATGCAAAAGCTCATCCCGAATTGATTTTTTAACTAGCCTTACATGTACTTCTTTTGGGAGGTTGTGCCTTCTCGCATAATTAGTTTGAACCCTGTATGTTTCATCAATTTCTGCCAACATTTCCTCCTTCCCTACACCGAGTGCCTTTGCCATTAGTTCTGCCATCATAACCAACAAATCTTCCCCTCTTTTTTCTTGAACATTTTGGAAGCGTAGATAATGAGCAGCCTTTTCTGCTTCCAGAAAAATGACTGTTGTCTCTAACTCCTTATTAGCCTGAAGAAGTGTTTCATTTAAATCATCTACTCTCTTTTCCTCTTTTTCCATTCTAGCTTCCATATCTTGAAGTCTTTGTTCATTTTTAACTAATTGTTGCTGAATCCCTTCAAATTTATCATCTATCGCTTGGATTTTCCCCTTAAGTTCACCAGTATCGTTTCTTATTTGGCCTATTTCTCTCTTCATCTCCTCATGGTTTTTGGCCATTGCCTCGTGTAAGTTTTGCAAAAGGGCATGTAGGTCTTTAAAAGAATTTGAGTTAGATCTTTCCCTTTGCAGCATATCCTCTATAGATTTCTGATTGGAGGGACTTGAGGACATCCCTTGTCCCTGTGTTGCCGCCTTTTTGCCAGCGCTAGGCTTAGTTACTCCCGAAATACTTGTCATGTTTTCCCGGTTGTAACACGCGATTTATCAATATGTAATACCCTTAATCTTATATGAACCTTTTAACTCTATGACAAAAAGTATGTATGACAGTTACAACCAGATACTTATTACCAACTAAGCAATTTATATAATAGAATTCTATAATATATATGAATATATTCAAAGTCACGTTCTTTTTTTTTTTTTACCCCGTTTCCGGCGCAGAGATTAACTCCTTTTTCGTCTTCCTCTACTGTCAAAGACCAGTAGGTGTCCCACTAAACAGACCTCCAATTACTAAATTGCTATGTCAAATGGCCGCCCGCAACAAGTAGAGTAAAATTTCAAAAGTTTCAAAAGTTCAAAATTTACCAGGATAGACCAGGATAAACCAGGCTGATCGCTTTCCCCGCCCGATATTCAAGAGTTCAGTCTCCAAGGCTCCAAGATCAGACTTTGACCTGTTGTATTTTATCCCCAGCTAGAATGCAGTCATATGGTCTTCGGGTTTCCTTTTCTTGCTGTTCTTGCCAAACGCCTCCCTCGGGGCTTCTATCGCCGCTTGTACCCTCTCCGTGAGGCACCCACTTCAAACCAGTACCTCTTTCTCAAGCGCTTCCTATTGTTTCCAAATGTAAATATTCGGATATACTCTCCGTCAGCTCCGCTCTACCGTTGTCCCGCTAAGTTCGTGCTAGCTCCGTCCCTCTGTCAGATCTTCATGTCGGCCATTACTGGCCTCCTTCTCCCCGGTTCGCTCGCATCAGACTTTCTCCGGATCTCCAACACGAACCGCCGCTCATGAAGGTTCTCCGGGCTGCCTGCAACTTCGGATGTCCCTACAGGACCTCCTGAAGCTCCATAAAGCCCCCGCGAACACTGGGTGAGAGGTTGTGCGTGAAGAGAACTCCGTTCACACAGCCGCCCGCTCTGACAGCTGGCTCCGCCTCCTGGTGGACGTGTATTAAAGCAAAAAAAATTTGGACAAAAATAGATACCTGGTTAGAAAAAATGTTAGGGAAACATGTAGACTTTAAACCTGAACTTTTTATATTAGGTATAATTCCAGCAAAAATTGATAAACAAAGT
Organism: Vipera ursinii; assembly: GCF_947247035.1. Classification (NCBI taxonomy): domain Eukaryota; kingdom Metazoa; phylum Chordata; class Lepidosauria; order Squamata; family Viperidae; genus Vipera; species Vipera ursinii. The sequence goes on from NC_139515.1 coordinate 43,508,923, forward strand.
GTATATTCAACATTACATGTATTAACAGCAGCAAGGATTGTATTTGCTCAGCACTGGAAAAATGAAGAAACACCATTGGACGAAGAGTTAATCAAGAAAATACTGGACAGACTTACATTGAGGATCAAAGAAAAAGAAGATAAAGAATATTTTCAAACATGGAACATATTTTATCCTGCAAACCGTTTTCATATGTTTTAGCCTCCAATCCCATAATTATCTTTGCTGCTCATCTCCATACTCTTTCTGGAGGCTCAACATCTTTTTTATATGGTCACAACCAAAACTGGATGCAATATTCCAAGCGTAGTCTTACCAAGGCATTATAAAGTGGTATCAACACTTTCCATAATCTTGATTCTGTACCTCTGTTAAGAGAGTACATGTCATGATGATAGAAATAAACTAAAATGTTAAAAAAGTTCCATATAATATGAATATATAACTAAATCAGTCCTTTAAAGCTTCATAAATATATTTCTATACTATAAAACATGAACTGACAAAGAAAACATTATTTGACTGTTTTAACATCTGAGATGTTAATTTTTTCCCCCTCCTATTCAAGTTGATAAGCATTATAGGAAATCTTTCTCTTATTTAGCCTTCCAGATGCATTAGAACTTTCTTTACCTGTAAGTCCCAGCTAGCATGGTCTTTCAAATCCACCACATCTGGAAAGTACTGTTGGAAGATCCCCTTATGCATATGTTGCTTTGTTTCATCATCTTGTGTGACCCCAACTGACTCTTTGGTATAATTTTAAATCCTTAAGGCTAAGGATACTGTGATAAATTTGGATGTTAAGTCCTGTGGCTTTTCCATTTGAGTTCAATTGTTTTCAAGAGAGTTGGTTTTAATCAAAATTTATAGACATATCTATGCTCTAACTCCAGATTGTAAAGTTTAGATTTGTTTTGCAGTGGCTTTATACATAACTAATATGATATCTTTCACTTCAGTCAACACTGTCCTGCTTGCAGCATTACTGAATGGGAGATTTAAGGCTCTGTGCAAGTCAAATGAGTTGTTCATGCTCTCATTCATCAACCTTTGTATTCAATTGAGCAGTGACTTAACAGTAGCATACTATCCAAATGCTATAGAAATTTAGAAGACTTTCTCCTCCTGTAGAAAATAGCAATACAAATTTGCTTAATCATTACTGAAGGATTGATGCAGTCTTTTTGCACAGAGTTGATGCAGGATCATGCAGTCTTTTTGCACAGAGTACTAAGGACATTTCTCTATAGCAAGGGTGTCAAACTGGTGGCCCGTGGGCTGGATGCATCACACAGAGACCATACCCACCCCGGCTCCGCAAAGGCAAAAAATGTCACAATGCGTCATCATGTGACGCGATCAAGTTTGACATCCATGTTCTATAGGGTGGTTTTTTGTTTCATTATTTTAAGGTTCAGATTTTATAATGATATATGTTTTCTGATCACTGCCTCCAAATAAATCCATTGTATTTTCTCAACCAGTTAACACCAGGGACAATAAATGTGGTCAAAATTAGCAGATTTCATGTGGTACACCAGACTAGTTCATTCTTTTTCCTATGGATACAGCTAAACCAGGTACTTAGACTTTCTATTGGGATGTAATTTCCTAATAACTTTTTTCTAATATTGAAAGATAAGCACCAATCTTTAGAAATCCTTCTGTAAATGACTTTTATGTCTCTCTGCATGCATATTCTGTTGCATAAACCTATTCCTATAAGAACCAGATTAGGGAAAGCTGTTCTAATTTATTTTCATTATCTGTCTTAAAGATAGATAACTGAAACTCCTTAACAAAATTAGTTTCTAACATTGGGGATGCAATGTTATTTAAAAGTTAGTTACAATAGAGCAGTTAGTAGGAAAGTATTGTCATTTCTTAAATTTATGTTACATAGATTATATATAAAACACTCACCAGATGAAAATTTTACACATTCATAATGGATAGAGTTTATGAGTTGAACATGAGTATATATTTCAATTAAGCTGACATTGAAACCTAAAGCAAATTTGCTTGGAAATAAATATGATAGATTTCAGTGAAAATGCTTAAAATACATTTAGTTTAAATTTTATTGATATATGTTTGGCAAATTAAAAAATAGAGGTTATTGTACTCTATAGTGATATTTTACTGTATTATTACTATTGTTTAGTATTTCTATTTCACAGCAGTAAATTACAGCTCTGGATGAGATCACATTACTGTCATATTTTACATTTCAATGGATGGTGAAACCCATTAAGCAGAACTAGGACTATTGCTACACTTTCACATAATAAGTTAAAAGGCAAAAATGGCTTTAAAATAATTAATCTGCTTCAAAAATAGCAGTATAAAACCTTTTCAATGAATTCTCCAAATCCAATGACAGATTCAACACATGGACTGCTGATCTTCAGAAGGGCTGTCTCTTAATTAAATACTGATCCCTTCATTATATTTATACACCTACCCATAAACATACTTCTGTACAAATACAATAGCTCTGAAAAAATATTTTATCAATCCGTTCAGATGGACTGAGCATAATGATGGCTGAAAAAATGTGTAGAATTGCAACTGTAAAGCCTATTCAGAAACATAGCCTAATGTCTTCTCTTGCTGCTGCTGAGCTAATTGTCACCTTTCCTTACTATTCTAACCCTTCCAAGATGTAAGATAAAAGTAAGCAATGCACTCACTCTATCCCAATAAAAATGTGTGGTGCTCTGTATATTCTGGAAGTAGAACGTCAGCATCCTTCCATCGTGGCCAGTCTTCCGTCAAGATCTGAAGCGCCACACAGGTATCCTTTGCTTTAGTGGCAGGGGAAGGAGAGGTAAGAGAGCAATGGCACCCACCAATTTGGAAATAAAGAGAAGAAAAGAGAGAAAAAGTTAAGCTTTTGTGTTGTAATATATTGAATCATCTAGTTTGTTATTACATTTTATAACTGATTAAATTGTACAGTGCTTGCATTGGGCTACTGTACGGATCTAGTTCTCTTGTGTATACAATGAAAATATAAATTATGTCCATGATTTTGATGTGAATTAACATGGACATCCAAATACATACACTAGAAGCAGGAATCATCCATTTTTCTTTATCAAGTACAAATTCTCTGGCAAGCCTACATTTATCAATATATTACTAAAACTCTGACTCCTGTAACCTTTAACTGGGCGAAACAGCTCACCATAAGGGCAAAGAATTTTGAAGCAAGGTATTCAAGTGGGCTAACTTGCATCCAAAACCCGGGATCCATAACACCTGTGGAATTGCAATTTGGCAAATTTTATAAAATATTTTATGGCATAAACATTATCATAAATAAGTTTATGACATACACAAAATGTCACAAAACTTTTTCTGTCCTGATGTTTGGCTGTGCTATACAGCTCAACATGGGCTATTTTCAAGGCAGATACAACTCAGAACGTATCCCAGTATTTCCTATGAAGGCAGTATGTTAGAAGCTGGGTCATTGTTGAAGGCATTGAAGAGCCTGATAAGGCAATATCTCTGAAACGATGACCCAAGGAATGGGTTGTCTAGTAATATCTTTAAAATTGCTCTAACAAATCTCTTCTAGAGATGTTATAATTGACCTAGCAATGTTTCCAGAATAAATGCCAATGCTATTTTTTCAAATGTTTAATCAGGTGTACTTTATAAATGCATTCATAGTAAGGTATACCTATAAAAATGCGTTCATAGATTCAGTTATGCATTGAGCATATCAGTTCACGCATATTCATATTAAATGATAATATTCATTTCATGTTATCTACAAATTGTGTTAATTGCAGATGTACTGATTAGAGTGGTGCATAAATCCTAGTTCTGAATAATAAAACAGTATTTCCATGGGGTTTTATATATTTCAAAAAGATTTACAATCCACTACAGATAATGAAAGTCACATGATCACAGCTCAGTTCTTGTCCTTGGGGGAAGTCAAGGGAGTGATGATAATGAAAGTGGCATTGCATCGATGTATCACAAGCTCTACTCCTTTTATATGTGTATCATGACATTACACATATGTATGAAAGGGGTGGAATTTGCAGCACAACAGTTAAGGGCTTCTTTCATCATTTTGATGAAAGCACTGCAACCTTCAAATATATTTGGTTCATGTGTCCATTTTAAAATGGATGTTTTTACAATAAATGTTTTACTCATTCATTAAAAAATATTATTGTTATGGCTGAGTTTCAAAGACAAATTATTGCTACTTTGAATAATTATAGATGACAAAATCTGATCTGAAATTATTGAATCAGCTGAGATAAAGCATGCACCTGGCCATCCCAAGATAATATCACCTGTTCTGTGGGGAAGGCTTTAAAATAATATGTCTCACGTGTATAAAATTTCTCCTTCTCTTTTTTACAAAACCAAGTATAATTGTCTCAGTGAGTTCAATTCTTTTTACTTTAGTATATTAAACTGAATAATTCATAAACAGTTTTTTAAGGTTAGGACTACATCTTCAATAAATAGTGTGTTATACAACTCAGAGTAATGTACGTACCTATCAACAATATGCTGTATTTTAAAATGCGAATATTTAACTGGGACTATCTTCACCAAAGTCATAAAATGAGCCCAAAAAGTCAAGCAATGGAAGAGCCAGGGAATTCAGAATCCTATCAGATCAGTCTAATCCGCTTTGGACAGTTTGTCTCTAGCCTTGGGTGATCAATAGAAATAGCTAGATCAATAATATAAAAGGTAGCGATTATACCTTATAGTAAGCCTATCATTTCAAAGAATAGTTGAGGCAAAATGTTGTAATCCAATTTGCTAATAATTCCTACATAGTGGCTTTATACTAGGATCCTTTCACAGCCCAGAAGGTTCCAGGAAGCTGGCATGCTGCTCTGTGGGGTACTGAGCGTTGTAATATAACTTCTTATGATAACACACCTGCTACTAGAAGTTTAAAAAAATGCAAGCTATAAGTCTGTATAGGTCAGGGGTAGGCAACCTTGGCTCTTTTATGACTCATGGACTTCAACTCCCAGAATTCATGACTCAGGAATTCTGGGAGTTGAAGTCCATGAGTCATAAAAGAGCCAAGGTTGCCTACCCCTGGGATAGGTATACAGATCTTCTTAGGTAATTTCTTAAAGTGAACCATACTACCAGTGTTGAGCATAGACACATTTTTATATATTTTTATAAATCAGCAACTGGTTGCTTTTTCTTATATGTGCTTTTTAAAATGTCATTTTTCTCAGATAACACAGGACAATTAACAAGAACCATTAACTTTACTTAAAATATATCTAATAATATGTAAAAAGTAATCATGTTTTAAACTCACACTAGATGCTGCAAATCTTAGTTGGCCACCAGAATGTGGATCTGTCAGACACGATGCAAGCAGCTGCATCATCTATCAACTCTGCTTTGCAAATAATAGTCTTGGCATCACTTTGATGTTAGTTTTGAGAAAATACATGGCTTGAGAATTTCTCTAATGGTTGGTTCTATGAAAGCTGCCTGGAGTGTTACCCATTGTTTAGTCTGAAGGTTTTGCTGCCAACACAAGTTTTTAAGCCAGGTATCTGTAATGATCTGGCACAGTGCAATGAACTGATCTACTTTGAAAACATGCAATATGCCTCAATAAAGAGACTTCTGGAAATCCAGTTCCCAACCTAAATTCTTGGCTGGGATTCAAAAAGCTACATAATAAAGTGAGCTAAAGGGTTGAGACACATCAGGGCAACAACTAAAGGTAAAGCTAAATGTTGTACTGTTTGGAAACTTCTGATATTTAAAATGACTAATCAACTGCCAGATACTTTATTAGTTCATTGCTGTCTTCTATCCCTTCTTTTTCCTAACCATTGTGTCCTGTAGTGGTAGAACATCTGTAGACTTATAAAGGCCCTGATTTGAAACCCTGGAGGATGGTTGACAGTCAGTGTAAACAATAATGAATTAAATTTCAACTTCCTATATACCTATCTTTCTCCAAGCCCTAACCCTCCCTCAATATTATAAAGGCCAAAGTTGCTTATCCTTGCAGGGAATGTCTCCTAATTCCAGTTAAGTCAATTAAAGAGAAACTAATTCAAACTTTTTTTAAAAAAAATCCTTGCTAGTGAAGGAATAAAACAAATACCTGAACCAAAATTTTCAAAATACCCAGGCTCCTGAATTCAAACTCTAATAGCTTGCTTACATAGTTGCAGGTGGTGGCTAAAAGAGTTAACTTAATCAGTGCTTATATTTTTAAATGAAACCACAAAGTAATAAACCACAAAAGCTGACATGCTGACTTCTGCTTTATTGACTGTGTATTCGCAATATCTGTAATGATCTGTGTAATTCGCAATATCTGTAATGAGCTGAGTGGCAGTGGCTGGGTGGAGGGTCGGGACACCTATTTGTCCTCTGCTTAGACCCTCCTTATTGACTATGGACTGCCTGTATCTGGACTGCTCTTATGCCTTATCTTAGGTATTCCTCTACGGACTTGCTCGCCCTCAGGGGTGCTCCCCCTTCCTGGGGGCGACCCGCCTTTCCAGCCGAGTACAATCTCGAGGAAGGGCCCACTTATTGGGACCCTGAGAGATGGCTGGGCACGGGTAGGGGCCTCCGACGTAAACCTAACAAGAGGCCCCTGGTTAGTTTTTTGTCGAAATTATTTCGGGGGTTAGGGAGGAGGGAGGGTACTTCTTTTGGTTGTTTGGACGAGGGGGGCAGTCCAACAACCTCTGTTCAGGCCAGTGCCGAGGCGGATCGCGGGGGGGGAGGAGCGGGGGTCGGTTGCTTCTGGGGCTCCAGGGCCAGTCGTGGGATTACCCATTCCCACGACGTTAGGGAATGGCAGCAGGTGTAGGAACAGAGGGCCGTATCGATCTCAGGGAAGGTCTCTCCGCTGCTTACAAGCGGTGAGGCACTCCGACTCTCTGGCTCCGCCCCGAGGTCCCGGGAGTGAGGATGTGCAGCCTCCTGAGCTCCGGCTGGTGTACTTGAATGCCAGGTCTGTCGCTAACAAAGCTCTTCTCGTCCGTGACTTGGTCGAGGGTGAGCAGGCGGACCTGGCTTGCATCACGGAAACTTGGTTGGGCCCAGAGGGCAGTATTCCTCTGGTTGATCTTTGCCCTCCAGGTTTCCAGGTGCTACACCGGCCTCGGGCTCAGGGTAGGGGTGGGGGAGTGGCTGTTGTTATGAGGGAGACCTTGTGCCCACGGGAGGCCACCGTTCCCCAGATAGTCGGGTGTGAGTCTCTCTTTTTGAGATGCGGCCCTGGTGCGCAGTTGGGCTTGCTGCTGGTGTACCTTTCGCCTAGTCACGCAGCAGCAGCCCTGCCTGAGCTTCTCGATGTCTTCTCTGGGTTGGTGATTGAGTTCCCGAAACTTATAGTTTTGGGGGACTTCAATCTACCATCTCTGGGAGGATCATCTGAGTTGGCTCAGGAGTTCATGGCTTCCATGACGGCCATGGACCTGACGCAAGTAATTTCGGGACCAACTCATGAGGGAGGCCACACCCTTGACCTAGTTTTCTTATCTGGACGGTGGTTAGATGATCTTGGTGGGGGCTCCCCAATTGTTATGCCCCTGTCATGGACCAATCATCATCTCCTGCGGCTGGTCTTCCGTTTTGCCACCCCCCGCCGTGGGTGTGTGGAACCTATCAAATGGTACCGCCCCAGATGCTTAATGGATCCCCAGAGGTTCCAGGCGGCGCTGGGGTCCCCACCTGCCTCCCCCACTCACAGCTCGGCAGACACCTTAGTGGAAGCCTGGGAAAGGGCAGCCACTGAGGCTCTTGACCGAGTTGTACCCCTGCGGCCCCTGACCCGGTGCAGATCCCGTCGAGCTCCATGGTTCTCCGCGGAGCTCCGGGAGATGAAGCGTCGGAGACGGGGCCTAGAGAGCGGTTGGAGATCCAGCCGATCCGAATCCGATCGATTGCGACTAAGAACCTATACTAGGTCTTATCTCGCTGCTATAAGGGAGGCGAGGTCTAACCACTTCACCACCCTTATCGCGTCCGCAGATAATCGCCCGGCCGCCCTGTTTAGGGTGACTCACTCCCTCCTGAATCAGGAGGTGAGGGAGGATCCCTTGCAGGGTCGTGCTGAGGAGTTTAACCAGCATCTGTCGGACAAAATCGCTCGGATTCGGACCGGTCTGGACTCTGACTGGGCAGAGTCTGTCGAGCAGGACACGGGTGGTCTTGTCGATATCACCTGGGAGGAGTTTGATTCTGTGACTCCGGAGGAAGTGGACAGGATCATGGGGAGGCTGAGCACCACCACATGTTTATTGGACCCGTGCCCTTCCTGGCTGGTCTATGCAGCCCGGGAAAGGACACGCAGCTGGTTCCAGGCAGTTATATCGGCTTCTTTGAGTGAGGGCAGCTTCCCCGCCGTCTTGAAAGAGGCGGTGGTGAGGCCTCTCCTCAAGAAGCCTGCCTTGGACCCAGCTGTATTGAACAACTTTCATCCTGTCTCCAACCTTCGCTTTCTTGCGAAGGTTGTTGAGAGTGTGGTGGCACATCAGCTCCCTCTGGTCCTGGATGAAGCGGATTATCTAGACCCGTACCAATCGGGTTTCAGGCCCGGGTACAGCACAGAGACGGCATTGGTCGTGCTGGTGAATGATCTCTGGAGGGCTCGGGACAGGGGGCATTCCTCTGTTCTGGTCCTATTAGACCTCTCAGCGGCTTTCGATACCATCGACCATGGTATCTTGCTGCGGCGTCTCAGGGGATTGGGAGTGGGAGGCACGGTTTTACAGTGGTTCTCCTCCTATCTCCAGGGACGCTCGCAGTCGGTGTTGGCAGGAGGGCAGAGGTCGACCGCGAGGTCTCTCATTTGTGGAGTTCCTCAGGGGTCGGTCCTCTTGCCTCTCCTGTTCAACATCTATATGAAACCGCTGGGTGAGATCATTCGTGGTTTTGGAGTTGGGTATCATCAGTATGCTGATGATACCCAGCTTTTCTTTTTGACCCCAAACCACCCCAGTGATGCCCTCACCATGATGTCCCGTTGCCTGGAGGCGGTTCGGGTCTGGATGGGGAGGAACAGACTTCAACTCAACCCCGACAAGACCGAGTGGCTTTGCATACCTTCATCCCGGGTTTATTCGGACATTCCACCTCTCGCTATGGGGGGCGAATTATTACCCCCCGTAGATAGGGCTCACAACTTGGGAGTCCTCCTAGATTCACGGCTCACCCTGGAAGACCACATAGGAGCTGTGACTAGGGGGGCTTTCGCCCAGGTTCGCCTGGTGCGCCAGTTGCGGCCCTATCTAAGCCGGGATGATCTATGCACGGTCACTCATGCGCTCGTGACCTCTCGACTAGACTACTGCAACGCTCTCTACATGGGGCTGCCCTTGAGGACCACCCGGAAGCTCCAACTGGCACAGAATGCAGCCGCGAGAGTTGTGTTGGGAGTTTCCTGATACTCCCATGTCACACCTCTGCTCCGTAAGCTGCATTGGTTGCCAGTTGTCTTCCGGGTGAGATTCAAGGTACTAGTAATGGTGTTTAAAGCCCTACATGGCAGGGGTCCGGAGTACCTTAGGGAACACCTGCTGCCAGCGTCAACTTCCCTCCGCCCTGTGCGTTCCCACAGAGAGGGACTCCTCAGGGTGCCACCGGTCAGAGAATGTAGATTGGTGGCCCCCAGGGGGAGATCTTTCTCTGTGGGCACCCCGGAGCTATGGAACCAGTTACCGGTTGAGCTCCGGACGGCGCCCGATCTTCGCTCCTTTCGCCGCGATCTGAAAACATACCTGTTCGAACAAGCCGGCCTGGCCTGAGGGGGGATTGGTGGGGTTTTTTACTATCATTTTATTGGGGTTTTTATTAATGTACCAATTGTTTTTATGGGCATGTATTTAATTACCTTTTAATTTTTGTAACTTTGTGTTTTATTCTTGCCCTGTACACCGCCCTGAGTCCTTCGGCAGAAGGGCGGTATAGAAATATTAATAAATTAAAATTAAAATTAAATATAAGCAGAAAATCTAACCTATAATCAAAAATAAGATGATTGGCATTGAACATTAATGGTCAGCATTTATTATATAACTACTAAAGATTGTTTGTGCTGTACAGTAAGTGGAAAGAACCTTGTATTCTGTCCTCAGCTCTGTTCAAATAAACTTGGCTCAAAAAATTTGTGTAGTCTCCACTCGTAAATTGGGGTCATTGGGATTTTTCCCTTCACTCATGAATTCCAAGTTGATCTGCCTTGCCTTAGGGTGGCTCAGAAGAGTTAATAATATAATCATAATTTATTTTATTTATTTTAATTCCATTTATATCCCGCCCTTCTCCGAAGACTCAGGGCAGCTTACAAGCTTAGCAGTAGCCTTCATTCTATGTATATGCCTGCTTATTAGGGCTTTCACACACACCCTAAGCGGCATTATTACAAAGTCATCTTAATTGCCCCCAACAATCTGGGTCCTCATTTTACCTACCTCGGAAGGATGGAAGGCTGAGTCAACCTTGAGCCTGGTGGGATGCGAACCTGCACTAATTGCAGGCAGCTGGTGTTACTTAAGGAGGCATTAGCCCACTGCTCCACCAGTTGGAAGGGACCTTGGAGGTCATCTAGTCCAACCCCCTGCTCAGGCAGGAAACCCTATACCATTTCAGGCAAATGGCTGTCCAGTCTCTTCTTAAAAACTTCCAGTGTTGGAGCATTCACCACTTCTGGAGGCAGATTGTTCCACTGGTTAATTGTTCTAACTGTCAGGAAATTTCTCCTTAGTTCTAGGTTGCTTCTCTCCTTGACTAGTTTCCATCCATTGCTTCTTGTCCTGCTTTCAGGTGCTTTGGAGAATAGCTTACATTATCTGAACTAGTCTGAATGGCATAGTTAACCATTTCTGATCAATAGTGATTGTGTTAGAAATATATGAATAGTTTGGAAGTACAGTCATAGAATTTCTCTTAGTTTTTCTGGGCTTTTCACTTCTAAACACATTTGAAAGACATCAAATTAAGAAGGCTGTTTGGAGAAGGATGTCATAGAATTTTGCAGTGATGTTATGCATGGTGTGGTGTGTTGGGATAAAAGGAAGTCTGCCAACCTGTGATGCCAGTCACTGACGATGATGTGCCTGAGTGCATCCTTGGTTGTTCTCACCATGCGTTCAGCTTGCCCATTAGTCGACAGGTAGAAGGGCACAGATGTGACGTGCCTAATCAAATTTGCTGTCATGAAGGCCTGAAATTCAGCAGTGGTAAATTGAGCCCCATTATCTGATATCAAAACATCAGGTAGACCATGTGTGGCAAAAAGTCCCCTGAGCACTCAGATTGTTCTGAACGTGGTCATATTGGGAACTGGCAATACCTCCAACCATTTGGAGTGGCTATCTACTGCTAATAGGAAGAGCTGTCCTTGGAATGGCCCCACATAGTCTATGTGGACCTTGGACCAGGGAGTGTGTGTGGCCTCCCATTTGTGGACAGGAGCTTGGGGCATCTCAGGTCTGGACCTTTGACAATTGTAACACCCATGTACCTACTCTTCTATTGCCTTATCTAGCCCTGGCCACCAAAGGTAACTCCTAGCTAACACCTTCATTCGCACTATACCAGGGTGCCCCTCGTGTAAGGATTTCAGGACTCTATTCCTCAGTGTGTCTGGTATGATGACTCTACTACCCCACAACAGGCATCCCTTATGGGCAGACAATTCATGCCTTCTTATGAAATAAGCCTGGAATTCTGGGCCTGGACTCTTATCTTGCCACCCTGTGAATACCCAAGACTGGACCCTGCTCAGGATTTTATCTGATGCAGTCTCAGTTGCAATGTCCCTAGCATGGAGAGGGCATTCTGGTAGCTCTTGGATTGTCAGTATCTGTGCAGCAGGCGCTGGATCAGGTTCTGTGTTAGTCAGAGGTAGCCTACTTAACCCATCCGCATGGCCCATTTCTTTCCCTGGTTTGTGAACCAGCTTAAAGGTGTATACTGACAAGAATATGGACCAACTGAGCATCCTTGGGGAGAGAATTCGGGGGGGGGTTGTTTGTCTGTGGTGAATAACCCTAATAGAGGCTTATGATCAGTGAATATAGTAAATTCCCTACCATAGAGGTAGTCGTGGAATTTCTTGACCCCAGCCACTATTGCCAGGGCCTTCTTGTCTATCTGCGCATAATTACTCTCTGCCCTGATAAGGTTCTGGAGTAGTATGCGGTGGGCACCTGTTCCCCATTTTCGTCTAGGTGGCTCAGTACTGCGCCCACTCCATAGGGTGAAGCATCGCAAACAATGCAGATGGGCTTTGTTTCTATGAAATGGGTGACTGTAGACCTGCTTGAAAGTAGGGCCTTTAAGGATTGGAAGCTTTTTCCATGGACATTGGTCCAGCTCCATGCAGCTTTTTTATCTAGGAGCCTGTGCAAGGGCTCAGCTATTGCTGCCTTGTCGGGTAAGAAAGAATGATAGAAATTGAGCAGCCCAAGGAAGCCTTGCAGTTCAGCCTTGTTCTTGGGAGTGGGGGCCATCTTAATTGCCCTTACTTTGGATTCTGCAGGGTGGATCCCACTGGCATCTATTTTAAACCCCAAAAACTCAGTGGATGCCACCCCAATGCTGCATTTGTCCCTTTTTAATTTAAGACCTGCAGCACGCAATCTGCTTAACACTGCCCTCAGTCTTTCAGCCAGTGCTTCCTCTGTGTCCCCTGCAATGAGGACATCATCAAAATAAGGACATACCCCTTGAATGCCCTTGAGAGTTCTCTCCATTACCTCCTGGAAGATGCCTGGTGCTACACTGACACCAAACTGCAGGCGGTTAACCTTGAAAGCTCCCTTGTGTGTAACTATTGTTTGTGCTTCTTCCGTCTCCCTGGTAACCGGCAGCTGCTGGTATGCCTGTGCAAGATCCAGCTTCGCAAAGATGGCGCCGCCTTGGGAAGCAAGAACATGGCTGACCATTGGGACCGGGTAAGCGTGCTGGTTAAGGGCCTGATTTATCATGCATTTATAGTTGGTGCAGATCTGACCTCCCCGTTAGCTTTGAGAGGGGTGACTATGGGAGTCTCCCACTCTCCCCCTTCTACTGGCTGTAGGACTCCCTGTTTTACTAATTTGTCTAACTCCCCTTCTAACTTATGTTTAAGCGCGAAGGGGACACGCCGGGGTTTAATCCTGATGGGGAGGACACTAGGGTTTAGTTTCAAAGAGTTGGGGGGCCCGGTGTACCTGCCTAGCTTGTTATCGAATATGTCTGCAAACTCTTTGCAGACCGATTCAATGCTGCTACCCTGGGTCCTATAGATGCCTGAGATCCCTATGCCTAGTGCCTCAAACCAGTCTAGCCTGACTAGACTGGCTCTCCGGCCCTCAACCACAATGATATCCAAGTGCCCTTGGAACTTTTTAAAACGCACTGAAAGGGTGGCCTCCCCCTTAATTTTTACTGGGCCGTTTTGGAAATCGGAGAGGATAATGTTTGAGGGCCTCAATTTGACACACTGCTTGCTCCAGCTGCAAATAAGTTTGAAAGTCTCAAACGATATGACTGAGACTGCAGAGACGGAGTCAAGCTCCATTTTACAGGGAATGCCCTGTAAATGGACGTCTAATTTGATTTTGGGTTTAAGTGGGCATCGGGCCCTGGTTCAACAGATGGCCCTCTGGCTTTTGAAAAATCCAATGCTGGTCGGTTTCTGGGCCCCGGTACCTTTCTGCAATGCGTCCTCCAGCTGTAGCTCATGGAGGCCCTCTCGGAAACAGCTACAGCAGACCGTTGCGATGTGGCCTGATTTTCTGCAGGCCCAACACGTGGCTGATCGGAACCTGCAGGTTGTCCACACATGGTCTCCACCGCAGGTTGCACATTTCGGGAAGGGAATTGCCTTCCGCTGGTTCTCCCAGCTTCCTTATTGTTCCAGCCTCCTCCGAACCTGGTCGATACCGGTCTCCTCTGCTTCTCTGCTCCCGCCGTATGCAGCATCTTTGAGGTGGATGGATCCTCCTGAGCTGCTAGGTCGGGGGGTCTGGACTACTTGCCCCGCGCTGCTGGCTGCCTCGTTGGCCAAGATCTCATCCTGAGCATCTTGGAGGGTTAAGTTGGGCCTTGTGAACAACTTCTGTTGCAGGCGCTTGTCGCGTAGGCTGAACACGAACTGGTCGCGTAGCCTCTCATCCAGGTTGGTGAATTTGCAGAGGCGGGCAGCCTGTCATAAGGCTATGATGAACTCTGATGCTGATTCGCCTGGCAGTTGGACCCTCTGGACGAACTGGAACCGCCAGGCCAGCTCGGACATTCGAGGCTTGAAATGCCCGTTCAGCTTCTCAGTGACGTCTTGGAATGAGACGGTTCCGATCGGCGTCAGTGAGCACAGGCTTACGGCCAAGTCATAGATGGCGGGCCCGCTTATGCAGAGTAGGGTTGCCGCTTTCAGGCCATCTTCTATTTAGACCTTCTATTCAAGGTCTAAATGTAATTATTTTAACTGTTCTTAATTTTTGTAATTGTTGTATTGTTATTTTAAAAACCTTGTGAACCGCCCTGAGTCCTATGGGAGAAGGGCGGTATATAAGTCTAATAAAGATAAAGATCTTCTGTGATCCGGTTCACTCAGAGGAAATTTTTGACCTGTCCCAGGTGGGAGTCCCACCGTTTGAGGTGACCGATGTCAAATTCTTGGAGCTGACTGATCTGTGTCATCTCTGCGTCTGGCTTCCTTGAATCCTGCTCCACTGATGTGGCCGCTAGCGTGGTAGCTAGTCAGTCGTCATGGGGGGGGGAAGATGCCTCTTTCCACCAGCAAGCGTTGCCATCCCCTAGTGACTTTCAGCTCTGATAGTGAAGCAGGATCCCACCCTCGTCGCCACTATTGTGTAGTGGGTTCAGAAGAGTAGGAATGATGCCAGGCAGAGGAGTACAGTCAAACAGCTCTTTATTTAGTGACCATAACTGTCCTGAGGGGTTAGGGGGTACTTGCACTCTTTATATACCATTCTGAGTAAACAACCAACCAATCAGATTGAACCTAAATCTCCCGCCATAATTGACTCCCGCCAAAATGTTACAGTTCAATTGCAAGTGCTTAGGAGTTTCTTAAAACCTTAATACACAACACTTGTCATATTGAATCAGTTTAATTACCTATTTTCTCTTTTATGAGATGGGTTGTGCACATGCTTAAGGCTGCTCACATGCTGTCTCTATTTGCTATGAGACTGTGCTTAGTATTTCTAAAATTGACTTTATAGCTGGGATTCATAGATGTAATTTTTTGCCTTTCACCCATTATCACAAATTACACTACAGTATAATATATAATAAATGACACAAAATGAAGAACTCTTTTTTACAGGTGAAACTCGAAAAATTAGAATATCGTACAAATATCATTTATTTCAGTAATGCAACTTAAAAGGGGAAACTAATATATGAGATAGACTCATTACCTGCAAAGCAAGATAGTTCAAGCCATGATTTGTCATAATTGTGATGATTATTGCGTACAGCTCATGAAAACCCCAAATCCACAATCTCAGAAAATTAGAATATTACATGCAATCAATAAAACAAGGAGTGTACATAGAACAATATCAGACCTCTGAAAAGTGTAAGCATGTATATGTACTCAGTACTTGGTTTGGGCCCCTTTTGCAGCAATTACTGCCTCAATGCGGCGTGGCATGGAAGCTATCAGCCTGTGGCACTGCTGAGGTGTTATGCAAGACCAGGATGCTTCAATAGCAGCCTTCAGCTCTTCTGCATTGTTCGGTCTCATGTCTCTCATCTTTCTCTTGGCAATGCCCCATAGATTCTCTATCGGGTTCAGTTCAGGCAAGTTTTTTTTTTAATCCCATTTATATCCTGCCCTTCTCTGAAGACTCAGGGCGGCTTACAATCTAAAGCACAAATCAATGTGCTTAGCAATAGCCTTCATTCTGTGTATATGCCTGCTTATTAGGGCTTTCAGCCCCCCCCCCAGCGGCATTATTACAAAGTCAGCTTATTGCCCCCAACAATCTGGGTCCTCATTTTACCTACCACGGAAGGATGGAAGGCTGAGTCAACCTTGAGCCTGGTGGGATGCGAACCTGCACTAATTGCAGGCAGCTGGTGTTACTTGCTGGCCAATCAAGCACAGTAATCCCATGGTCATTGAACCAGGTTTTGGTGCTTTTGGCAGTGTGGGCAGGTGCCAAGTCCTGCTGGAAAATGAAGTCAGCATCCCCATAAAGCTCGTCTGCGGAAGGAAGCATGAAGTGCTCCAAAATCTCCTGGTAGACGGCTGCGTTGACCTTGGACTTAATGAAGCACAGTGGACCAAAACCAGCAGATGACATGGCTCCCCAAATCAACACAGACTGTGGAAACTTCACACTGGACTTCAAGCATCTTGCAGTGTGTGCCTCTCCATTCTTCCTCCAGACTCTGGGTCCTTGGTTTCCAAATGAGATGCAAAAGTTGCTCTCATCAGAAAAGAGGACTTTGGACCACTGAGCAACAGACCAGGTCTGTTTTTCTTTAGCCCAGGTAAGACGCTTCTGATGTTGTTTGTTGTTCAGGAGCGGCTTGACAAGAGGAATACGACATTTGAAGCCCATGTCCAGGATCCGTTTGTGTGTGGTGGCTCTTGATGCACTGACTCCAGCCTCAGTCCACTCCTTGTGAAAGTCCCCAACACTTTTGAATGGCCTTTTCCTGACAATCCGCTCCAGGCTGCAGTCATCCCTGCTGCTTGTGCACCTTTTTCTTCCACACTTTTCCCTTCCACATAACTTTCTATTAATGTGCTTTGATACAGCACTTTGGGAACATCCAACCTCTTTTGCAATTACCTTTTGAGGCTTTCCCTCCTTATGGAGGGTGTCAATGATGGTTTTCTGCACAACTGTCAGGTCAGCAGTCTTCCCCATGATTGTGATTCCTACTGAACCAGACTGAGAGACCATTTAAAGGCTCAGGAACCCTTTGCAGGTGTTATGGCTTAATTAGCTGATTAGAGTGGGACACTTTGAGCCTAGAATATTGCACCTTTTCACAATATTCTAATTTACTGAGTTTGTGGATTTGGGGTTTTCATGAGCTGTAAGCCATAATCATTACAATTATGACAAATCACGGCTTGAATTATCTTGCTTTGCATGTAATGAGTCTATCTTGTATATTAGTTTCCCCTTTTAAGTTGCATTACTGAAATAAATGAACTTTTGCACGATATTCTAATTTTCCGAGTTTCACCTGTATTTGCTACTTTTACATTTCTTCTTTGTGAGTACAAGATGGTGCATATGTGAGTTCCTAAGTTTTATCTGGGCTGAGAGAACAGTTTCTGCTTTACAAACCTTGACCAGTGAATTTTACTAAGTCCAGTATTTTATTGATATTTTCCTGTCAATGCAGATCCTGTTTGGTAAAGCATCAGGTTTCTCTTTTTCTCATTTTTTTTTTTTGGTGTAGAGTAACTTTTTCTTTATAGGAGGCGGTGGTGAGACCTCTCCTCAAGAAGCCTGTTCTGGACCCAGCTGTTTTGAACAACTTTCGTCCGGTCTCCAACCTTCGCTTTCTTGCGAAGGTTGTTGAGAGTGTGGTGGTGCATCAGCTTCCCCTGGTCCTGGATGAAGCGGATTATCTAGACCCGTTCCAATCGGGTTTCAGGCCCGGGTACAGCACGGAGATGGCATTGGTCATTCTGGTGAATGATCTCTGGAGGGCTCGGGACAGAGGACATTCCTCTGTCCTTGTCCTATTAGACCTCTCTGCGGCTTTCGATACCATCGACCATGGTATCCTGCTGCGGCGTCTCAGGGGATTGGGAGTGGGAGGCACAGTTCTTCAGTGGTTCTCCTCCTATCTCCTGGGACGCTCGCAGTCAGTGTTGGCAGGAGGACAGAGGTCGACCCCTAGGACTCTCGCTTGTGGAGTTCCTCAGGGGTCGGTCCTCTCGCCTCTCCTGTTCAACATCTACATGAAACCGCTGGGTGAGATCATTCGTGGCTTTGGAGTTGGGTATCATCAATATGCTGATGATACCCAACTTTTCATTTCGACCACAAACCACCCCAGTGATGCCCTCGATGTGATGTCCCATTGCCTGGAGGCGGTTCGGGCCTGGATGGTGAGGAACAGACTTCAACTCAACCCTGACAAGACTGAGTGGTTGTGCATTCCGGCATCCCGGGACATTCAAAATATTTCATCTCTTCTTATGGGGGGTGAGTCTTTACCCCCCGTGGATAGGGCTCGCAACTTGGGAGTCCTCCTAGATTCACGACTTACTCTGGAAGACCATATAGTGGCCGTGACTAGGGGGGCTTTTGCCCAGGTTCGCCTGGTGCGCCAGTTGCGGCCCTATCTGGACCCGGGATGCCCTGTGTATGGTCACTCATGCGCTCGTGACCTCTCGCCTGGACTACTGCAATGCTCTTTACATGGGACTTCCCTTGAAGACCACTCGGAGGCTCCAACTGGTACAGAATGTGGCCGCGAGAGTTGTCTTGGGAGTTTCCCGGTACTCCCATGTTACACCTTTGCTCCGCGAGCTACATTGGTTACCAGTTGTGTTCCGGGTGAGGTTCAAGGTTTTGGTTATGATCTTTAAGTCCTTACATGGCATGGGTCCGGGATACCTCGAGGACCACCTGCTGCCGGCGTCAACTCCCCTCCGCCCTGTGCGTGCCCACAGAGAGGGCCTCCTCAGGGTGCCTCCGGTCAGGGATTGTCGACTGGTGGCCCCCAGGGGGAGGGCCTTCTCTGTGGGCGCTCCGGCGTTATGGAACCAACTGCCGGTTGAGCTCCGGATGGCATCGGACCTTCGCTCCTTCCGGCGCGGGCTGAAGACCCATTTATTTGAACTAGCTGGTCTGGCCTGATGGGGAACATTAGGGTTTTTTAATGGGTTTTTACTGTTTTTATTGTTATTGTATTTTAATCGGGCATTTGTTTAATTTCTTTTTAACTTTTGTATTGTTATTTATATATGCCCTGTTAACCGCCCTGAGTCCTTCGGGAGAAGGGCGGTATAGAAATTGAATAAATAAAATAATAATAATAATAATACATTCCTTCCTGATTGAAAAAAAATATATTTTCTTTCTTTTTTGGAAAGATTTTTTTTTTGCAAAGGTAGTTCTTGCATTTGTGAATTTTTTTTATTACCTGCCATTTACATTCCCCACCCCCACCCCCCAGGCTAAATGACATTGTTGCTTTAAATATATTTACTTCTGTACAATTGAAACAAGCAGCTCTTTAGTTAAATGAATCAGTTGCTAAGTGAAAAATTACATGACTGCAACTGTGCTTTCCTTGTTCCCACTTTCCTGCCCTTTGGAATTCTTACCTCTGTGCTGGGATAATTAGCAAGAAGGATATTAATGTTTGCATATACTTTGATTGGAGAGGAAGGGATTAGAAGAGAGTAAGGAGGTACACAATGGAGACTACCCTTGGAAGAAATGTGGTGGTATTCCTTACTCTCTTCTAATTTCTTCCTGTCCTATATGGAAAGCCGAAAGGGATGAGAAGAAAATGGGTAAGCATAGGAAAGATTGCCTATGGAGATTGCTTGTCCCCCAATCTACCCCCTCTTGTTTAAGCAATCTCTCTGCTTTTTTGGTGGGGGGGGAGAGAAAGTATTCTGATTGGTGTGGTCTAGGAAGAGAGCTTTCTCTGCTGTCACTTCCACCCAATGGATTCTTCCCCCCATCCCCAGAGGTGAGGCAAGTACCCACTCTCCTGGCCTTCTGAAAAGGAGTTAAAACATGTCTCTGCAGCCTAGCTTAGGGAATCCATGCAGCCATGGGATTGGTTGGTTCCCTGAGAGCTCTCCCTTCACCTTTTTAACTACAATAATTTTTAATAAGGTTCAATCATCTTTTTAAATTCTTATATACTGGGTTTTTTAAAAAATGTTATTGTACACCACAAAAGGTCCCTCACTGAGGGATATGGACAGTTCAAAAAATGTGAAAAATCAAAAAGTCCTGGCCCATTTTTTTTTCTCCTCTCCCTTCTCACAAAACAGAGAGATTGGAGAGGAAGGAATTATAAGGCAGTAAACAGGCACACAATGGGAAATCTACTGAGTTGTTTGCATAGTGTACTTGCAACTGCAGCACCAGCGCTTTGGTTTTTAGGTGTATTCTTCATTATGTGCCTGCTTATTTACTAGTAATTTCCTCTCCAATTCGTTGTTTCTGCAAGGGGAGAGGGGAAGAAAAAGAACAGGTCAGGCACAGGACAACATGTACTGACTGATCATGTGACTGAGGGACACTGTAAGGTTGTAAATGCAAGCATTGGTTGCAAAGATTTTTCAGCCCTGTCGTAACTTCGAATGGTCACTGAATGAGGCAGTGAGGTCTACCTGTATAGTTCTCAATTTTGGCAACTTTAAGATTTGTAGACTTCAACACCCAGAACTCCCCAGCCAGTATGAGGGGAGCTGAAGTTTTCAGATTGATGAGGTTGAGAAACTCTGCTGTTTAGAAATGGTCTGCTTTGTTTGCAAATATTCCTTTTGTAACAAATGAGCTATATATTTTCAGTTGGAAGGGGAATGTGTGGATGGCCCTGGGGAAAGAGGGGAAGAGATATTGCCTAGGAGCTAATCAGACAGGAGAGGCAGGAGCACCCAGTGGCTTAAGGGTCAGAGAAAAAAACTTAGGAAGGTTTGTGCATGCCCTAATAGTTCAAGCAGGTAAAAGTAGCAGCAAGAAGTTTGCACGTTCAGACTTGCAAGATTCTGTTAAAGTAGCCTTATAATAAAATAAAATTAGGTCATCTAGTTGTGTTTCCTGTCTGGTTGACCTGGAAGGGCTGACATTGGTATAAAGAAAATGCAGCAATCTGTAAGATTTCATTATTAACATGATTTTCATCAAATTTCCAGTCATTTAAATTAAATGCATGCTTTTTAAGTAAAAAAAATCTGTTTAAGACATTTAAGTAAAAATGTTTCAAACATTTGTGAGAGTGCATTGCTCAAGGAGAAGTTTGCTACTCCTAACAATGATCACACAAAAAGTAGCCTTGCCAAAGTCACAAGAGCCATATATTGCTATGTGAGGAAGTAGATAATTTTATCCTTGCCTTCAAGGAAAATGACTCCCAAAATATCACATTTTAACACGCAATCTTTGGTCGCTATATTAAAGTTCTGGGCTCTCAGCCAAGTTGCAAGCAATTCATGAGCTCCCTTAAACCTTCTCAAATTCTTCTGGTCCTTGTTCATAAGAACACAATCCCCATTGGTTTCAGCCCTGATAAGTGAAGACCATAGATTGGAGAAGGTACTTTATTATTATGTAGAAATACATGTGCTTTTGTGATCATCATTTTCTCTTTGGTCCTAATTTTATAAAGATAAATCCTTAGAGCAGAGTCTCCCAACTTGGCAACCTTCCAAATGTATAAACTTCAACTTTCAAATGGGTATATTGGTTGGGGAATTCTAGGAATTAAATTCCACATATCAGGATGGTACACACATAATGAAAAACTGGGTTACCGATTTTGCCAAATGGCTCAATAACTGTTTGTATGTTATGCTAAAGCAAGAAGTCTGTTAAAAATTTTATATCAACTTCCCCGTCAAGCAAAGCCCTTTAACCAAAGTCTTAGATTTATTAAAATCTAAACAAATATTTTGAATAAATAAATAATAAATAAATACACATTAAATAAAACAAATAAAGCCTAAATAATCCAGTTGCCTAAACTGGAGCAAGTACCTTTTTGGATGAAGAAATCTAAAACAAGGCTTGTTGTAAATTGCAATTTCCAGTTGAGGAAAGTGTTCTATTGAGGACACAATCATTGCTTTTCTTTTCTTTTTTTAAAGATATTAAATAGTTCTTTATTAATTTTTTAAAAACCAATATTTTCATTGTTCAACCATCTACAACATTAAGGGCAGACATTGGTCACGCAATGTCAGAAGCTTTAGGCTATAATACTGTATATCTTAAAGGTAAATCCTATTGAACATAATGGGATTCAATAGTGAATGGCCTTATTTTCCTCTTTTTTCTATAGATTTTATTACTTTTTATAGGATTAGGAATAAGGTGGGGTTGGGATTGGGGTTGGGATTTGGTTAGGGTTAGGATTAGGGTTGGGGATGGGGTTTTTTCAAATAACATTTTCAATATTTAGCAAACAGCATATCTGGGTTCATGTGTTTAACAAACAATAATAGATAATTGTTAATTATCATAAACAATATATTAATTAATCACTCAATAGCCTTCTTACTAATATATATTCAAAATTGCATATCACATTCCTTTCTCTCTAACTCGTTTTTCTAGCTATTGATAGAAATTATCCCATGTTTTAAAATACACTGAGTCTTCTTTCTCTTTTATCTTTAAAGTCAATCTACCCATTTCTGCACACTCTTAAAAAAATTAATACTTCTTCAGCTGGTAAATTTTCATTTTTCTAGTGTTGGGCAAATACAATTCTTGCTGCCATTAGTACGTGTAGTATTAAATATCTGCAATCTTTCTCATAATTTGCTCCTATTATTCCTAACAAAAATAATTCTGGTTTAAAGTCTATTTGTCTTTTAGTCATTTTCTCCAACCATAAATGTATTTTAACCCAAAATCTTTTTGCTTTAGGGCATGTCCACCAGATATGGTAATAGGTACCTGGTCTTTGTTTGCATTTCCAACAGTTGTTTGAAGTATTTTTAAACATTTTTGCTAATCTCATTGGTATCATATGTCATCTGGAAAACATTTTATATAAGTTTTCTTTATATGCCACTGCTTTAGTTAATTTAATATTTCTTTCCTATAACTTTTGCTAGTCTTCTAATTCTATATTATATCCAAAATTCTTTGCCCATATTATCATTGTTTCTTTTACTTGTTCTTCCTCCATCTTTAAGTTTAACAGAAATCTATAGACTTTCTTAATCAACTTTTCATTTAACTGAAATCATTTTCTTAAAAAATAAAAAGCAATGTTTGCATGTTTGAAATTTTTTGAAAAAATAAGCAACTCAGCTCATTTTTAAGAGGTATTGACAGAATAGTCACGTGCAGTCCTTCTCATTATCAGCTATCCCACTGGTTTTGCAATGCATGTGGTTTAATTAAGCCAAGAAGAATGAATTAGCCACTTTAGTGCAGTGATGCAGTGGCTCTCGTGTGGTCTTGATACAGGTGATTTCATCGGCAGCTGCTGGAAATAATGAGCCATGAGAAATAATTTGTCCTAGAAAGAGAAGGATTCCCACCATCTGGAGAAGGAATTACAGATGTTCTCTTTCTGCTCTAGTACTATATGTATCGCCATGATAGATTCAAGAAATGATTTAAAACAAAAGAAATTCAATAATTATTTTAGATTCACTATTTAATATTATCTGGACAATTGCTGTTTGGAGTACAAAACTGTAAGCTACCCACATAAGGAAAAGTTTGGTATTACCCAGAAAACACGTAAACCATTTTTAGAAGATGACTCTACATACAAAGGTATAAATAAAAATAAGTAGCTGGCAGAATGCTGAGAGAGTTTTTGCAGCTAAGAGTTCTGTAAATAAAGGTGCTGAGCTGGAGCATATCATTCCTCTCGTTCACAAAAAGTGTCAACTGATACAAGTATGGAAACCTTCCACAGCACAACTGGCTGTTCAGGAAGGTAAATCCTGCCCAGGGATTTTGGAATGTTTCTTCTCCTTTAAATATTTCTCAGCTAAGCAGAATGCAACAGCATTAGAGTGTCCTTCATATTCTTAGTGAAAAGTGGGCTGGATTAGCCAAGAGTCATCTTGCACCATTTAGGCAGCCTGCTGCAAGGGTAGATTCTCTGCTATGTTGCCAATCTTTCATTTTCTGCTGCTTGCACCTTTGTTTCATTCTTGCCAGCTCAAGAACAGATCTTTCTAAACTTTAGAATTCAGTACACCATCTGTGGAACTGATTGTGTATCTTTATGATGTTTGCTATATTTGGAATGTACAAATACTTGGCCGAGCATACAATGGTCATTGTTACTAGATGTTTTTTTCACTTTGTTAAAATGCATGATGAAGTTCTCTAGACAACATCCCCCTGACAAAGCCCACGTTAGAGGACGAAATATATTTAAAAAAAACAGAGGGAGGAAATATATTTAGAAAGGGGTATTTAGAGAAAAAATATTCAGAATTACATTTTAATATGAATATTTCTGTGGATTAAATTATGTATTCAGTCCAGAAACCAGTTAGAAAAACTGTCAGGCCCAATTACAGAGATGAAACAGTGAGATCCAATCAAGTTCAATCCGTTATTTGCTTATGCCTAATGGACAGAATCTTCCCAAATTAAAGTCATAACCTTCTAACCTACAAGATATATCCTAAGAGATATCTAGGGAGTGTTAACCTGAACCTCTTTCAACCTCTCTCCTCTATCTCTGGACTGCCCAATTTCTTAATCCAGGTCTCTTCCTGAGAATGCTCTGAGTTGGCAAAATACTCCTTCTCTGTTGCTCATCACCTCAAGTAATGAATTAACATAAAAACTGGCCTATATCTACTTAACTGATCTCAGACAGAAGGTAACTTCCTAAACTTCTTTGTGCTGTTTTTGCCTGTAGTGCACTGATTTTTTTAATCAATCCAGGATATGATAAAATAAAATAAAATGTGGTTACTAATTATAAAGGAAAGCAAGCTTCAGACTAGCTCAGCTGATGTGTATCATTAATATGTAGAAGCAAGGAAAAATGTTGTCAAAAAAAGAAAAAGAATCTTGGATTCCCTAGTGGAAATCTCTTCCTTGAATTCAAATGAGAAAATGAAGAAAGATTTTACAAACAACTTTAAACACAAGTTTACACAAGTTTAACCATAAAAATGATGATATTGCTACACTGCAGTACAGATAGTTCAGTAGTGCAGGAAAACTACAGTCAACTACAGAGTGAAGAAAAACAGACTAGAGACAGAAAAATAGCACCAGGCAGATGGATTGAAGAGTGTTCTTACCTTCAAGTGAACTTCACATCACAACTGCAGAATCCAACAATATTCATGACAAAGCGATAATATCAGAATAATGAAGTGCATGTAATCAATTATCACTCAAATGCTGTGATTAAATACTTTCATCACAATATCTAATGCTAGTAGAGGAATTGTGACATTGCATGAGGATGTCATTGCATGTGTGATGTCATTTGTCTCCCATTGTCCCCCTCCCCGCCTTGGATACCTATTTTAGCGTAAATGAAAAGCTAATATGGATTTGATGTAAGGAGAGAGGGACAGAAAGCTTTAAAAACATGAAACAGAAAATACATAGGATGAGAAAAGAGAATATATATGTTTTATAATGAATAACATTTTGCTACTTCCAGAAGGTAGCATTCAGTGCCAGAAATTTAGATATGCCAGTTGTTAAAATATTCTTGGAACTCCTAAAATCTAAAACCAAGTTTCAGAAGATTAAAGGTAATTTTGTCCCTTCTAGGAGGATGGTTCAGAAACATGTTCCCTATTATGAAATTCAATTTAGCTTATGTGTAGTAGAATGTATTACCAATAGTTTTATGACATTTATGTGAACCATTTGGTAATGGTTTTTAAGGCCCTACATGGCATGGGTCTGGAGTACCTCGGGGACCACCTGCTGCCGGCGTCAACTTCCCTCCGCCCTGTGCGTTCCCACAGAGAGGGCCTCCTCAGGGTGCCACCGGTCAGAGAATGTCGGCTGGTGGCCCCCAGGGGGAGGCCCTTCTCTGTGGGCGCCCCAGCTTTATGGAATCAGCTGCCGGTTGAGCTCCGGATGGCACCTGACCTTCGCTCCTTCCGACGCGGTCTGAAGACCTACCTATTTGAGCAAGCCGGCCTGGCCTGATGGGGGATGGGCTGGGGTTTTTATTGGGGATTTTTAATATTATTCTACTGTTTTTAGCTCAGGCTCTTATTTAATTCTTTTTTAATTTTTGTATTCTGTATTTTTTATGTGCCCTGAGTCCTTCGGGAGAAGGGCGGTATACAAATATAATAAATGAAATGAAATGAAATGAATGAAATGAAATGAAATATTAATTTTAATAGCAGACATATTTTGGCATGCTAGTAAATCAAACATCTATTTATTTTTATGGTTGGTTGCACAGTCAGCCAGGTACTTAGACTGAATTTGGCATTTTTATTTGCCTAGGAAGTCCTCCTCAAAGACCTGGAATAGGTAGACATTATTTTTATATACAAAAATGTGAAATCATAGCTGTCAATTCTTCAGCTGATGTTGCCATTCATATGCATCAAGTATGAACCAAGAACACAAGACTGTCATAATGTATCAGTATAGTACAGGGGTAGGCAACCTCGGCTTTTTTATGACTCATGGACTGCAACTCCCAGAATTCCTGAGTCAGCTATGCTGACTCAGGAATTCTGGGAGTTGAAGTCCATGAGTCATAAAAGAGCCGAGGTTGCCTACCCCTGGTATAGTATATATGAAGATCGAAGCAGTGGTCTGATGAAAATTCTGTCAATGCACCGATTTTCTAAATGCCATCCAAGATTTTTTTACATGTATATAAGACCCAGTGTGCCAATAGTGACTGGGACCATCAGGGTTGCTTTATGCCATAATCTTTCATCTTTAATTTTTAGATCTTCATACTTTATGGTTTCTTCAATACTTTGTCTTCTATTATTTCCTGGTATTGTCACATGAATTAATCCACACTTTCTTCTTTTCAACCACAGTTAAATCTGGTCTGTTATGAGCCAAGATTTTATCAGTTGTATTCAGAATCCCACAATATTTTAACCTACTTGTTTTGAACTACTTTTTCAATTCCATGTTCCCACCAATTTTTTATTACTGGCACACGATCATTTTTTTAGATGTTCCAGTGAATTATTTTGTTGACTGTGTTATGACATTGTTTATAATCAGTTTATTTATTTATTTATTTAATTTTCTATACCGCCCTATTCCCGAAGGACTCAGGGCAGTTTACAGGGCAATATTTAAAAGACAATATAAATTAAGATAAAATAGAATTAAAAAGAATTAAATTAATAATAGCCCAACAATAAAACAATGTTAAAATTTAAAACTAAAACCCCCCTCAGTCCAGGCCGGATAAATCGAAAAGCCAGGTTTTCAGGTCCCGGCGAAACGAGCGCAGGTCGGGGGCAGTCCGGAGTTCCACAGGTAAATCAGTCCAAAGGGCAGGCATGCCCACAGAGAATGCCCTCCCTCTGGGGATCACCCGCTGGCATTCCCTGACTGGCGGCACCCTAAGGAGGCCCTCCCTATGGGAGCGCACAGGACGATGGGAAGTTGAAGCCGGCAGCAGGTGTTCCCTTAGATAGTCTGGACCCAAGCCATTTAGGGCTTTATAGGTCATCACCAGCACCTTGAATCTCACCCGAAGGGCAACCGGAAGCCAATGCAGCTCGCGGAGTAGAGGTGTTACATGGGAGTATCGGGAGACCCCCATCACAACTCGCGCGGCCGCATTCTGCACCAGTTGAAGCCTCCGAGTGCTCCTCAAGGGCAGCCCCATGTAGAGAGCGTTGCAGTAGTCCAAACGGGAGGTCACGAGCGCATGAGTGACTGTGCATAGGGCATCTTGGTCCAGATAGGGTCGCAACTGGAGAACCTGGGCAAAAGCCCCCCTGGTCACGGCTCCTATATGGTCTTCAAAATTGAGTCGTGAATCCAGGAGGACGTCCAAGTTGTGAGCCCTATCAACGGGAGGTAACACCGTACTGATGATACCCCACCCCAAAACCATGAATGAGCTCACCCAGCGGCTTCATATAGATGTTGAACAAGAGGGGAGAGAGAACCAACCCCTGAGGAACTCCACAAACGAGAGGCCTCGGGGCGGACCTCTGCCCTCCTGTCAACACCGACTGCGAGCGGCCCAGGAGGTAGGAGGAGAACCACTGTAAAACAGTGCCCCCCACTCCCAACCCACTGAGACGCCACAGTATGATACCATGGTCGATGGTATCAAAAGCTGCTGAGAGATCTAACAGGACTAGGACTGAGGAACATCCCATCCCGAGCCCGCCAGAGATCATTCACCAGCGCGACCAATGCTGTCTCCGTGCTGTACCCAGGCCTGAAGCCCGATTGGTAAGGGTCTAGATAATCAGTTTCCTCCAGGAACAAAGGAAGCTGATGCGCCACCACACTCACAACAACCTTCACTAAAAAGCAAAGGTTGGAGACCGGACGATAGTTATTTAAAATAGCCGGATCCAGAGCAGGCTTCTTGAGAAGGGGCCTCACCACCGCCTCTTTCAAGGCAGTAGGGAAGGTACCCTCTCTCAAAGAAGCAGTTATTACTGCCTGGAACCAACCTCGTGTCTCCTCCCGAGCTGAATACACCAGCCAGGAGGGGCACGGGTCCAATAAACATGTGGTGGAGCTCAGTCTCCTCATGGTCCTGTCTACCTCATCCAGGGACACAGGATTGAATTCACTCCAAATGACATTCTCAAGACCGCTCGTTTCCTCCCCGTCAGTCTCTGCCCAGTCAGAGTCCAGACCGGCCCGAATCTGAGCGATTTTGTCCGCAAGATGATGGCTAAATTCCTCGGCCCATTCCTGCAAGGGCTCCTCCCTCACCTCCCGATTAAGGAGGGAGCGAGTCACCCTAAACAGGGTGGCCGGGTGATTATCTGCGGAGGTGATGAGGGCAGCGAAGTAATTAGACTTCGCCATCCTCATTGCCGCGAGGTAAGACCTCGTAGTGGCTCTCAACCACAATCGGTCAGATTCGGATTGGCTGGATCTCCAACAGCTCTCCAGACCCCGTCTCCGACGCTTCATCTCCCAGAGCTCCACAGAAAACCACGGAGCCCACCGGGATCTGCGCCGGATCAGGGGTTACAAGGGTACAACACGGTCGAGCGCCTCGGTGGCAGCCCTCTCCCAGGCCTCCACCAAGACGTTGGCCAAGCTGTGAGTGAGTGAGGTAGGTATAGACCCAAGTGCCGTCTGGAACCAATCCGGATCCATTAGGCGCCTGGGGCGGAACCACCTGGTCGGTTCCGCAGCCCAGCAGCGAGGGGTGGCAAAGCGGAAGACCAACCGCAGGAGGTGATGATCGGTCCATGACAGGGGGACAACAGTTGGCGAGCCCACTCCCAGATCATCAAACCACTGTCCAGATAGAAAAACTAGATCGAGAGTGTGACCCCCCTCATAACTCTGACGATCCCCCCAGGGAAGGAAGGTTAAAGTCGCCCAAAACTATAAGTTTGGGAAACTCAACCACCATCCCTGAAAGGGCGTCAAGAAGCCCAGGCAGGACCGTTGCTACACTGCTGGGCACCAGGTATGTCAGCAACAAGCCCAACTGAGCCCCAGGGCCACACCTCAGGAGGAGAGACTCACTCCCGCCTATCTGTACAACAGTGGTTTCCCACAGACATAAGGTCTCCCGTATAACCACCACCACCACCCCCGCCCCTACCCTGAGCCCGCGGCCGGTGAAGCACACAGAAACCTGGAGGGCAAAGCTCAGTCAGAGGGACACCTCCCTCTTAGCCCAACCAGGTTTCGGTAATGCATGCCAGATCTGCGTGTTCCTCCTTGATCAAGTCACAGACAAGGGGAGCTTTGTTCGCAACGGATCTGGCATTAAAATATACCAGCCTGAGCTCAGTGGCCTGATCCCCTTCATCCCCAGACAAGTGGGTACCAACCGGAGGGTCAGAGTGCGCCACCGCTTGGAGACAGCGGGGGCATGATCCCAGATGTTGATATGGCCCTCTGTGTAACCATCTGCTGCCATTCCCAATCGTCGTGGGGATTTGAGACCCCACCCCACTACTGGGAAAACCAGAAGCCCCCAACCCCAACCCCGTCTCACCAGGAACCATCCCAGGCCTGGACTGACAACCGGTTGATAAAATACACCCCCTATCCCTCCCAACCCTACCATTCCCCCCACTCCCTAACCCCTTAAAACAACCGGCTAAAAAACATACCAGGGGCCTCTTAATATGTTTCCACCAATGGCCCCTGTCAAGTTGTGATCTTGCATAAGCTAGGCATACAATCTACTGTTTCTTTTGCTTCTTTGCACAATCTGCATTTTGAATCAGTTGACAATTTTTCAATTCTAGCATTGATTCCATTAGTCGGGATACCTTGCTCTTGAGCAATCAAAATCAAGCCTTCAATTTCTTTTTTAAATGTTCCAGTTGTAAGCAATTGCCAGATTTTAACTTTAACCACTTTCATTTTGATTTTTTTTTTGTAGAAATGGATTATGCAATGCTTTTACATGCCAGCATTCTGTTTTTGTTTTTATCATATTATTTTGATATTTATGTTTTTGTTTCCTGTATATTAAGTTCCAATTTTTAAATTGCATCAATGCTTGTCCTTGACTGTTTTTTATAGAATCAATCAGTGCATGCTTTTCTTCCTTGACAGTTTGACCTGAAGTAAACCTCTGCTTCCATTTCTGCAGGACAGATATAATTTATCAATATCACTACTGGGATGCGATGCATAGTGAGTAGTCATTAACTTTATTGTTTTTCAGTCCAACCACTCCGGTGCAGTTTGTGTTCAGTTAATAATTCCAGCAGTATATCATACATTAAAAAAAACCTTTGTGTGTAGAGAAGATGTCCAGTTCTGAGCCATCCCCTCGCCTAAGAGCCAAGTAAAGGCATACAGTAGATTGCATTTGAACATAGGGATTTCTAATTATGTATTGATGAACAAAGGTGAAGACTCCCATTTGAATGTATTCCCTTAACATGGAAAGATTAGGAATTGATGCTGCAAAGACAAAATTTTAGAAATGTATTTTCCATTTATCTTTTCTACTTAGGCCAAATAGGCATCTGCACAGGACTGTAGATTTTCCAAATTTAAATAAGTTCATATTCCTGTAGAAGAATTGCAGTATTATTAAAAGATGCAAGAGATCTCTAAGGGTAGTTATCATACCTCAACAAAAGAATTATTTGGAGAAATCATAATAATTAAACATTAATTCTATATATTTTAGAGCAAGAAGGCTCATAAGAGATAAATCATAGGTTGGTGCTTGCTCACTCCAGGAGCCAAGCTAACAATCAATTTGCAGTATGTTAATAATTAATCTTCTGTTACTAATAATTCTGTCAGTCAAGCAATTCATCTTAAATACTCAGCTACATAATTTACAATAATACTAAGTATTAGGTGAGAAAAATGAAAAATTAGGAGTGCCCAATTGTGCAATAGCTAAATATCTAATATTTATTTGCAGATCAGCAATATTATATAAATGACATACATGAATTTATATAATTAGAAGTGGTCAGACAATGCGTCTGCAAAAAAAGAATAAGCAAGTATTAATCCCTACTTTGATCTATGTTTATATTATTATACCTATACCATTATTATATCGATATATACGTAGTTTCATTATACACACTCACATAAACACACACACACACACCTACATGCATACATGCATCCCAAGGCAAGTACTTGTACTGTATACAAACAGAAAAAGAGGAAAGAATGTTAAAACAAAAAACCTAAAAGTGTAACAAGAAGAACACTGTTCATTCTCTCTATTTATATTTTTCTGTCCTTATGTGATCTAAGAATGTCTGTACACTGCTGCAATTGTTCTTATCCTTTTCATCTTTTTTCCCAGCATCTTAACTCCTCTGATGATGATCTTCTCAGTTTTCCCCATCACACATCTATTTTGTTATTGGTTTAAATTCAAAAAATGCTTATGCACTGATCCGAATTCATCCGTCCCCTTGTGGGAAAGAAAATTAGACAAGATATCAGAAAAAGAGATAAAAGAATATGCAATAATAGATAAAAGAAGAGATCAGAAAGAAAAATAATGGGTGAATCTATCCACTTCTGGATTTGGCCCACCAAATCTTTCCACCACTTGCACACACAGTGTAGTCATCAAAAGATTAATCCTATGGGAATGTGATCTTGACAGAAAAAAACAATTACCTAGCCTACCATAGTGGAGAAATATTTGACTTTTGCTTATAAGCTCCTCAGTGCAGGAATGACTCATCTTAGCCGATAAAGTACTACAAATGCTAATGGTGTAATATAATTCATATGTTCACATGTTTATTTAAATAAATATCCTGATTCTTGTTTATTGAAACTGACTGAGGCATCCTTTCTTCTATTTATACACATGACATTTCCCTGTTGTATAAATTATAGTCTTTTGTCTCTTCACAAATGCATCTAGCTGAGCTATGCAGTAATTGACTGGGTGAACATTGTTGCATGACATTCTGTTAATTAGTGGTCTATGAAACTGCCCACACTTTAAACAACTTTCCTGTCTTCAGCTGTAGCTATTTTGAAATTGTTGAAAGAGAGTTTTATTTTTTACACTTTTTTCAGGCTACTTTTAAGGCTTGCATGACAGGCAGTCATGAATTCAGCTTGTGAAAGTTCTCCTGTTACTATATTTCCATGCTGGGAACAGATAGATTTTTATACTTCTGTTGGGTATGCAGATGTTAAAAATAGAGAATCTGTGCCAGAAAAGTGGGCAAGAGGCAGAGATTCTTTTACCATGTTTATTTTTGCACCGCAGACACTTGTCCAATTTAGGTACAGAAAAAATAAATTGAATTCCTAACCAGTGACCCTGTAAAGTGATTCTAGTGGAAGGGACCAGTCTTAATTCTCTTTCCTCTTGGAATTCCCATGCCACCCCTCTTCATGCTCACAAAGTTTTGCCTTACTGGAGTTTTTCAGGAAGAAAAGGGACTTGCAGGGCAGAATATAAATTAGAAAGATTACCTCCTGTCCCTTTCTGCCCAAATTGATAGGACTCTGCAAATGTCCTCTTGAACCCCACCTATATGAGAAAGAAAGTTCTATAACATTGTCGGGGTTTTTTCCCATCTATATTCAGCAAGCATTTTATGTAACTATAGGCATAATATAATCATTAGAAATCACTAGCAACCAGCTCTTGTTTCAGATCTACAGGATCCCCTTCAAAAGGCATGGATTTTCATGAAATCAGACTAGAGCAGACATGTCAAACACAAGGCCCGGGGGCCAGATCCGGCCCGCGAAGTGGTTTCATGTGGCCCGTGATGCCATCCTGGAAACAGTGAGGGAACGGCCCCCACTGCCTTGGCCCTGGCCCAGAGACCCTCCTTCTGCCAGAGACCCTCAGATCTGTCCCACTCCTGCCCGGGCCCCCATAGGCACCCTTGATGCAAACGATGTAGAGCTGGCCACGCCCACCCAGTAGGCCATACGCACTCTAGCCATGCCCACCCAGTAGGCCACGCCCACCCTGACCATACCCACCCAGCCCCCTGAGGGCAACCACAATGCTGATGCGGCTCTCAATGAAATTGAGTTTGACACCCCTGGACTAGAGAGAAATGTTCAATTTGATCAAATGAAAGATGGCTATGAAAAATCTAACTGCCTTAAATACTACTTTTGGCAAATTTGAATACACATAGTGAATACATAGAGTTTTGGATTGGTTAATTATGACGTGGTCTCAAATTCAAAAATAATATATGTCCTGCTGTTGTGGCCAAATATAGTGTACCTGAATGAGATTTTATTTTTTTCGGAAGAGCCATTTTCAAAAAGACTCGCATCAGAAATGTCTTAGAATCACTTCACAAACACAAACATTTTATTAAGTTGGAAAATATGTTCACTCTTCCTCAATTAACTATTTGGATTACCAGATCCCTACAGAAGATCTGATTAAAAGTGATTAATACACCAGGTTAGAAACCAAGAGTCTGTGAGTTCTAGTCCTACCTTAGACATGGGTAGGTCACCTTAGCTGCTTAGTGACTCTGGAACAGTGATTTTTTTTCTCAATCCAAATCACACTATAATTATTATTGTAGGGAAAATAAGAGGACAAAGAAATATTAGGTATGATTGACACCTTCTTATTTAGAAAAATAATAAAGGCAGGATTAAGAACAATCTCAGATAGAAACAACTCGATCCTGCAAAAGTACAGTTCATTGTCTCATGGTGGAAACCTAAAAATGTGAATGAAATCCAGTGTTTTCTGGACTTTACAAATGTATATAGAAAAATCATCTCTAATTTTATAGAGCACACAATGCTATTTTCTCAATTTTTAAAGAAGGTATAAGTTCAAGTGGTCTACTCAAAAGCAAGCAGTGTTTCAACTGCTGAAAATTCTTTTTCTTCCCAACTGCTTAGACAGCCTGACTTCTCTCAAGTCTTTTTGTCAGATGCATCAAATGCAGCATTAGAAACCATTCTCCTCCAAGCATCAAGAGGGGGATGGATATTTTCTGCCATGTGCCTTTTTTATGGCAACCTATTTTTCACAGATGAAGGGAACTGTGGCAGTTTCAAAGGAGTAAAAAGGTAAAGGTTCCCCCGCACATGCGTGCTAGTCGTTTCCGACCCTAGGGGCCGGTGCTCATCTCCGTTTCAAAGCCGAAGAGCCAGCGTTTGTCTGAGGACATCTCCGTGGTCATGTGGCCGGCATGACTAGACGCCAAAGGCGCACGGAACGCTGTTACCTTCCCACCATAGTGGTCCCTATTTTTCTACTTGCATTTTTACGTGCTTTCGAACTGCTAGGTTGGCTTGTAATAAATTCTGAATTCCAGCAACAGAGACATTTCCTGGAAAACAATTCACCCACTGCAAGTATGCATGGACCACAAGTATATGGAACACCTACAAAAAGCACCTACAATCCTCATGTCTCATTAAGCACACTTTTTTCTATTTATTGGCTCTTGGCTCTTGGCTCATAAAGACATTACCAGATGCATTGTCATCTAAATCTGAATATGATCTTTCATAATTTTTCTCTGCTATTATCCCAAAGCTAAGCAACTTTGTCACACCCCAAGAATAGACCCCCAGATGCCAGAAATATTGGGAAGTGAGTCAAGCAGTAGATCTGTTAGATCAGATTGGAGTGACTGAATAACAGGATATATATATATATGTCCAAGTTCCGATGGATGACCTCCATCCAGCATGATCCACAAACTGATTCTTCACCTTCCTCTATGAATGAGAAACAGTTGCTTTGCAAGAGTCATGTATACAGTATGTTTCCCTTGCTATAAAGGAAGAGATATTACAATTCTGCCATGGCATGTAAATTTCTGGTCATATTTAAATTTTTGCTTTAGCCTCTCTTTTTACTATTGGGTTCTTGGGATTCTATTTTGATGGATTTTATTACTGATCTTTTTCCTATACTGGCTTACAGAACTATTTTTGTGAAAGCGGATTTGTTTACCAAGATATTCTATTTTATTCCTTACAAAGCCCTTACATAAGCTCAGGAACTGGAGCAACTTTTCCTATGCATTTCTATAAGTAGGGGCTTAGTCAATCATATCAAATTAGATTATGGATCTCAAATTGCAACCACATTTTGGAAGGTCCTCTTCTAGCCATTGGACATTCAGATTCATTCGTCATCCTTGCACCATCCAACCTCTAATGGAGAATTGGAGAAAGTAAATCAATTATTGGAACTGTATATGAGGTGCTATGTGTCTTATCAGCAAAAAAAAACCTGCTGATTTTATTTGCAGAATTTAACTTACCGTAATATATTCCTACACAGTCCAGGTATGCCACAGATGCATACAGACAAGAGGATATACGACGATTGCATTAGGAGATTTGGTGTAGCTCTCCACTAAGTTTTTATCATCTGCCTGCTAATCCATAAATTTAAATGAATTTTATTGGCTCCTTCTGTTACTCAGAATTAACCTAGTGGCCTTCTGTTTGTATCATGAAGTTTTATCCAGTTTTCCATTAGTAGTTGCTTGTTTATGAGGAGCCCACTTCCCCCACCCCCATCTTGGTGGATGAGGTAGAAAAACATGAAGTGGAATGTTTCTGGATTCTAGATGTAGAAGGAGATGTTTGAAATATTTTATTCATTGGAAGAGCTACACTGAATCTAAGAGAGTGTAGGAGAATGCAATAGATTTTCTCTGTTCAGTTCCATCTGAAATTCCTGAAAAGACTCATTCTCCATCATCTATGACCGCTATCAATAGATAGTGAACCCCAGGGTGAGGAACACACCATGATTCCTACCACAATAAAATCTCCAGTACTGGTTTTTATGCAGCAAGAATGGATGGGAAATTTCCACCCATCTATCTGACTCTTTAGAACAAAACCTGTCTGTTGACATTGAGTAACTGCCAAGCAAAGCTGGGGAAATGAGTTTGTACTGGTTTCTCATGTCTGTGAGGAGAGATTGGTTCCAGAAGGGGAAGGGGAAGTAGTACGAAGAAAAACAGACACAAATTCGCAAAAGCAAGAACTTTACTGTTGGCAGATGAAAGAGACACTAAAAATAACATCTCCAGAAAGGAAATTAGTATAAGAAGGAGACTCAAAATAACCCTATCTTGATTCGGTTTGGTATAAGAGGGGGAAAAGAGAAATTCTGCAGACTTCCAAAATTCTGTTAGTATAAATTATAACAATCAGGTAGAACACCAGTAGTTCTTGTAGTGTCTATTTCCTATCCTAATCAACTTTGAAGGACTGATGCCCTTGCAATATAAAACCAGTACACAACAACACTTACACATGACACCAAAGGTTATTAATAGAAGCATTGATAGAAGTATTGATATTCTGGATTACTTTGTAACTCATCAGCTTCCAATGCAAAAATATTCTAGGGCAGGGATCTCCAACCCCTGGTCTGTGGACCAGCAGCCGTCCACTGCATGCTAGAAACCAGTCCGCACAAACAAGCAAAGCCCCATCTGCAGGATACAGGCAGCACATGAAACCATGCCCCCTCTGGCCCACAGAAAAACCTCTCTCCACGGAACCAGTCCCTGGTTCTCAAAGGGCTGGGGACCATTCTTCTAGGGTCTGTCATTGAAAATATGAGTGTAATCTTCACATATTTATGCAGAAGTCAAATTAATGGAGTTCTGTTGTTTGGAAAAAAGAAGAAAGAGCAGCAGCTGAGAGCAACTTGGCCGACCAACTGAGCAGTGGTGGAGCAGAGCTAAGTATGATAGCAGGCTGGACTGCCTGCAATAGTGGCTGAGAGCAGCTTGGCAGAGCATCTGAGCAGCGGCTAATCACCCAGATCAGCACATTGTACATGAAAACCCCAGCAATTGAAGGGCAAGAAAGCAGTGAGGTAAAGGATAATTACTTGTGGACAGAGAGGAAAGGGATAAATTTTCAAGGTAGGGTATAGACCAGGGGTAGGCAACCTTGGCTCTTTTATGACTCATGGACTTCAACTTCCAGAATTCCTGAGCCAGCATGGCTCAGCATGGAAACCTCTCCCTTTCCCCTCAGCATGGCTGGCTCAGGAATTCTGGGAGTTGAAGTCCACAAGTCATAAAAGAGCCAAGGTTGCCTACCCCTGGTATAGACCGTTAAGAGCTAAGCATCTCCTAGAAAAAAGCCTCAGATTCCCAATATAAAGAAGTGCCTAACATTTCATAAAGGGCCAAGAACTATTGTAAATTCTTAAAGTTTAAAAAATTCTGAAGTTTTTAAAAATCTTTTTTTCATTTTTTTTTAAAAAATGAATGTTCAATTGCTTTTTTCAATTTTTTAACTTTTAAATCTTTTTTTAACTTTTAAATTTCTTTTTAATTTTAAATTCCATTTTCAGTTTTTAAATATTCAATTTTAAAATTCTTTTTTCTTTTTTTCAATTTTTCAATTTCTTTTTCAACTAAACATTTGAAAAAAACTTTACTTATTTTAATTCTTTAGACATTTTTAAATTCTTAATGATTCAACAGGAAAAAATAAAGTCATGGAAAAAGAGACAGACACTTAAAACAGGGAAGACAATGATTAATTTTTCAGGAGAGAACAAAGGGTCAAGATCTTTTGTAAACTCTTGTAAATCAACACTTTGCAACAGACAAAATAATTTTTTAGAAATTTTCAATGATTAACAAACAAACAAAAAACATGGAGATAAAGACTGACATTATAGTAACTTGCAAAATATGTCACAGAAGACCCAAACTACCTATGTATCAAATGTAAATCTTAGGAATTACTTGAAGATAAAGTAAAAGGTCTAGCAGCAACTCTAGCCACTCTGAAACTCAATGAACAAAGCGAGAATCTGCAACCTAAACAAGAAGCCTATACCAAAATTAAACACAATAGGGAGCAAACAGCTTCTTAAAAAAATGACCCCATATATGAACAAAAAGAAGAAAACTGATACACCCAAATTTATTTATTTATTTTTTATTTATTTAATTAGTTTTCTATACCGCCCTATTCCCGAAGGACTCAGGGCGGTTTACAGGGCAATATTTAAAAGACAATATAAATTAAGATAAAAATAGAATTAAAAAGAATTAAATTAATAATAGCCCAACAATAAAACAATGTTAAAATTAAAAACTAAACCCCCCCTCAGTCCAGGCCAGATAGATCGAAAAGCCAGGTTTTCAGGTCCCGGCGAAACGAGCGCAGGTCGGGGGCAGTCCGGAGTTCCACAGGTAAATCATTCCAAAGGGCAGGCGCGCCCACAGAGAATGCCCTCCCTCTGGGGATAACCTGACGGCATTCCTTAACCGGCAGTATCCTGAGAAGGCCCTCCCTGTTGGAGCGCACAGGACGAAGGGAGCTTGATGCCAGCAGCAGGTGTTCCCTCAAATATCCCGGACCCATGCCATTTAGGGCTTTATAGGTCATCACCAGCACCTTGAATCTCACCCGAAGGGCAACTGGAAGCCAATGCAGCTCGCGAAGTAGAGGTGTTACATGGGAGTATTGGGAAACCCCCATCACAACTTGCGTGGCCGCATTCTGCACCAGTTGAATCCTCCGAGTGGTCCTCAAGGGCAGCCCCATGTAGAGAGCATTGCAGTAGTCTAAATGGGAGGTCACGAGCGCATGAGTGACTCTGCGTAGGGCATCTCGGTCCAGGTAGGGTCGCAACTGGCGCACCAGGCGAACCTGGGCAAAAGCCCCCATGGTCAAGGCTCCTATGTGGTCTTCAAAATTGAGCTGTGAATCCAGGAGGACGCCCAAGTTGTGAGCCCTATCAATGGGGGGTAACACCTCACCCCCCATCATTAACGATGGAATAGTCTGGTTGACCCGAGATGCCGGTATGCACAGCCACTCAGTCTTGGCAGGATTGAGACAAAGCCTGTTTCTCCCCATCCAGACCCGGACCACCTCCAGGCAATGGGACATCACGGCGAGGGCATCACTGGGTTGGTTCAGGGTGGAGAAAAAAAGTTGGGTATCATCAGCATACTGAAGCTGATGCGCCACCACATTCTCAACAAACTTTGCCAAAAAGCGAAGGTTGGAGACCGGACGATAGTTATTTAAAACAGCCGGGTCCAGGGCAGGCTTCTTGAGGAGGGGTCTCACCACCGCCTCCTTCAAGGTGGCGGGGAAGATACCCTCCTTCAAGGAAGCAGTTATTACTCCCTGGAACCAGCCTCGTGTCTCCTCCCGGGCTGCATAAACCAGCCAGGAGGGGCATGGGTCCAACAAACAGGTGGTGGAGCTCAGCCTCCCCATCATCCTGTCCACATCATCAGGGGAAATAGGATCGAACTCAGTCCACATAACATGCTCAAGACCGTCCGATTCCTCCACGTCAGACTCTGCCCAGTCAGAGTCCAAACCTGCCCGGATCTGAGCGATTTTGTCCGTCAGATGATGACTAAACTCCTCGGCCCGTCTCTAGACCCCATCTCCTACGCTTCATCTCCCATAGCTCCACAGAAAACCATGGAGCCCACCAGGGTCTGCACTGGGTCAGGGGTCGCAAGGGTACAACACGGTCGAGTGCCTCGGTGTCAGTCCTTTCCCAGGCATCCACCAAGGCGTTGGCCGGGCTATGAGTGAGGGGGATAGGTATAGACCCAAGCACCGTCTGGAACTGTTCTGGGTCCATTAGATGCCTGGGGTGGAACCACCTAGTCGGTTCCGCAGCCCAGCAGTGGGGGGTGGCATAACGAAAGACCAACCGCAGGAGGTGATGATCGGACCATGACAGGGGGACAATAGTTGGCGAGCTCCCTCCCAGATCATCAAGCCACTGCCCAGGTAAGAAAACTAGGTCGAGAGTGTGTCCCCCCCCATGAGTCGGACCCTGAATTACTTGGGTCAGGTCCATGGCCGTCATGGAGGCCAAGAACTCCCGGGCTAATTCAGATGACCCTCCCAGAGAAGGCAGGTTAAAGTCGCCTAGAACTATAAGTCTGGGAAACTCAACCGACAACCCTGAGAGGGTTTCGAGAAGCTCGGGCAGGGCCGTTGCCACACAGCTGGGCACCAGGTATGTTAGCAACAAGCCCAACTGAGCCCCAGGGCCACACCTCAAGAGGAGGGACTCACTCCCGCCTATCTGTACAACAGTGGACTCCCGCAGACATAAGGTCTCCTGTATAACTACTTTAATGAAGAGAAAGACTAGGCGTGAAATAATAGCAGTGTTCTATCAGCCTGACTTCAATACCTGGGAAGATTCTGGAAAAGATAATCAAACAACGAATCAGCGAGCACCTAGAGGCAAACAAGGTCATTACTAAAAGCCAACATGTAAATAGATGCACATTTAATTCTATATGTTTTGAATTGGGAAAATTTTCCCAAATTCATGAAAATCTTCAGAAATATTTATAAAAGACCTGGCAATTACAAACAAACACATGAAAGATAAAAAGGACATGTATAGAAAGTGGAAAGAGGGGCACATAACTAAGTCAGAATATCAGCAAATAGCCTGAGCCTGCAAAGATGAAGTGAGGAAAGCTAAGGCTCATAATGAATGAAGGCTTGCGACCAAAGTCAAAAATAACAAAAAAAGCTTCTTTCAACATGTAAAAAACAAGAAAAAAGTTAAGGAAATGACTGGTCCATTAGTGGGGGAAAGTGGCAAGAAGGTGACAAGCAATAGGGAGAAAGCAGAACTATTTAACTCATTTTTTTGCATCTGTCTTTACACAAAGGGAAAAAAACAGACCAACCTATCAAAAATAGTGCCATAAAAAACAGAATAGAAACACAAGTTAAGATAGGCAAGAAAATGGTAAGTGAGCACCTGTCCAGCCTAGATGAGTTCAAATCACCAGGACCAGATGGATTACATCCCAAGGTTCTCAAGGAACTG
Organism: Vipera ursinii; assembly: GCF_947247035.1. Lineage (NCBI taxonomy): Eukaryota > Metazoa > Chordata > Lepidosauria > Squamata > Viperidae > Vipera > Vipera ursinii. The sequence goes on from NC_139515.1 coordinate 43,550,038, forward strand.
GCAGACGTGATCTCAGAACCATTGAACTATATTTTTTAAAGATCTTGGAGCACTGGGGAATTACCAGAGGACTGGAAAAGAGCTGATGTAGTTCCCATCTTCAAAAAAGGGGAAAAAATGGATCCAGAAAATTACAGACCTATCAGCCTGACCTCTATACCTGGGAAGATTCTGGAAAAGATAATCAAACAACGAATCAGCGAACACCTAGAGGCAAATAAAGTCATTACTAAAAGCCAACATGGGTTTGTCAAAAACAGATCATGCCAGACAAATCTTATTGCATTCTTTGACCAAGTGATAAAATTAGCGGATCAAAGGAATGCTGTCGATATAATTTACTTGGACTCCAGTAAGGCATTTGATAAAGTAGATCATAACCTACTACTAGGTAAGATAGAAAAATGTGGGTTAGACAGCAGCACCATCAGATGGATTTGTAGCTGGCTGACCAGCCGTACTCAGCGTGTGGTCCTCAATAGAACCAGATATACATGGAGGGAAGTGTGTAGTGGGTTGCCCCAGGGCTCTGTTCTGAGCCCAGTGCTCTTCAACATCTTCATCAATGATTTGGATGAGGGGATAGATGGGGAACTCATCAAATTTGCAGACAACACCAAGCTGGCAGGAATAGCCAATACTCCAGAAGACAGGCTTAAGTTACAGGAGGATCTGGACTGACTTGAACACTGGGCGCTATCTAACAAAATGAAATTTAATGGTGAAAAAAGTAAGGTTCTACATTTAGGCAATAAAAACCAAATGTACAAGTATAGTATAGGGGGTACCTTGTTCAATAGTAGCAACTGTGAGAGGGATTTCAGAATCCTAGTGAACAATCACTTCAATATGAGCCAGCAGTGTGCTGCAGCTGCCAAAAAAGCCAACACAGTGCTAGGCTGCATTAACAGAAGGCCACACTTGGAATACTGCATCCAGTTTTGGTCACCACAATGTAAAAAAGATGTTGAGGCTCTAGAAAGAGTACAGAGAAGAGCAACAAAAATGATTAGGGGACTGGAGGCTAAAACATATAAGGAACGGCTGCTGGAATTGGGTATGTGTAGTTTAATGAAAAGAAGGACTAGGGGCTGACATGATAGCAATGTTCCAATTTCTAAGGGGCTGCCACAAAGAAGAGGGAGTCAAGCTATTCTCCAAAGCACCTGAAAGCAGGACAAGAAGCAATGGATGGAAACTAATCAAGGAGAGAAGCAACCTAGAACTAAGGAGAAACTTCCTGACAGTTAGAACAATTAACCAATGGAACAACCTGCCTCCAGAAGTGGTGAATGTTCCAACACTGGACGTTTTTAGGAAGAAACTGGACAGCCATTTGTCTGAAATGGTATAGGGTTTCCTGCCTGAGCAGGGGGCTAGAAGACCTCTGAGGTCCCTTCCAACTCTGTTATTCTAGTCTAGTGTAGTCTAGTCTACTTTCTAAATAAGACTTCTTTTTTCATGCACAAACTAATAAATGTATGTAGAAAATATAGCACAATAGTAATGGGAGACTTTAACTACCCTGATATCAACTGGGAGACACACTCTGCTGCACGAGGGAGATCAAACAGATTTCTAACCAACCTAGCTGATAACTTTGTCATTTAAAAGGTAGAGGAGGGAACTAGAGGAAAAGCTATACTAGACCTAATTCTTACTAATAGAGAAGAAATGATAGAGGGAGTTGAAATTGCCCGAACTTTGGGCAAGAGTGATCACATCATATTGGAATTCAATATAAAGCAATTCAATATAACTGAATTCAATATACCGTATATACTTGAGTATAAGCCGAATTTTTCAGCCCACTTTTTGGGCTGAAAAATTCCACTTCGGCTTATACTCCAGTCAACAAAAAAACTTACCGAGGACTTGTGCGCGGCCGAGGCTTTGGTGCTTCCGGGATCGCGCGCACCTCTCCCAAGCCACCGCCATCCGGAGACCTGCCGAAGTTTGGGGAGGTTTGGGGAGGTGCGCGCGCACCTCCCCAAACCTCACCAAACGTCGGCAGGTCTCCGGACCTCCGCGCCTTGCCTGCCTGCTTCTTTCCGCAGCGGAAAGAAGCAGGCAGGCAGGCCGCGGAGGAACGGAGACCTGCCGACCTTTGGGGAGGTTTGGGCGCCTCCCCAAACCTCCCCAAACCTCGGCAGGTCTCCGTTCCTCCTGCCGACCTTTGGGGAGGTTTGGGCGCCTCCCCAAACCTCCCCAAACCTCGGCAGGTCTCCGTTCCTCCTGCCGACCTTTGGGGAGGTTTGGGCGCCTCCCCAAACCTCCCCAAACCTCGGCAGGTCTCCGTTCCTCCGCGCAGACCTGCCGACGTTTGGGGAGGATTGGGCGCCTCCCCAAACCTCCCCAAACCTTGGCAGGTCTCCGTTCCTCCTGCCGACCTTTGGGGAGGTTTGGGCGCCTCCCCAAACCTCCCCAAACCTCGGCAGGTCTCCGTTCCTCCTGCCGACCTTTGGGGAGGTTTGGGTGCCTCCCCAACCTCCCCAAACCTCGGCAGGACTCCGTTCCTCCTGCCGACCTTTGGGGAGGTTTGGGCGCCTCCCCAAACCTCCCCAAACCTCGGCAGGTCTCCGTTCCTCCTGCCGACCTTTGGGGAGGTTTGGGCACCTCCCCAAACCTCGGCAGGTCTCCGTTCCTCCTGCCGACCTTTGGGGAGGTTTGGGCGCCTCCCCAAACCTCGGCAGGTCTCCGTTCCTCCTGCCGACCTTTGGGGAGGTTTGGGCGCCTCCCCAAACCTCCCCAAACCTCGGCAGGTCTCTGTTCCTCCTGCCGACCTTTGGGGAGGTTTGGGCGCCTCCCCAAACCTCCCCAAACCTCGGCAGGTCTCCGTTCCTCCTGCCGACCTTTGGGGAGGTTTGGGCGCCTCCCCAAACCTCCCCAAACCTCGGCAGGTCTCCGTTCCTCCTGCCGACCTTTGCGGAGGTTTGGGCGCCTCCCCAAACCTCCCCAAACCTCGGCAGGTCTCCGTTCCTCCGCACAGACCTGCCGACGTTTGGGGAGGTTTGGGCGCCTCCCCAAACCTCCCCAAACCTCGGCAGGTCTCCGTTCCTCCTGCCGACCTTTGGGGAGGTTTGGGCGCCTCCCCAAACCTCCCCAAACCTCGGCAGGTCTCCGTTCCTCCTGCCGACCTTTGGGGAGGTTTGGGCGCCTCCCCAAACCTCCCCAAACCTCGGCAGGTCTCCGTTCCTCCTGCCGACCTTTGGGGAGGTTTGGGCGCCTCCCCAAACCTCCCCAAACCTCGGCAGGTCTCCGTTCCTCCTGCCGACCTTTGGGGAGGTTTGGGCGCCTCCCCAAACCTCCCCAAACCTCGGCAGGTCTCCGTTCCTCCTGCCGACCTTTGGGGAGGTTTGGGCGCCTCCCCAAACCTCCCCAAACCTCGGCAGGTCTCCGTTCCTCCTGCCGACCTTTGGGGAGGTTTGGGCCTCCCCAAACCTCCCCAAAGGTCGGCAGGAGGAACGGAGACCTGCCGAGGTTTGGGGAGGCGCCCAAACCTCCCCAAAGGTCGGCAGGAGGAACGGAGACCTGCCGAGGTTTGGGGAGGTTTGGGGAGGCGCCCAAACCTCCCCAAAGGTCGGCAGGTCTGCGCGGAGGAACGGAGACCTGCCGAGGTTTGGGGAGGTGCCCAAACCTCCCCAAAGGTCGGCAGGAGGAACGGAGACCTGCCGAGGTTTGGGGAGGTTTGGGGAGGCGCCCAAACCTCCCCAAAGGTCGGCAGGAGGAACGGAGACCTGCCGAGGTTTGGGGAGGTTTGGGGAGGCGCCCAAACCTCCCCAAAGGTCGGCAGGAGGAACGGAGACCTGCCGAGGTTTGGGGAGGTTTGGGGAAGCGCCCAAACCTCCCCAAAGGTCGGCAGGAGGAACGGAGACCTGCCGAGGTTTGGGGAGGTTTGGGGAGGCGCCCAAACCTCCCCAAAGGTCGGCAGGAGGAACTGAGACCTGCCGAGGTTTGGGGAGGCGCCCAAACCTCCCCAAAGGTCGGCAGGTCTGCGCGGAGGAACGGAGACCTGCCGAGGTTTGGGGAGGCACCCAAACCTCCCCAATGGTCAGCAGGAGGAACGGAGACCTGCCGAGGTTTGGGGAGGTTTGGGGAGGCGCCCAAACCTCCCCAAAGGTCGGCAGGTCTGCGCGGAGGAACGGAGACCTGCCGAGGTTTGGGGAGGCGCCCAAACCTCCCCAAAGGTCGGCAGGAGGAACGGAGACCTGCCGAGGTTTGGGGAGGCGCCCAAAGCTCCCCAAAGGTCGGCAGGAGGAACGGAGACCTGCCGAGGTTTGGGGAGGCGCCCAAACCTCCCCAAAGGTCGGCAGGAGGAACGGAGACCTGCCGAGGTTTGGGGAGGTGCCCAAACCTCCCCAAAGGTCGGCAGGAGGAACGGAGACCTGCCGAGGTTTGGGGAGGTTTGGGGAGGCGCCCAAACCTCCCCAAAGGTCGGCAGGAGGAACGGAGTCCTGCCGAGGTTTGGGGAGGTTGGGGAGGCACCCAAACCTCCCCAAAGGTCGGCAGGAGGAACTGAGACCTGCCGAGGTTTGGGGAGGTTTGGGGAGGCGCCCAAACCTCCCCAAAGGTCGGCAGGTCTGCGCGGAGGAACGGAGACCTGCCGAGGTTTGGGGAGGTGCCCAAACCTCCCCAAAGGTCGGCAGGAGGAACGGAGACCTGCCGAGGTTTGGGGAGGTTTGGGGAGGCGCCCAAACCTCCCCAAAGGTCAGCAGGAGGAACGGAGACCTGCCGAGGTTTGGGGAGGTTTGGGGAGGCGCCCAAACCTCCCCAAAGGTCGGCAGGAGGAACGGAGACCTGCCGAGGTTTGGGGAGGTTTGGGGAGGCGCCCAAACCTCCCCAAAGGTCGGCAGGAGGAACTGAGACCTGCCGAGGTTTGGGGAGGCGCCCAAACCTCCCCAAAGGTCGGCAGGTCTGCGCGGAGGAACGGAGACCTGCCGAGGTTTGGGGAGGCGCCCAAACCTCCCCAATGGTCGGCAGGAGGAACGGAGACCTGCCGAGGTTTGGGGAGGTTTGGGGAGGCGCCCAAACCTCCCCAAAGGTCGGCAGGAGGAACGGAGACCTGCCGAGGTTTGGGGAGGTTTGGGGAGGCGCCCAAACCTCCCCAAAGGTCGGCAGGAGGAACGGAGACCTGCCGAGGTTTGGGGAGGTTTGGGGAGGCGCCCAAACCTCCCCAAAGGTCGGCAGGAGGAACGGAGACCTGCCGAGGTTTGGGGAGGTTTGGGGAGGCGCCCAAACCTCCCCAAAGGTCGGCAGGAGGAACGGAGACCTGCCGAGGTTTGGGGAGGTTTGGGGAGGCGCCCAAACCTCCCCAAAGGTCGGCAGGAGGAACGGAGACCTGCCGAGGTTTGGGGATCTTTGGGGAGGCGCCCAAACCTCCCCAAAGGTCGGCAGGAGGAACGGAGACCTGCCGAGGTTTGGGGAGGCGCCCAAACCTCCCCAAACGTCGGCAGGTCTGCGCGGAGGAACGGAGACCTGCCGAGGTTTGGGGAGGTTTGGGGAGGCGCCCAAACCTCCCCAAAGGTCGGCAGGATGAACGGAGACCTGCCGAGGTTTGGGGAGGTTTGGGGAGGCGCCCAAACCTCCCCAAAGGTCGGCAGGAGGAACGGAGACCTGCCGAGGTTTGGGGAGGTTTGGGGAGGCGCCCAAACCTCCCCAAAGGTCAGCAGGAGGAACGGAGACCTGCCGAGGTTTGGGGAGGTTTGGGGAGGCGCCCAAACCTCCCCAAACATCGGCAGGTCTGCGCGGAGGAACGGAGACCTGCCGAGGTTTGGGGAGGCGCCCAAACCTCCCCAAAGGTCGGCAGGAGGAACGGAGACCTGCCGAGGTTTGGGGAGGTTTGGGGAGGCGCCCAAACCTCCCCAAAGGTCGGCATGAGGAACGGAGACCTGCCGAGGTTTGGGGAGGTTTGGGGAGGCGCCCAAACCTCCCCAAAGGTCGGCAGGAGGAACGGAGACCTGCCGAGGTTTGGGGAGGTTTGGGGAGGTGCACGCGCACCTCCCCAAACCTCCCCAAACTTCGGCAGGTCTCCGGACGGCGGCGGCTTGGGAGAGGTGCGCGCGATCCTGGAAGCACCGAAGCCTCGGCCGCGCGCAAGTCCTCGGTAAGCTCCGGGCGGTCACTTGCTTCGCGTCTCCTGAGGGAAGGGGGGGGCGACTGGAGTGGCCGTGTTTCCTCGCCTGCTGGGCGCCGTGATTTGCCCGGGGAACGCGTGGGCCCCGAATGGCAGCGTGGAGCGAGGAAGCGGACAGCCAGGGCTTCCCCGAGAGCCGCGGCCACACAGGGTATTCCTGTGTATTCAGGCTTGCAAAATGGCGGATCGAGCCTCTGCTGGCGGCAGAGGCTTGCAGAATGGCGGATCGGCTTATACTCGAGTCAATAACTTTTTCCAGTTTTTGGGGGTGAAATTGGGGGTCTCGGCTTATACTCGAGTCGGCTTATACTCAAGTATATACGGTAATGCAAACACAAGCAATAATACAGCCAGTATCTTAAACTTTAAATGAGCTGATTTTAACAAACTCAGAGAAAGCCTAAGAAAAATTCCATGGATGAAAGGGGAAAAAAACTCAAGAAGTGTGAGAAAATCTGAAAAATATGATCATAAAAGCCTATTTCAGCACAATACCACTGAAAAAGAAAAACAAGAAATCCAAAAATAACTAGCATGGTTGCACAAAGATCTCTCTGATAAACTGAGAAATAAAAAGGGCAATACAAAAAATGGAAAGAGGGACACATAACTAAGGCTGATTATCAGCAGATAGCCAGAACATGCAAAGATGAAGTCAGGAAAGTCAGAAAGGCTCATAATGAACAAAGACTTGTAACAAAGATCAAGGATAATAATAAAAAAGTTTTTTCAACATATAAATAACAAGAAAAAAGTGAACGTAACAGTAGGTCTATTTAAGAGAGAAGATGGCAAGGCAGTGGAGAGAAAGCAGACCTGCTTAACTCATTCTTTGCATCAGTCTTCACGCAAAAAGAAACTATAGCCCAATCTACAAAAAAACTAACTGTAAAAAGACAGATTAGAAATAAAAATTTAAATAAGCAAGAAAATGGTTAGAGAACACCTTCTGATATTGACAAATATAAATCACCGGGACGTGATAGATTATATTCCAGTGTTCTGAAGGAGCTGGCAGATGTTATCTCAGAACCATTGTATCATATCTTCCCAAAATCTTGGAACTCTGGGAAGATACTGGAAAATATAATACACAAATAGATCTGTGAATATCTAGAAACAAATAAAGCATGGGTTTATTAAAAACAGATCGTGTCAAAGAAGAAATTAAGGTATCCTTTGTGTGACTCACACCTTGCCCATCACAAGACCCATCACAGACCCTCACTTGACATACCCATATCTGAAGCCCTTATGAACAGAAGTACACTGACACTGACATCCCCTAAACTCTGCTGAAGATGTTACCTAGCCTGGTAATGAAACATTCAGAACCAACCCACAAGCTCGGAGAACAAACCTTCACCCTCAAACTGTTTTAGGTTATTACTATGGTTTATTCTCTTTAAATTCAAATCATTTCAGTTAAATACTATGTCAGCTTGACTTATTTTCCATATCATGGAAATCTATACATCAATAATTAATATTTCTTTTAACTATTGGTAGTAACTCTTTATAAAAAAATACTCTCTTTGGAATCTCTTTCATTTGCACAGTTCAGCTTCATTAGATAATATCTTTCTCCATTAGACCCTCCTCCTCACTTCCTAGGTCAGATTTTATTGCTCAAGGCAGAGAGAAAATTTGGTATCTACATATTTCCTCTTACTCATTACTTTTTAACTAAAACATTATAATCCTACTTCATAAAGACATTGTTTCACTACTGATGCAGAGGGAATTGTGAGTAATCTGCAACTCATTTCTCCCTTCTCAACTATAATATACAAAGTGGATGCTGATTCATTCACCTACTCAATCATGACTACAAAAACAATATCCAGTCTCCAAATCATTTATTTGTAAAGGTCTGCAGAGCCTAGGCAACTACCCAAAGGATATGTTAGGTATGCTCCCAAGTCCCCCTTCCACTGCCAAACACAAGCTATATCTATTTTACAAAAACAAAGAAACTCAAATTAAAAACAGATAATTGGTTGCAGAGTAGGTGTCAAGCAACGCCATATACAGAGGCAGATGAAGTCATGGTAAGATAAGCATGTTTATTATATTTTAGAAAAATATTCACTAAGCGATTTCTTGTCTCTATTGTGCTGTGTGTACTATACTTTGTGTCCATTATGGTACTTAATTCTAAGCAAACACAAAATTCTCTATCTTCCTACACCATGAAATCATATTGGATGCCTGCCTTCCTCTGCCTCTTTCTGTGACTCTGCAATATCCACTGCACTTGTCTATGGAGTTTTGTGATTTCTGAAAATTATCTGAGTATCACAGCAGGGGAAACATACATTAAATCTTATATATCAATTTGACTAGGAAGATTTAAATTTTTCTATTGCTTTCTAGTATTTAAGTAGTAGAGGTACTAACTTATGACCATAAAGGAGCCAGCCTATTACAGTCATATGTCATGATATTGTTTTGGCCTTTTTTGCCGTGTTAAGTGAACTCCATATTTGTTAGGCAAACCGGTGGTTCTGTATGGGTGTGGTTTTGCCACAAACCAGAAGTTAAGTACCAGTTGTTGATGAAACCATTGTAAAATGCAGACAAATGGGTGTAACTGCAGCTGTGTAGCCGGGTGCCCAGAGTTAAGTCACATGAGGGAAGAGAGGGCCCAACACTCAGAACTTTGAATCTGGATCATAAGTCCCCTTTTCCAGGACACCTGGAACTGCAAATGGTCGCTAGGTATCTGGTCGTAAGTCAAAAACTACTTATAATACAATCAACATCAATTATGTAGCTCTATGTCCACAGCTCATCTAATGCCTTGGTTTTACTACCTGCTGTTGAACAGCTCTAGATAACACTGTTCCTTCTTTCCCCAATTCTCAGCTGATCAGTCAATAATAGTGCAGTCCAGTCTCCAAGCCCATGAGGCATGGAATGGAGAAGCATGTTAGCTCTTCTCTGCAGTAGAAAGAGTATTTCTGCCCTTGAAGGGAAAACCACCATGTGAATGTGTGTGTTCATGCTTACATATGCATTGTGTGCAAGTCTAAGCATATATGTGTTACATACATACATACATACATACATATATATATGTCTAAGTCTCAATTCATCAATAGGCAACACATGTGACCTTTAAAGCCCCAAAAATCAATTGTTCAGCTCTTGAGTAGAATATATAACAAGGAGGTGATTCCTTTGTTTCACCACTGTGGGGCAGAATGTACAAACGGGTGATATTCAAAGTATTAAAAATTGGTCTGCAATATTGCCTACAGAAATTTACCTATGGTGATACATTGCAAATAATTTGATTGAAAAGGAAATCAACAGCCCAACATTTTTGTTTCCTTTTCAAGATGGTGCAATCTGTTTTCCATCCTTCTGTAAACCTCCATAATTTTATTCCTACTTAGGCTACTATTTACCACCATTCTTTGGAGCTGTTTTTCACTAAACTTCAATCCCACTTCTCCTTTTTCCAGTTTTGCTATATTAATTGAGTTTCAGTGCTCTTACCACATTAAGAATAATAGACTAGGAATTAGGATAGGAGTAAATGAATAATATGAGTAATATGGAAGCTCCACATTTTCTATTCTATCATATTTACCATTACACAGTCTGCAGCGTTCATAAGAGATTTTAAGGACAGGAACTAAAAACAACAGGATGTATTTGGGTTTGTTTTAAAATATATATCTTTTATTAATTTTTTTACATAATCACCTTAATATTTGGTAAACATCGTGTTGTCTGGGTTTATATTTAAAAAACAATCAATAACAATTAGTTTCTATAATTCTATAGTCGACATAATAGCTTTGCTTGATCTTCTCTTCTTCCAAAAATGTTCTCTTTTGCCAACCTTAAATTAATACAATTCTTATTATTTAGATAAATAACAATTAAATATAGACTTTTTTCTAATATTTCTGCAAATAATAACCATTTTGATATAAAGCTTCTTTTCTAACTGATCATCTTAATTGCCTTATCATAGATCCTGTTTAAAATTCTTATTTAAGTTTGTTTTCCCCACAATGTTTGAAACATTCTTCCTGGTTAAAATTTTCATTACAATTAAATATTTAAGTCTTTTTCCTCCTACAGGCCATCCCAACACTTTTACATTTCTCATATCTTAAAAAAAAAGAGAAACAAAGAAAAGAAAAAGAAATAAAAAGATAGTATACTACTTAAAATACATATCCCTCTTAGGCTAATGTACATTTATATCCAGAATTTTTCTCTTCTTTTCAAGCATATTCAAACATATTAATCTTTAAGTATTCCATTTAATAAATCCAATTATCTAATCTTTTGGATCTAATCAAAACCTTTTTACCCATTCACAGTGTTCTCAAAATCAATTTTACTTAAGTATCTAAAACATTTCCTTTATATGGACCATATCAACATTTTTATATTTCTCATGTCAAAAAAAAAACACAAAGGAAAAAAGAAAGAAGAAATACTATATTACTTGAGGGGCTCATCCCTCTTAAACTAAAATTCATTAATATCCAAAATCTTTCTGTTTCTTTGACCATATTCAAACATAGGTTTAATTTTCAAATATTCCCTCTGATAGATCCCATCATCTAATTTCTTGATTCTCATTTTAGCCTCTTTGTTTTTGCCAACATCTTTCCTGATCAATATGTATCTCTGAATGAAAAAGTCTTCCCATAGTCTTATGGATGTTGTAGGTTCGAAGGGAAAATCAGGTGAGATGTTTTTGTAGGAAGGTTTCGCCCTTTCATATTCATTGAATTTTTTTTCCTTTCTTTCTCTCTTAATTTCTCTTATCATTTTTTGTCTCTTAAGTTCTGTAATCCATTTTGTCAAATCTTTTTTCTTGTCCTCAGATTTATTTTGTGTAGAAGTTATCTTTTCCATGTCCATTATTTCCTGTAAAAAAATTTCCACCTGTGTTGAGTCATACTTCCTTCTGTTGTTAGGTTCCATCTTTAAACCTCTCTCCTCTGGTTCATCAGTTGTCTGTTTTATCTACTCACTCTCTATTATTATTTTATGAGAGGTTTTTTTGTTGTAAAGTTAAATTGGAGATGTATTCATTTATGTTTTCAAAGTTATTTTTAATTTCCCGGTGGTTTGAGATCATTGTTGTTTTAATTAGTTGCAACATAGCATACATCTCCTCCTGGAAAGTACTTGTTTTTTCTTGGTATATTCTTTCTGCAGATGTCTGGTTTTCCATGATAGCCAAAAATCAGTGTTTTCCTTTCTCTGCAGACAGCTTTAAAGTCACAGTTAAATAAGTATTTATAATCCAGAAAGTCAACTTTTCTTCTCCTAAAGCAGACATGTCAAACACAAGGCCCGGGGGCCGGATCCAGCCCGCGAAGTGGTTTCATGTGGCCCACAAAGCCATCCTGGAAACAGTGAGGGAATGGCCCCCACTGCCTTGGCCCTGGCCCAGAGACCCTTCTTCTGCCAGAGACCCTCAGATCTGTCCCACTCCTGCCCAGGCCCCCATAGGCACCCTTGATGCGAATGATGTAGAGCTGGCCATGCCCACCCAGTAGGCCATACGCACTCTAGCCTCGCCCACCCAGTAGGCCAGGCCCACCTTGGCCATACCCACTCAGCCCCCTGAGGGCAACCACAATGCTGATGTGGCCCTCAATGAAATTGAGTTTGACACCCCTGTCCTAAAGTTTATAATTCTTTCTTTGTAGGTAGCCCAATTTTTTTTGTCACATCTGTTTTCTGTTTTTAAGACATTGAAGGTCGCCAACAACAAATTGTCTTTTCCTGGGCTTTGCTAATTCCTGTATTGAAGCAACTGCAATATTTTCATCAACCACTAGATATCAGCACTAGTTTGGTTTTCAGTTTTCAGTTTTCAAAATAAACAGTTCTTTTCTTCTATTTTCGTGCTTTAAAAGAGAAATCTTAATACAATCCACCAATTTCAAACTTATCCAGATTTAGGTCTTATATTCATTTCATTTCAATGTATTTCTGTCCCCACTTAAAGGTTTAATTCACTGCTTCCATCTGTAGGAGGGTGGGGCAAAGATCCCCCTCCTTCTCACTTTTGGAGGCTTTTTACTTCTTGGGTTTTTTAACCCCGGAAATCAATTATCAATTACCCATTTCCAAGCATGTTGTTTACAATCAGCTTAAAATAGTGCTTTTGGGCTTCAGCTGCTTGTAGATTGGGATAGACTCTGAAGTTAAGATAGCCTTTCTCCTCCTGTTTTCTGGAGGGCTTTTCCCAGACTGATCAAATCAACCGCCATCTCTCTGCACTCAGTGGGACTTCCCTCCTTCCTTATCACCTTTACGGGGTGACTTCAGGCCCATTTAGAGTCCCCTAAGCAGAAATCATCCATAGGGTGCAGAGCCCCGCGATCCCTCAGCTGCTGCACTACTGTGCAAAACCAGAGGAGGGTAGGAACCTGTGCTGGGCCCTGCAAAATTGGCATCCATACTTCATCAAAGAACCAGTAACACACTCCAGGGACAGTTCTACCCAACATGCTGAACTATTTAGAATAACCAATTAAAGTCAGATAGCTTATCCAAAAGACTAATCCTGATTGAGTATAAACTGAAAAGCTGCAGGAAATCCATCAATCATGGGGAAGAACTAGGAGAAATAAGACAGATCTTCTGGATGGAAGATAACTGAATTGGATTTCTGAAGGTGACTTTCTTCTTAGCTTTGTTTCTGGGTGATTTGAGATTCAGATAACTTTCTTCTTATTCCAGTACTTTTACCCAAGCTCTGCAAACACTAGGTTAGATTCTGAGTTGACTGCCCAAAGTCCAGTTTGTGGCAATGATAAACATCTGTTTTTGTGTTTTATTTATGTCAATCACCCCATTGTAATAAGCAGCAAAAGAAACTCCTGGGACATTTTATTTACCAAGAGTATAACTTTACTGATAAATCCATATAGGCACAGAAGAAGCAAAGCCAATTCTAAGGCTTTGACACAAAACACAGTATAGTAAACCCTCCTTTCCTTCCCTAGGCTGCCCATTGTCCCTTGTCTACCAATCCAGGTTAAACATTTGCTTTGAGAAAAAGTCTGTATCTTCTGATAGTCCTCAGTTTACGGCCTTGAAGTTTTGAGATTTTCTCAGGCTGCAAACAGCTCACATAAATTCTGTTTCTCCCTCCCAACTCCCCACACATTTCAACCATACCCTTCCCTCTTCCCTTAGCTTCTTTGTCAAGTGGCGAGCAGAAAGAGGTGCCTTGCAAGTCAACCTTGACAATAACCAAATGAGCTAACTCTGCCTTATTATAAGGTTACAGTAATAGAATCTTACAAGTCTGAAAGTACAAATCTGCTGCTGTCTCCTTTACAGTCTCAGAAGCTGGGGGAAGGTCCCTTCTGAAACTCTTTCCCATTAGGCAGCTGAGGGTTATGCCCTCTCTTATCTGACCATTTCCTACTCAGTATCTCTTTCCCCTGTTTGTCGAAGTCTTTCTCATATACCATTACACCTTTGTTGAGTTGTTTTTCAGAAACTGCTTTTTCTGGAACTAATTCATTCTCCAGTGAGCAGTCTTTGACTAGATATGAAAATATATTTCAAAATTCACAGCAATTTTTTTTTAGACAATCACAATTTTGGATGAACACCTTGAAACACAGGCACTTCTGAAGTGGTGCACACATGTTGCAAGAACATCTGGTGAAACAGCTGCCTTTAAAAGCAAAACAAGCTGAAACACCTGCTTCTTCTGCTCAACAGAAACAGAGCCTTGTCTGCTGCTGCCTGTGCCCTTTGCAACATTCCCCTCCCCCAGAAGCGAGGTGGACCCCCACTCTCCTGGTCTTTCAAAAATATCTAAATATCTGGCTCTGCCATCTTGCTCCCAGAGGAGTATGCAGCCATGGGGCTGATTAGCATCCTGAAAACTCTCCTTCCACTTTTTAATTTACTTTTAATGTCAAATGTTAATTATCCTTGCCTTTATTTTAAATTTTTAAATTTGGGGTTTCTAACATTTTATTTGCACACCACCCAGACTCCTTCTGGGAAGGAGATAGGTGGTTCCCGAAATGCTTTTGTGATCATATTTCAGTTGGGAGAATTTGCTCAAAAGAATTGACATTGTTAATTTTTCCATGCCTAAATTGAATTCTAAAATGGCAACTAAAGAACTTGATGACTCAGCAATGACTGGAGGTTAAATATTTCAGGTATGACTAGATGAATCCTTGTGGTAACTGGTTAAGTAGATGCTGAGGCCTCCAAAGTTAAGGGTTATTTGAACAACCTTTTGCATTAAAAGATATAGTATTACTTTGGAAATACCCGTTCCTCTCCCCATAGTAATTTTTGCTATTACCTTAAAGGAAATATATTTAAAGCTTTATAAATCTCCAAGAACCTAAAGGATTTTGCCACAGTTTTATGTAGTGATACAGTTACCCCATTTTTCCCAAGACACAAGATGTTTCAGGGCTGAAGTAACTAGCTTGGTTAGAGTTGAAAGCAAGTTAATTTGTATTTTGTAATATGTGTATTCATTCACATGCATACAGGTTCAATATAGCTAGAGGCTGCTAATGATCACATGTCAAGTTTAGAAAGCTAGCATGACAAAATGTTGCTGCTTTCTAGATGTGTTGGATCACAATTTTCACTCTTGATAAGAAGCATCAGTGGCATTATTTGGTGTTATTTGGAGACCACCTGATTGAGTAAGGCTGATTTTCAGGTGAAGATGATAAACAAGAACCATTTGACAGAATCATCCTGGAATATAGGTGAGATTAGCTGAAAGTAAAATGCAGTTGAACAAGGAAATGCCTGTGTTTCCAGAAGCAGAGAAGAAGGAAGATTTAGACACCGTGAAACTGAGACTTACATTACCCATTATTGTAAACTGTAATATGGATTGGATTGATTGTGGTTTAGTCTATTGTATGAAGCCAACCATTTGTAGTTTATTTATTCTTCTTATGAATGACTTCATTCATTTCATTATTTCATTTATACACCACCATTCTATTATGTAGAACACTCAAAGTGTTATGTAATCTTATTCAGTTGGAGTTTATTCTGTAGATCATGGCTAAGTAAGGCATGGCTTATAAAATATGTGAGCCCAACTGAATAACACTGAATACAGCCAACAAATAGAAAAAGAGTAAGCATTAAGGAATGGTGCTTCAGTTTGGTGAGAAGTATTTAAAATATTAATGATTATAAATTGTGGGAAACTAGATATAAGAAGGTTAAGAAGAAAGCCTGAAAAATCAGAAATATACAGAATATTTTAATCATGCACTGAGGACCTATAGAAGTGTGACAAAGTAATTTAGGAAACCAAAGACAGAGGAATAAAAAGAGACATGTCTGACACTTAAGTACTGGCATACCTATGGTGCCACTGCTTATAAAATAAATTCTTTTTTCTTTCAACTAGGATACCAAATTAGACTTTCTAAAATGGCTCATTCCACATGTTGAATTACAGTTCCCATCATTCCTGGTCATGTTGTGAGTTACAGTCCACAATCTGGGGAGTGCCAGATCAGAAAATGCAAAATTAAATGCTAAAAATCCATTATTTAAATATGATCTTATATAAACGGTAAGGGTTTTAGTTCAAGAAATTCCAAGTAAGGACTTTCCTGTCTCACTGTATGCCATTTTGCCTACTTCTATTCTTGCAGAAGTAGCAGAATCCAGAAAACTCCAGCCATTGCATGCTATTCTGATGTTTTGCTGCTCAGAAATAGAACCATCAGCTATTTCATTAGCTATTTCAGCTAAAAAATATCAGTGTCTGGCTTTACCAAGCATTCTTCTGCTCCAGGTTATCTAGAGAAAATCCACTGAGAATCCTACCCCACTGTGAAGTCCTTTGGGCTGGCACAAGACACCAGCACTTCTTGGTTATGGGCTCCATAATGTGAAACAACCTGCCTCTTGAGTTATGTTGGCCCTTACAATCCTTTTATTTAGAAAGGCCCCAAAGACCATTTTATTACAAAGGCCTTGACCTATATCATGGTTGTTGGATGGGCATTGGTTATTTTATAGCTTTTTATAAATTATGTTGGGTTTTTTTTTCCTTTCTGTGTTGTGTCTTGTTGTGTGCTTCTTGGAGTGCCAACAGAGCAATATACAAAGATGTAAATAAAAGGAAATCACCATATATCTATTGCAATATCTCCAACCTGTCATTAGTCTAGTACACAGGTCAGCAACCCATGGCTCCGGAGCCACATACGGCTCTTTGAGCCGTCTCCTGCGGCTCCCAGTCGCCCGGTGCGCGCACACCTCTTTGAACGGGCAATGGTGCGCGCGCACCTCTCCAAATGGAGAGTGGCACTGCCCGTTCCGAGAGGTGCGCACGGACCTTTCCGAAGGGCGGAGGTGCGCGCGCACCTCTCCAAGCCGCTGCCGTCCGGTCCGGAGACCTGCCGCGTTCGTCAAACATGGACGAACGCGGCAGCTGTGCAAATGGGATGGCGGCGGTTTGGAGAGTGCGCGCGCACCTCTCCAAACCACCGCCGTCCCGTCCGGAGACCTGCCGCGTTCGTCAAACATTGACGAACGCGGCAGGTCTCCGGACGGCGGCGGCTTGGGAGAGGTGCGAGCGCACTCTCCAAACCGCCGCCATCCTGTTTGCACAGCTGACGCATTCGTCCATGTTTGACGAACGCGGCAGGTCTCCGGACGTCGGCAGCTTGGGAGAGGTGCGCATGCACTCTCCAAACCGCCGCCATCCCGTTTGCACAGCTGCCGCGTTCATCCATGTTTGACAAACGCGGCAGGTCTCCGGACGGCGGCGGCTTGGGAGAGGTGCATGCGCACTCTCCAAACCGCCGCCATCCCGTTTGCACAGCTGCCGCGTTTGTCCATGTTTGACGAACGCGGCAGGTCTCCAGATGGCGGCGGCTTGGGAGAGGTGCACGCGCACTCTCCAAACCGCTGCCATCCCGTTTGCACAGCTGCCGCGTTCATCAATGTTTGACGAACGCGGCAGGTCTACAAACTGGACAGCGCGCACCTCTCCAAAGGGGAGACCCGTCACCGCGCAGGTGCCTCCCATTTTGCGCATGCGCAAAATGTTTTTTGCGCATGCACATGAGTGGACGCACGCACGCGCACTTTTTGCGGCTCCCACTTTTTTGTTTGTGTAATGGAACCGGTTCTGAGTGGCTCTTTTTCTTTTTCCAGTTGCCAACCCCTGGTCTAGTAGATTAAAAACAAGCTTTGTCTCAATCCTGCCAAGACTGAGTGGCTATGCATACCGGCATCTCGGATTAACCAGACTATTCCATCTTTAACAATGGGGAGTGAGGTGTTACCCCCTCGTTGATAGGGCTCGCAACTTGGGCGTCCTCCTGGATTCACGGCTCAATTTTGAAGATCACATAGGATCCGTGACCAGAGGGGCTATTGCCCAGGTTCGCCTGGTGCGCCAGTTGCGAACTGGACCGAGATACCCTACGCACAGTCACCCATGCACTCGTGACCTCCCAGTTGGACTACTGCAATGCTCTCTATATGGGGCTGCCCTCGAGGACCACTCGGAGGCTTCAGCTGGTGCGAGTTGTGATGGGGGTTTCCCGATACTCCCATGTAACACCTCTACTCCGCAAGCTACATTGGCTTCTGGTTGCCCTCCAGGTGAGATTCAAGGTGCTGGTGATGACCTATAAAGCCCTAAATGGCTTGGGTCCGGGATATTGGAGGGAACACCTACTGCTGGAATCAAGTTCCCTTCGTCCTGTGCGCTCTCACTTGGAGGGCCTTCTCAGGGTGCCGACTGTAAAAGACTGCTGGTAGATAACACCCAGGGGGAGGGCCTTCTCAGTGGGTGCGCCTGCCCTGTGGAACCAGCTGCCCGTGGAGCTTAGGACTGCCCCCGACCTTCGGTCATTCCACCGGGACCTGAAGACCTGGCTCTTTGAGCTTTCCGGCCTAGGCTGAGAGGTTTGGGTTTTTTTTCCCCTCAGGGATCAAATTTAATTATTGTAACTGTTTTTAACTCTTGTATTGTATTGATGTTTTTAAATACTTTGTAAACCGCCCTGAGTCCTACGGGAAAAGGGCGGTATATAAATTCAATAAACTTAAACTTAGAGTTGAGCCTCTTGGTGTGGCTTACCTGGGATTCACCATCATTGAGATTGCTCTACTGCTTCACTTTGCAGGTACTGATATAATCTATTTAAGTAAAATGAAGTTTGCTTCCAAGGTTATCTGAATTGCCAATCACAGAAGGAAACAAAAGAATGTAAAGCTATATTTATGGAAACAGCTGACAGCCTAATTTCTCCTAAAATTCTTAATGAAAAATTTAGTCCAACATCAATTCACCATAGCTAAGCTGTACATTTCAACCCAGTATATTTCAGGTGCAAATATTGGAACCACTCATCTAAAACAGGGTCCCCAACCCCTGGGCTGTGGCCCACTTGTGTGAGCAGCGGGCGGGTATGAGCAGCAGACACACAAACCTGCTGCTCACACAAATGAAGCGAACCATTTCTTTCGCCCCCCCTCCCCTGCTGGCATGAAAAGCTGAAAAGGTAGGGGAACTCTGATCTGGACCCTATCCAGATATATTTTCCTGTGCTGTCCCGCTCACTCACAAACATAACAGTGGTTTAGTGGGTTTATTAATATTCCCCAGCAATTCCCTTCACTAAAACCCCAGAACTGTCCCAATCAAGTCCAGCCAAAAGAAGGCCAATGCTAGTGCACAGAGCAATGGCCAATGAGTCCATAAGGCACTTGAAAGTTTCCCAAACAAAATAAACCCACCAGGCAAAATTAAATCCACAACACAAGAGGGTTCATGAGGCAAGAAAAGTCCAGAGTTCACAAGGCACAATCCAAGTCAAGGCACAGTATCAATCCAAAGCAAGGTAGGGATCACAATGACCAGGAAACACACAGCTAGGAAATGAACATGTTGTTTCTAGCATCATCTCCATCCATCAGCTGTGCTAAATAGCCAGCTTCTGGTACAGCTCATCATGAAGGACGAGGCTGCCTCCCTGCTCCTGCCTTTTCTCTGCTCTATGTGTTCTTAGATCAGGAGCAGAAGGCAGTTCCTCTTCCTCATTGCCGATCGGCTGAAGACATGCTTTCCCCACCTGAAGCCTCATAGCTTTCCTGCTGCATCTGTGCTTCAGCCAAATCCCTCTCAGATGGTTGCTTGGAGCCATTGACCAGGTCCCCTCCTGTCATGCCTGCAAATGGTTCATCCTCCTCTGAACTGACATCTGGAGAAGTATCTGGGGAAGCATCTTGGGGACTCATCACACTTCCCAACATGCTTTGCCTCAGTCATGATTTTTTTTTAAAAAAATGTGATGAGTTCTAAAGCCATTACACAAGTTTTGAGAATATCTTTTTCAGAAATGCAGTGTATGCCTCTCAGCATACACAATGAACAGCACAGCAGGAGGCTGAAGAGCAGCTCAGAAGGAGGCTGGACAGCTCCGGGCTATAACCGCTCACGCGGGAAAAGCCTGAATGGCTCAAGCTGTTGACAGCCCCAGGCATGGTCAGCCCTGGCGGGAAGCCAGGGTTTAAACCTATTGGCCACCTGCACTGGCGGGAAGCCCAGGTTTGAATTGATTGGATGTGATTCACCTGGGCAGGTACAAATAGACGCCAGGTATTCCCTTGTACCCAGATTCGTTCTGTTCCTGAATAAACGCATCGTTACCCAGCTCTGTGTCCGTCTCTCTGTGAAGCACGTGACTTTACAAGAAATGTAAATGAAAAGCAACAGTCGTTTCTTCAACCTTGGTGGAGCAGTGGGCTAATGCCTCCTTAAGTAACACCAGCTGCCTGCAATTAGTGCAGGTTCGCATCCTACCAGGCTCAAGGTTGACTCAGCCTTCCATCCTTCCGAGGTAGGTAAAATGAGGACCCAGATTGTTGGGGGCAATAAGCTGACTTTGTAATAATGCCGCTTGGGGTGTGTGTGAAAGCCCTAATAAGCAGGCATATACATAGAATGAAGGCTACTGCTAAGCTTGTAAGCCGCCCTGAGTCTTCGGAGAAGGGCGGGATATAAATGGAATTAAAATAAAAAAAAATAAAATAAACCTTCCACCCCAGGTTTTCTTCCAATAACCCTGCTGCTACTGATGCACTATGCATTTCTACCACTAGATGAGATATGTTTCTCTTTTTAGCTTCATACACAGTACAATATTAGCAGAACTGTGATATGAAGAAGTCATCGTGCTTGATCTGACTTGCATCTGAAATACAATCTCATTCATCTACAACTGGACCATATTATCTTTATGAGCAGCCCTTTCCCTACAACTAGTTTTGTTTGGATTTAGAAAAATATTTCTTAACCTTACAGAAACAGAAAGGAATGGGCTGAGAGTGAGTCTCAATAGAGGCATTTTTGAAATAACTGCTTTTCATGCTAGTGCTTAGTTCAATTAAAATTATAAAAGATCAAATGAGATTGAACATTATGGTTTCCTATGTTTGGATTATCATGTCTGGTAGTGGGTGCTTCTACTCAAATCTGCTGCAGAATGAAAGTTTTCAATCTTGTCGTGTTTACCATGCTATATTTATAGTCTTTTATAGGCAGATATATCTTCTGTTATCCCATCTCAATGTAATATTTCAAAAATATATTGAAAAAAATCAATGTCTATACTTTTTCTGGTTTCAGAAAAAACTATCTATTGCAAATGAAGGCAAATATGCATGTCTCTGGATAATTTTGCTGGATCTAGTCTGAGTCAGTCACTGGTACCAGAGATTTATTCTTTCAAGCTTTTGGACTTGTGCTGGAACCCATCCTCAGAGAACTTCTCTCTTTCCAGAATGTGTGCACAGGACTGATCTATGCATAGTATTTATGTGGTGTCTGATTATGCATGGCTTTTAGTTGTTAATTGGGATGTTGATGGCCAGCTATTAAGTACCGTATTTTCCGGCATATAAGATGACTGGGCGTATAAGACGACCCCCGACTTTTGAGAAGATTTTCAAGATTTTTCATCTTATATGCCAGAAAATATGGGTACATGCCAGTTGCCAAGTGTCCAACACAAGCCCGATTCAGCCCTGTCTGATGCAGATGGTGCAAAGCCGCCCTTTTGAAGCCCAAAGGGGCTTTTCCTTCCACCCACCCTTTGGAATACACGCAAGAGCTGCATTCACATGATGCGCTCTTCCAGGCCAGACTCTGCAAACGGCACACCAGAAGCCGCAACCACCGCAGGAACTCCGAGTCCCCGCCTTTTGGCAGCCTGCATAACCGAGTGCGATCCGGCTTTGAGAGCGCATATGGAGACGGAGCAGCCGCCGTGTCTGGAGCCAAGCCCTGCCCGGGAGGCGGTCGGCCAAGCGGGCCCGGAAGATGCGCTGGAGAGCCGGTCTTGGGGTGGCCATGCCAAGGCCGGCTGGTGAGGGCCGCTGCATGGTCTGCAGGCGACAAGAGCGCCAGGCCACCAAGTACCGCTGTCCATGCTGACGGGAGAGATAGTGGGTAGCAGGGCGTGATCTGCTTATGCTCACATGCCGCTTGGGTGAGGGGGAGGGGCTTCCTGCCACTCCCGGGGTCTGGTGTTTGCAAGGGGGAGGGGAAGGGGCTTAAAGGCTCTTGGGGGTGGGAAGGGAGGGTCACATTGGAGGGGGGACTGGACTAAGGAGGCTTGAAGTTGCTTTGCAAGAACAGGGGCGCTCGATTGATTTATGTACTATTTTACGGCGTATAAGATGACTGGGCATATAAGATGACCCCCGACTTTTGAGAAGATTTTCATGGGTTAAAAAGTCATCTTATACGCCGGAAAATACGGTAGTTGATTGTTGTTTCCTTGTGCAGCTATGCGCTTGGCTCCTAGGGTCCAGGATGAGTCTGAAAGCTTGGAAGAATAAACCTCTGGTCCTGATGACTGACAAAGATTGGATCATGCAATGTTACCTATATTAATATCATACTTGTGATTTTTAAAGTTTGTTAGATAAACTGAAATTTGCATTACTATGCAGTCTTGTTTACCCAGCCTGGATATACAGTTCAAAATTTATAGTATTATCCCCAAAATAGAGCCTTGGTGTGGAGCAGTGGGCTAATGCCTCCTTAAGTAACACCAGCTGCCTGCAATTAGTGTTGGTTCGCATCCCACCAGGCTCAAGGTTGACTCAGCCTTCCATCCTTCCGAGGTAGGTAAAATGAGGACCCAGATTGTTGGGGGCAATTAAGCTGACTTTGTAGTAATGCCGCTTGGGGTGTGTGTGAAAGCCCTAATAAGCAGGCATATACATAGAATGAAGGCTACTGCTAAGCTTGTAAGCCGCCCTGAGTCTTCGGAGAAGGGCGGGATATAAATGGAATTTTTAAAAAAAATACTACTGCAGTATTTTGAATTTCAAACATTCATAACACCCCAAAGTCTTAGAACTGATAGATGGGATATAGTTAATTTTTTAAATGAAAAATTAAACTATTAGGCTTGTGAGATTTTATTGAAATAATTAGTCATTCTCTATTGCAATTTCTGGTCTAGTTTCCATATTAGGATAGACTCAATTACCATAGATGCAATTTATGCTGGGAAATACATGGCTACTACACATGTGTTCCTATTTATTATGCTGGGCTACTCAGGATCTTGCATTTCATACAATCTGGTATCATTCCTCATTTGTTTAGGATGATGCTTGATGATATTATTTTGCAATGATTCTTCTCCTTAAGTAACACCAGCTGCCTGCAATTAGTGTTGGTTCGCATCCCACCAGGCTCAAGGTTGACTCAGCCTTCCATCCTTCCGAGGTAGGTAAAATGAGGACCCAGATTGTTGGGGGCAATTAAGCTGACTTTGTAGTAATGCCGCTTGGGGTGTGTGTGAAAGCCCTAATAAGCAGGCATATACATAGAATGAAGGCTACTGCTAAGCTTGTAAGCCGCCCTGAGTCTTCGGAGAAGGGCGGGATATAAATGGAATTTTTAAAAAAAATACTACTGCAGTATTTTGAATTTCAAACATTCATAACACCCCAAAGTCTTAGAACTGATAGATGGGATATAGTTAATTTTTTAAATGAAAAATTAAACTATTAGGCTTGTGAGATTTTATTGAAATAATTAGTCATTCTCTATTGCAATTTCTGGTCTAGTTTCCATATTAGGATAGACTCAATTACCATAGATGCAATTTATGCTGGGAAATACATGGCTACTACACATGTGTTCCTATTTATTATGCTGGGCTACTCAGGATCTTGCATTTCATACAATCTGGTATCATTCCTCATTTGTTTAGGATGATGCTTGATGATATTATTTTGCAATGATTCTTCTTCCCAAAGGTTTGTTCTAAAAAAATTGTGCCAGATGACTGCTGCTCCGTGCCATAACTTTTATTCAATTGTAATGTTAGACACATCTCCTCAAGATAAAAACACAACAAACATTAGTATCAATGAATGACAAGGCACTTCACTCAGAATATACTGATTTATTCAGCATTCTAAAATGTGAAACCTGGAGCAAATTAAGAAAAGCATTTTGATTTGTGGGAGGGGCCTTTCCTGAAGGCCTATAGTCAGGTACTTGATGGACTTCTCTGGCAAAATGTTTCATATCAAAAGCATTTGATTCCAGCGGTAAATATCAACTTGACTTCTCACAAAATTGGACAATGGAGAAGGGATTCTAATGTCAGTCATCAAGTGCAGGTAATCTAGCGTGGTTCCCACATTCCTGAAGGATTCATTCTATCTCCCTTACACTGTCTCTCGTTTGATGAGATGAAGGCACTGTTGGAACCTGGTTTGAAGAATGGTCCCTGGCCCATGTTCATGCTGTGGGTAGGAACACATGAAGATGGGGCCAAAAATGGTGTAGGATTTTGCAAATAAAGAGTGAATGCTTTTATTTATTTACCGCTATTCTCATTACATGATCTAAGGATAGATCCCGAGATCTTGGAACTGAGGTCTCAAAATCTCTAGCAAAAAGGTAGTACTAGTTCTGTAAGACTTTGCAGAATGGTTTATGCTATAGCAACAGTACCGGAAGCAGCAGCAATAGGACAAGATACAGCACATATCATAACGTCATGGTGTAAATTCCTTGGCTTCAGTGGGCAATGTGGTGTTGATCTGTGACTAATTATAATACCATAAGAAATACATACAGTAAAGCCATAATTTGATTTTTTTCCCCTTTTCTCTTTTTCTTTTTGGGGCTGGTTTCAGGAAACATTTTCCTTCAAGTTTAACCACTCAGTATGAGGTAATGCAAATTTATTTATTCAATTTGGGGTTCTTTTTAATTGAGTACAGGGTCAATTTAATATTTTTTAATTTGGTTCTTAATTTTTGTATTTTGGATTTTTAATTCCCTGTAAACCGCCCTGAGTCCTCAGGGAATAGGGCGGTATATAAATATAACTAAATAAATAAATAAATAAATGTATTTATTTATTTTATTAACTTTATATGCAGCCCATCTTACCGTCAAGTGATTCTGGGCAGTTTATATCATAAAAACAGTAATAGAACATTTTAAAACATTAAAAACAAGAGGATTAATACCCCCTTACAGAATAATGCATAGCTAAAAATTTAACATAGTTTACATTTACTTTGAAATAACTCTTATATCTGAATCTTTATTATAATCAGTAATAGAAATGAAAATCCTATTCATCTCACTGACATGCATTAAAACTAGAGCTGGCTTAAATGGCCTTTTGAAATTCCCCACAAAATTTGTGAACAAGTAATGGAACATATATGTTTCCTGATTTCTTTAGGTGAAGAAAACATTCAGCAATAAAGTACCAAGGACATAACTCCCCCGTGGGCAGTAACAATAAACCCATTGTAAAAGCCCCAGGCGAGAAAATTCCCTATTGGTTCATCTGAAGCATGAAAAACCAGAAACCAGGGATTCTCAACCTTGACCTCTTCAAGAAGTGTGGAATTCCAACCACCAGTTTGCTGGCTGGGGAATTCTGGAATTCTTGAAGTCCACACATCTTAAAAGTGGCCAAGGCTGAGAAACACTGCAATGGACTACTGGAGAAATGAATGCATAATGAAAGACAGCATATATATATATATACATTTTGTACCTCAGGTCTTAGATTCTGTGGGAACCAGCTGATATTTTACTGGTTTTTTGTTTGATTCATATATCTGAATACCTAGATAAATTATTTGGTTATCTGGAGAAATGCAGACAAATAATTGTAGACTTTAATCTTGATAACTTAATCTTTCTCCATTTCTATATTAAAATGTGTTTTAAGTCTACTCAATCCGCTGAATGGGGTTTAAGACTCCTACCATAAAAATGAACTACAATCAGTCTCTGTTCCAAATGTGCAAAGACTGGATGCATTTCTTTTTCCTGTTTGCATGCTTTTCTTTGAAATTACACCCACTCAAAAAATATACAGAGAAAAAACCTGCCCACATACTTTTTAGCAAGAAAACTGTCACCTTGTCATCTGAATGTCTGGCTTGCACAAACATTTATCTGCTTGCACCACTGGCCAAAACAAAAAAAAAATGAAAACTCAATTACTCATTACCACTGTAAGCATTTTCCAATGTTCTAATCTTTCTATCCAGTTCTGTCAGATTGACATCCACTATTTCCAGCTTTGTTCCTTAGTCTGGTGATTAAGTCAGCTTACTGTATATGGTTTATTTGATTTGATTTGGCTTGGCCTGACATGCTGTATGCCCCTATCAGAGATTGGTGTTATGTTTGAGCTGGGAAACAATAGCTGATTCATCAATCAATATAGGTAGTCCTCGACTTATAACAGTTTGTTTAGTGATCGTTCTAAGTTACAACAGCATTGAAAAAAGTGGCTTATGACCATTTTTCACACATGACCATTGCAGCATCCCCCTGGTCATGTGATCAAAATTCAAAAGCTTGGCAACTGGTTCATAATTATTGACAGTAACAGCATCCCAGGATCATGTGATCACCTTTTGCGACCTTCTAACAAGCAAAATCAACGAGGAAGCCAGATTCACTTAACAATCGTGTTACTAACTTAACAACTGTGGTGATTCAATTAACGACTGTGGCAAGAAAGGTCATAAAATGGGGCAAAACTCTCTTAGCAACTATTTTACTTAGCAACAGAAATTTGGAGCTCAATTGTGCATGTAAGTTGAGAACTACCTATAGTTTAAAAATGGCTTAATAACATTGGGTTAAGGCACAGGTCGGCAACCCGCGGCTCCGGAGCCGCATGCGGCTCTTTGAGCCGTCTCTTGCGGCTCCCAGCCGCCCGGTGCGCGCGCACCTCTTCCAACGGGCAGTGGTGCGCGCGCACCTCTCCAAATGGAGAGTGGCACCGCCCGTTTGGAGAGGTGCACGCGCACCTCCCCAAACCTTTGGAGAGGTGCGCGCGCACCTCTCGGAATGGGCAGTGGTGCCGCTCTTTGAGGAAGCTGCCGCGGCCCGTCTGTGAAGCTGCCGAAAGCGGCAGCTTAGCAGACGGGCCGCGGCAGCTTCCGCAAAGAGCGGCGCCCCTGCCCATTCCGAGAGGTGCGCGCGCACCTCTCCGAACGACCGGAGGTGCGCACGTACCTCCGCGCGAATGGGCAGCGGTGCCGCTCTTTCAGGAAGCCCGCCGCGGCCCGTCTGTGAAGCTGCCGAAAGCGGCAGCTTAGCAGACGGGCCGCGGCAGCTTCCGCAAAGAGCGGCGCCCCTGCCCATTCGCGCGGAGGTACGCGCGCACCTCCCCAAAGGTTTGGGGAGGTGCGCGCGCAACTCCGGTCGTTCGGAGAGGTGCGCGCGCACCTCTCGGAATGGGCAGGGGCGCCGCTCTTTGCGGAAGCTGCCGCGGCCCGTCTGCTAAGCTGCCACTTTCGGCAGCTTCACAGACGGGCCGCGGCAGCTTCCTGAAAGAGCGGCACCGCTGCCCGTTCGCGCGGAGGTACGCGCGCACCTCCCCAAAGGTTTGGGGAGGTGCGCGCGCACCTCCGGTCGTTCGGAGAGGTGCGCGCGCACCTCTCGGAATGGGCAGGGGCGCCGCTCTTTGAGGAAGCTGCCACGGCCCGTCTGCAAAGCTGCCGAAAGCGGCAGCTTTGCAGACGGGCCGTCGCCATCGGGCAACCGGGAACCGGTTCCATCTCATTTTTAAAAAAATGGCAGCCACGTGCGTCCGCGCATGCGCAAAAAACCTTTTTGCGCATGCGCGTGCATGGACACACGCACGCGGCTCCCTCTTTTTTTAATTTGTGATGGAACCGGTTCCCAGTGGCTCTTTTTCTTTTTTAGGTTGCCGACCCCTGGGTTAAGGGAAATGCCAAATCAGGGCTTGATGCAGCAGCTGTGTGACTCCCTGAGACAAAGCAGGAGCTCACTAAAAATAACTAAAGTAGAATCAGAAGGGTCAAAATGTACAACACTGTGATCTGCAACAATAACTTTTTGAACAAGAAACTGAATCTGAATAATGGTAATTATCTAATGGTTGGAAGTAAAATAGATGTTTTCATTCAGTGTATCTTAAAATTTATTATTTTATTTCTAAATACCATTTTTTCTATAATAGGATAAGTATGAGTCTCATAGTACAGATGGCCAAGTTAGCAAAAAATCCCCCCCACACCACTTCACAGTGACCATCTCTTACCTCTTATTGGAGCCTGGCCTGGAATAATAGACAGCTTCTATTTTACTAGGTCTTTTGATTAGATCTCTTTGGACCACATCTGCACAAGTTTAGTAAGAATCATAGGGGAATAGTGTTATGCAGCTTAACTACAAAAAACGTGAATTAAAAAATCCCTCCACTTATTTAGAGTTTTTTAGGCTTCTGGCCATTGAGAAGAGGCAGTTTCCAAGTATGTGTATGAGGGGGGTGGGGGGAGAGTACAGATTTTCTTAAATCCAGGATTTTTACTGATTTGCACATCCTGGAGTTTTTAAGCTGTTCTGTCCTCACAGTGTTTTTAGTTTTTCTTTTATTTATTTTTTTGAAAAGCTAAAAATAATGTGGGGAAAAACATCTATAAGAAATGACAGGAAATTTTAAGCCACAATATCCATAGACACCTGCCTTGCTTTATGTGTCTGAAAAGGTCCAGAGAGCTTTGACCTGCACCCAAAAAATGTTTTCTCTTATTTAAATGTAATGAAAGTGTTTTTGCTTTCCTCCTATTTAAATGAAATTAAGTGTTTTTGCTACTTAAATTAGTTTTTGTTAAATACCCCAAATCACCCAAAATTAGGACAGCATCTTTTGGCTCTCAAATGTTCTAATCACCCAAACTCTAGAGAAATCTCCACTTATAGATTTGGCTTCATGTCTTGGCCTTTTCGCATATCAGAACTGTGATAATTATAAATATGGAAATTAATGAAGTATATTAATTATATATTACCATTAAGCATAATAATTTTGTTTCTTCCATTTGGCTGTGTCCAATTCTTGGAGAGTGCCTGGACAAGTCACTGCAGTTTTGTTGGCAAGATTTTTCAGAAGTGGTTTCCTGGGGCTGAGAGAAAGGTCACCAGCTGGCATTTTGCCTAAGGGGAGACTAGAACTCATGGACTCCCAGTTGCTAGTCTGATGCCTTAACCACTATGCCAAATTGACTCCACCAGAATTATAATTAAGTAGGGTAATTAATTCTAGCATAACTCTTTAGTAACAAAAAAGAAATTAATTAGAAGCTTGCAAGCCTCCGTCCAACTATCTGACTTTATGCAATGCAATTCTATCAGTGTCTACTCATGAATGTCAGTCCACCACTTGTGCCTTTCCCTGGAACACCATGGATTTGGAACAGTTTTTTCCTCCAAGCATTAGATCAGACCTCAAAGCTGCTAAATTTTCATAAAGCTATAAAGACAGCTTTTCAATATGCCATCAGGATTTAATATATTTATTCATTTATTTATCGTTGCTGGGTGATGTTGAATGGAATTTGATTATTAATGTGTTGAGTTTGTAATAATAAATTGTTATGCATCTGTTTTAATCCAATTACTCTATTAGGCATACAGTAATTCAGAGTTTCTCATGAGTCTATTATGCTACTTACAAGCTCAGTAAAATAAATAAGTAAAACTCATCTTCCACTTCTATTCAGCCCTAGATATGAATCCTGTCGGTCCAAAACTGTATGAATTTCCAGCACTGCCAGTTCTCAGTCGCTCTTTTCATGTTTTTCCTCTGCTTCAGAGCCTGGTATGGAAAATGGTTGTCGAAAAGGTCATCTGCAAACTGTGGGCAAATAAATGCACATTATTTGACAGAAGAGATAATTAGCATACTCCATTGTCTGCAAGAGAGAATATTTGTCTATTGTGGTTTACACTTAGATCCGTAAAATACACCTTTAAAGGTTAAAGCCTAATAATAACACTGCCATGTAATTTCCTGTAAACATAACACTACAAAATAAGAAGATTGTAGTCAGAGATGGCATTCAAATATGCTCAGTCCCCCAAAGGCTACTGTGTCCTTGGAAGGCAAAGCAGAAATGAGGAAACCCAGAGAGTTTGCTTGCAGCTCTGGAGAAGACTTTTAGTAGCCTGGGAAAAATCACTTGAGGCAGTGGCTTCCTTGTAGGAGAGGTGTAGAAGACAAGACAAGAATCATTTGCTTCTAAAGAGACCTCCATAGACACAATTAGAAAATTTAGCCAGGAAATCAGTTTTTCCCTTGAAGATTTATGTGATGTGGACAGAAAGAGAATGAAAGAGGTCTGATCAGGATGTTCATATATCATTCACCAGTGCCTGGGAAAGCTGTTTGTTAAATACCTCTTGCCTCCATTTTCCTTAACAGAAGGGTGCCTATCTAGTCGTCTTGGTCTACCTGCTCCTGAAGACAAACCAATGGCTGAGGCATTTCAGCTCTTTGGGCTGTTTTGGGTTTTATTGTTTTGGTCAAGAGTGTTTGAAATAGTTCATCACTTTGAATGGTTTGGCTATATAAAAAATTAACTGATGGATCATATTCCTCCCTCTCACAGACACATGTGCCCATAGATACAAACTGGAGTGACCTTGCTGTTGTTGTTGTTGTTGCTGTTAGCTGCGAAGTCATGTCCAACCCATCGCGACCCTATGGACAACGTTCCTCCAGGCCTTCCTGTCCTCTACCATCTTCTGGAGTCCATTTAAGCTCACGCCTACTGCTTCAGTGACTCCATCCAGCCACCTCATTCTCTGTCATCCCCTTCTTCTATTGCCCTCAATCTTTCCCAGCATTAGGCTCTTCTCCAGTGAATCCTTCCTTCTCACTAGGTGGCCAAAGTCTTTGAGTTTTAGCTTCAGGATCTGGCCTTCTAAGGAGCAGTCAGGGTTGATCTCCTCTAGGACTAACCGGTTTGATCGCCTTGCAGTCCAAGGGACTCGCAAGAGTATCTCCAGCACCAAGTGACCTTGCTATATTTCCTGAAAAAGGATTGGGGGTTGCGGTTTTTAAAAACTGCTTAATTGGACACTTATTCAGTATTTAGATTAATTCAATTAATTCAAATAGTTATTTTGCGCTACTTGTACAATAAATAAGTTTACACCAGAATTTGCTGGATAGAATGATTTCATATATGCATATATGCATCTGCATGTCTAGGTCCAAATGAATTCAAGGGTTTTTATTCCCTATGGGCATAGCATTAAATTTTTAATTATGGTTTGCAGTAGATTTAATTATGTTTTATAATCCACTCAATCATGGCCAAAATGTTAAGACAAAAAAGAAGAAACCAGTCATCAAATGTGGGCAGCATAATCCCAGGTATGTGTCTTTTTCAAAAGTGAAGCCTATTAAGATCAATGACTTTTATAAATCTGTCTCTATGAAATTTGGGCACTGGATTTCAGCTGCAGTGTATTTTATTGTGTTGTTACATTGATAGCTAAGGAAAGAGGAAAGAACAAAGATTAGGGATACATTCAGACCACAGCACATTAGAAGGTATAAATTAAAAATTATTGAGTAGAAATGTATTTGTAATCTACTATTTTAAAAATCCTCTTCTCACCCTTATGGGTGGTCTGTTTCTTCCCCAATCTTAGTTCCTCGAACAGAGGCCTGGGAGTTGGAGGTTTTTGCACAGGATCTTAATTGTTCCTAGCACTGAACATTCCTGGACAGTTGTTTCTGGGATCTGTTGGATCCTCTCTCCCAGCTTAGGAGTCACAGCTCCCAGCGCTCCTACCACTACTAGGACCACATTGACATTTACTTCACATCCTCTCAAGTTCCCCTTTCAGGCCCTGGTACTTCTTCAGCTTGTCTTTGTCTACTATTATGATATCTGGTTGATTGGCCAGTACCTGCCTATCTGTCTGGATCTGGAAATCCCACAGAATCTTAGCCATCTTATTTTCACAACCTTCTGTGGGACTTCCATCTAGACCTAGAAGGATCTAGCCCAAATTCCAGGATGCCAGCTACTTGTTTTGCTGTTCAGTGTACACTGTTCCTGCCACTCTGTCTCTGAGGTCTCTTTGCATAGTCTGCACCTTGGGTTCTGTCTAGAGTGGTAGACCTCTGTTTCTATAGACCTGGTGCTTAATGCCTGGTCCTATGATGCTATGATCAGTTTATCAGTGCCTCTTTCCAGTCACTGATAGAATTTCCCAATGACTGTTAGCTATTTGTCCAAACAAGCTCTTGGCTTGCCATGGCACTTCCTCTGCTTGAATTTTCTCTCACATCTGCTGCTGCCTCAGGCATTCTCTCAACAGTTCATCTTTGGGTGCGAACTCACTAATGTATTCTGCATTTCATTCATAACAGTGGCTTCCTGGACTCCAACTGCCCTATTTCCATCTGGTGTACAGTCTCTCTCTCTCTCTCTCTCTCTCTCTCTCTCTCTCTCTCTCTCTCTCTCTCTCTCTCTCTCTCTCTCTCTCTGTGTGTGTGTGTGTGTGTGTGTGTGTGTGAAGGAAGAGAAAAGTAAGAATATGATAAAAAGGGAAAATAAACATATAAAGGTGATTTCCAACCTTCATTACAAGTATAAACAAATTTAATGTCTCTTCATCCCCTCTAGGATTACAAATATTTATCTATTAATCCCATGTCCCATCAGTTATCTATAAATAAATTCACAAAACAGAAAGCCCATAAAGGCTTGCCAGAAGTAACAATATATCTTGTTTTCAATGTGATCTAATATACCAACTTTATATTCTGTCCTTTTACTTCTAACAGTCTTAATCTCTAGTTCATTCAAATATTGTTGTAGGATTTGATGTCTCTCTCCCTCTCTTTTTTGCTTTGTCCCATTGAACTTAGTTCTTCAAAGCTTTAACAAATCTCTTTTGTAAATCCAATAAGAAAACATTATACAGGCGACTCTCATGGTTTGCCATTTGTATTTCTGTTTTAAATTTTGAAACCTCATCCAGTTGTTTTTGTTTGTTAGTTTTTGGTAGATCCAGTGAAATGTTGTAAGTCATTCTCTTCGCCTGTCTGTGTCATGGTTTCGACAGATGGAGACAAAGCAGAACTCCAAGGCTTGCAAATTCCTCAAAGAACATGTTTATTAGTTACAAAGTATCAGCATGTCAAAAGTGAAACCAAGTCTGAAAACATAAGTAACAATTCCCCAATACAAAGTTAAGAAATCCCACCCCTGTTCCTTTATGTTGCATCTTATTTTGTCACAAGCTGAAAGAATGTTTTCACGTATTGATTTCAATATGGAAAGGATTTTTTCTGATCTTCATCCATATTCTCTTGATAGTATGTTAAGCTGAAGGCTTTAGAATCAAACATTAAGAATAGTTTTTTGTTTTTTATAGCTAGGTATGGGAGATCTATCTCACATGTTATAGGTGGTCTTTATAGTAGAAATTGTTTGTCAAGTAAAAGTTTATATTCCAAGGTATTCCATCATCTCATGTGATAACATATGCTTCTCATGTAAAGAAATAGGAAAGCAATTCCCCACATATAGCTCTGAAAGTCAGTAAAAGTTTACATTCACAGTTCAAACAGGCTAGATATGCTGCCCAAAAGTTCCTTTTTTCCAGATGAGTTTTCATAGGTGGTAGTTGTCAAGGTCAGAGAAGTTTCTTTCTGAAGTTTGGGCTTCAAGGCAAGTCTCTTTTAAGCAATAACAAATTGTAATACCATACTTCACCACAAGATGTCACCAGTGCCGTTTAAAGTCTAAGGTTTTTATGATAGTTTTTCAAGTCTTATTTCTTTTTTTAGATTAAAAAAAAGTCTCCAGTAAAAATAGGAACACTTTTAGTCCCCAAGTTTCAAAAGCATATACATCCAATTAGATTAAAATTGTTCTTATAGTTGCTCTGTTTTCCACCGGGTAGTTAGTTGCCGCTTTTCTTAGAGGGTGGGGTAGAAATTCCCTTTCCTCTTTCCTCACAGGGGAAAATACTTTGGGCAGCTTTTGCAAAAAAAAAAAATACTTAGAGATCAGATCTCACCCAGTTTCATCTGCATTGCTTTAAAGGTGCCTGGTGGTGATTTTGACTTTGGCTTTCAGCAGCTTAGTGATGAGCCATATTTCTATGGCCAGTCTTTCCCCTGCCGGTTTGGAGGGCTTCCCTGGATCCAATGGAAGGGCAGCCGCCCTCCCGCGATTAAGCGGGGGTCACCTCCTTGCTCATTGCCCCTACAGGGTGACTTTAGACCCTTTTCAGGGTCCCCCAGCAGGATGAAATCAGACGCAAAAGATGAAGCTCATCTTCCAGTGTCTGCAGTGCCACGATGGCAAACCAGAAGTCACCTTAAATATACAAACCCAGATGTTGACTGCAACCAAAGAACTAACAATGCAGAAAGTAAAAGGAGAAGTGGAACAACTAAATACAGAGGACTCAATTGACCAATAGATCCAGCCAATGGAAAAATCAGAAAAGGGAGTGACAACACTGAAAATGGAAAAGACTTTTTACAAAAATCAGAAGAAATTTGAGGAAAGGGAAGAAGAGCAGATTGAATGGAAGATAAACCTATCAGAACAATGGTGGAAAATTGGAATAATAGGGAGGTGATCTAATGAATACAAATGTGCCAGTTCTTCCAAAAAAACTGCAACCAACTGATCTTTCTTATTCCAAATAATATATATAATAATAGAGGGAGAACTATTTGATGATTCAAAAGCATTGACATGGAAGGTTAGTTGGCAAAGAAAGAAAGCCAGAGTAAGGCTGAAGAAAATAAGGGGTTTGATTTATTAGAGGGGATTTCATATTACTAACTAGAGGGTTGAATATGGTGGAAAATAGATATTTTTTAAAAAATAAAGTAACATTATAATTGAATAGGTAAGATGTGTAACAAAACTAAAAGACTTTGGTATGAAAAGGGGAAAAGGGAGACATTGAGATAAGGGAAATTTTGGTCACCTAATATAAAATATTTGGAAATCAGTTTAAAATAAGAAGTCTGTTTGCCCAGTATGAGATAATAGATATCACCAGAAAAAGAGAGGGAGTATTTGAGCATTTAAAAATTAGACCTAAACAAAAAAAAATTATTTGTATTACTGATTTATTGGTTAACCCAGACAATACATATAATGGTTTTGATCTAATAGAGGGTATGCTGTATTATTAATTAGATGGTTTAATTTGATGGAAAATAGATAACTTTTAGAAAACAGAATAAGACTATATTCAAATAGATAAGATGTGTATTTAGAATATTAGATTTTGTTATGAAAGGGAAAAAGGAAGTAGCTGAGATAAGGGAAACTTTGGTTACCTAAAGCTTGGAAATTAAAAATACAAAACGTTAATTAGAATATTGATGAGAAATTAAAGCTTGGGAAGAAAGCAATAACAGGACATTGATTTAAGGACTGAATGCAAACACAATTAAGATATGTATAAGCTAAAAATTATTGTTAAATGTAATAAAGATGTTTTTACTTAGTTAATAACAATAAGAACTGTATTAGCCTAATATGCAATAGGATATATTAAGGGGAAAAGAGAGGAAATATCTGATGTTGTAACTTGAGATTTATACTAAAGATTTATGTATGTTATTGAACTATTGATTAACCCAGTCACCACATTGCTTTTTAAATACTTAATTGTAAAATTAGAAAACTAATAAAATATTATAAAATAAAAAAGAAATCCCATCCCTAAAGCTATGCAAGCAACTACATTCCCCAATACATCTTTTTGGCAGGCTTTTCATGAAACACCCAGCCTGCAGTCTCAGGAGCAGCCAATGACCTTGGTTTCCATGGGATAAAAGTTTATTTAGAATAGCGAAGCACCTGGCAAACCCCCTCCCTCCATTCTACTGTATGTGTCAACCAAAAATGAGTAGGAAAAATGGCTGCAGCCATGCTCATTTTTAAAGTTGAAAGTCTGTTGTAAATCCACTTTTGATACCATTTCTATCTTGTCAAGTAAACTTTGTCCTACATCTGTCCTTTCTAGTATAATATATTTTAGACATATCCGTAGAAATATACATCATTACTGATATTTTTGCTATT
The DNA here is from genome assembly GCF_947247035.1 of Vipera ursinii. Lineage (NCBI taxonomy): Eukaryota > Metazoa > Chordata > Lepidosauria > Squamata > Viperidae > Vipera > Vipera ursinii. Next base: position 43,585,604 of record NC_139515.1, read on the forward strand.
ATTGATATTTGTGCTATTTGCTATTGTGATTACTATTTTCTGTTCCATTCTTCAAAAGTCTTCAGTTTAGTATTGTCATAACATTTTGCATCATTTTACAGGCTTTTAAATCTTTCCTCTGCATGAAATCTTTCATCTGCTATAGTGCTCAATAATTGAAATATTAAAGTAGCTTATCAGTGTCGTCTTGCAAAACCCAAAAATATCTATTTCCTCCAATAAATTGCTTGTTGTTTATAATTAATTCTAAAATCTTGTAAAAGTTTCGATATTCCAATTTTACATGACCCTTAATCTATTTACAACTTTTTGTGGTCAAATTTTATTTAGCTTTTTATTGTATTTCATATTCTTTACATTCTGAAGTTTATGATTAACATTTTCTTTCATTCAGGATTGCAGGCAGTCTCACCCAGAATTTTCAAACTTCTTGTTTCAAAGTTCTCCAATAGCTTAGAAGTAGTTAATGAGTGATTTCTGAAAACGATTAAAAAGTGAAATTAGCAAACTTAGTGTCCTTTAAAAATCTCTGCCACAATTGCAAGAAAGTTTGCTAATCTCATTGTCTTCTGGAGCTCAAACCCATGTAAAATTGCTCTCCTGTGATCTCCTAACAAGAAGCCACTGTCCGGAACACATTTGAGCAATCTCCTGTCCTCTTCTTATCTGGAAAAATTTCAAAGAACTGTCTATTCACCAGTTCCTGTTCTTTGCCATGGTCATTGGATATGCTTTCATAGAGTTGTTTTTTGTTCACTTTGCCTGCCCCAGAAGTCTTGGTAATCTGTTGTAAATTGAGATTTAAAAGTATATCAGAAAGTGTAACAAACTAAATGTTTCCACACATTTCCTGTGAGGTGCAGCAAGAAGGAATATGGAGGCAAGCATTCTCTGATGTGTGTGATGGAACATAGGGGGAGGATTCTGCCAACTCAGAACTTTCCCAGAGGGACCCAGATCAAGAGATTGCAAGTCCCAAGCTGGAGGGGCAAAAAGGTTCTGGGTAGCCACATCTCTCAGGATATATCTAGTTACTTAGGAAGTTTTAGTTTTAGTTTGGCACAATTCTATTACATGTAAGTAAATAAAAGATTGGAGTCATTTGGATTTCATGGTCTCATCTCTGGGCTTGAGCCTGATACTGTGGAATAACTTAGATCCTAAAATAAAAACTGTCCTCTAACTTGATAACCAGAAAAGTAGTTAGATCCAGCTTTTCTGGAGATCATTGGGAGACTAAGGAGTTGAAACAACTAATGTACTTAGCATGAGGGACTGGTGCTGGTAACAGATACGGTAGTTGGCTTACTTTATATTATGGTTCTCTCTCTCTCTCTCTCTCTCTCTCTCTCTCTCTCTCTCTCTCTCTCTCTCTCTCTCTCTCTCTCTCTCTCTCTCTCTCTCTCTCTCTTCTCTCTCTCATTTTCCCCCTAATAAGTATCTCTATTAGTCTTTGTTTTGATGATGTTGCTATAGTTATATTATGTTTCTGACTGACGTAGTATAGTAGCAATGGAAATAAATAAATATGCACACCTAAATTTAAATGATGTTTGATTTCCAGTCCAATAATTATGCGGCTGCCAGAAAGAAGAGGGGGTCAACCTATTTTCCGAAGCACCTAAAGACAGGACATGAAGCAATGGATAGAAATTAATCAAAGGGAGAACCAACCTAGAACTAAGAAAAAATTTCCCTACAGTTAAAACAATTAATCAGTGGAACGACTTGCCTACAAGTAGGTACTCCTACATACCAACATAGCTTAACCATTACACCTGGGATGTCACCACAAGCATTCCTTGTGCATTTTTTAAATAAATTCAATAAACAATAAAATCCTTGCTTTTTTGATACCCAGTCTGACGTAGAACATATTGGACTAGGCTCTTATCCACTGTCAATCATGGTAGCTCATTGGGTCATCATGGGCCAGTCTTTCTTAGACAAGTCTACACCACAGAGTTGTTGCATTGAAAAAGCAGGTCCTGTTCTGAACCTGCAGTTAAGTGCATAACAAATCAATCTATGACTGCTACTTATTGTTCAATGCTGAACCACTAAGCATTTTATTTATTCTCACAAATGCTTTTCTTCATCATATACTATACACATTCAGCAGATTTCAACTCCATATTTCCACAAAATATTCCACTATTCAAGCCTATTAACTATCATACATATTATCTTAATCAACACTTGTATAATAAACTTTCTCACATTTACAAATTTGTCAATGACCTTCTGAAGATTCTTCACATCTTCCTCCTGCTATGAAGCCAAACTGCTAGTTGTTACCGTACTCTTTCCATCAGAGTTCTTTTCTGGCATAGTTTATAAATTATGCACATGGGATTTTTACATTTTCTTTTTCTATCTTATTTTCTATATGGGGAATGCTAACACTATCATTCCTAGGCTGCATTAACAGAGGGATAGAATCAAAATCACTTGAAGTGTTAATACCACTTTACAATGCCTTGCTAAGCCTACAGTTGGAATACTGCATCCAGTTTTGGTCGCCATGATGTAAAAAATATGTTGAGACTCTAGAAAGAGTGCAGAAAAGAGCACCAAAGATGATTAGGGAACTGGAGGTTAAAACATAAAGAACAGTTGCTGGAATTGGGTATGTCTAGTTTAATGAAAAGAAGGACTAGGGGTGACATGATAGCTGTGTTCCAATATCTCAAGGGCTGCCACAAAGAAGAGGAGGTCAACAGGAGAAGGGCAGGACAAGAAGCAATGGATAGAAACTTATCAAGGAGAGAAGCAGCCTAGAACTAAGGAGAAATTTCTTCACAATTAGAGCAACCTGCCTCCAGAAGTTGTGGGTGCTCCAACTCTGGGAATTTTTAAGATGAAATTGGACAACTATCTGCCTGAAATGGTATAAGGTTTCCTCCTTGAGCAGAGGGTTGGACTAAAAGACCTCCAAGATCCCTTCCAGCTCTGTTAGTCTATTTTAAGTACAACTGAAGCAATTAAATGTCTTTCTTGGGTCATTCATGTCGAGTGGTCAGATTTCAGAAAATCAGAAAAGTGCCATGCTCGACCATTACAGATTTTGATGAAATTTTGTGTGAACATGCACACATGTCCCCAATGAACATTGGCAAAGTGTTATATTTGCCGATACAATACATGCGGAGATAAAGTCATTTGTTTGACCCCATGCCACAGCCTTCTACAATATGACTCTGAGGTTCAAGAAACTTTGAGACATAATACCTCTGGCAATATTTTGTTGAGAGAAACAAAACTTGGCCATATTGTACAACTTTTTGTGCTCTATTAAATAAAATAATAAACACATTCTCATGAGCAATCTCCATCTAGATAATTTGGAGCAAAGTTGGCCAAAAATATTGCGGCTCAAAAAAAAGTTTAAAGTTTGGCTTTTTATATCTCTGGAAGGAAAGGTATGATAAATGCGAAACGCGCGTAATAACTTAGCAACACAAGATTTTCAAATATAAAATTTCATTCTCCTACTGCTTTCCAATAGTTTGCCAATTGAGTGTAAAGTTGGCATTTTTTCTAAAAATGCCAAAAATAGGATATTTTCAGTCCACTTTTACAAAAAAAAAAAGACCTTCTGGAAACTGTTAACTCATTCTCATTAGAAAGAGCATGTTTCAAACCCCCTAAAAAGGTAGGGTTGTTTTTTCATCGCTAACGTATAAAGCCCTAAAAATAGGGACAAAGTTGAGGACATTGCTATGGCATTGTCACATGTATTCTATTATTTTTTTCATCTTGTTTTTTTATATAGACATCATTACTACTATTATATTGCATTGGTCCATGGTAACATTGTCACTACCGGTTCAGGCACTTGAACCAGTGACCCCATCGCCATAGGAGGCATGCCCGATAGCTATGCAACTTCAGCCATTGGTGGGTTTCTTGGTTCAGGATCCCAAGCCTGTAGTTTGGTTTCTTCCTCAAGGTTATAAAGCCTTGTGTGGGTATCTGTCCAGTTCCCAAGCCAACAATTGGGCAGCTTATCCTAGGTTCCCAAGCCTAAAGTGAGTATCTTATATGGTTCCCAAGCCAAAGTCCGAACTGTTCATATGAACTGCCAAATTCCAATGATCGCTTATTTATTATTGAATTTATGTGCCACATTCTTTAGCATTGTTTTTTGGAATTGATACTGTCAACCTGATGACATAATTGAAGGTGCTGGAAGCACACAAATAAGATGTGGTTCTGGAACCCAACAAACATTTTGTCTTGCAGGCCAATAAAATGAATGATCAGGGCCTCACGGATGCATAAATGTTACCAACGCATGTCTTACCTCACGGCGATGAGGACAGCGAGGTCAAACTACTTTGCTGCCCTCATCGCATTTGCAGATAATCGCCCGGCCGCCCTGTTTAGGGTGACTCACTCCCTCCTGAATCAGGAGGAGAGGGAGGAGCCCTTGCAGGGTTGTGCCGAGGAGTTTAGCCAGCATCTGTCGGACAAAATTGCTCGGATCCGGACCGGTCTGGCCTCCGACTGGGCAGAGTCTGACGGTGAGAACATGGGTGATCTTGTCGATGTCATCTGGGAGGAGTTCGACCCTGTGACTCCGGAAGAGGTGGACAGGATTATGAGGAAGCTGAGCTCCACCACCTGTTTATTGGACCCGTGCCTCTCCTGGCTGGTTTATTCGGCTCGGGAGGGGACACGAGGCTGGCTCCAGGCAGTGATAACTGCTTCTCTGAATTTTCCTGCCACCTTGAAGGAGGCGGTGGTGAGACCCCTCCTCAAGAAGCCTGCCCTGGACCCAGCTGTTTTAAACAACTTTCGACCAGTCTCCAACCTTCGCTTTCTTGCGAAGGTTGTTGAGAGTGTGGTGGCGCAGCAGCTCCCTCTGTTCCTGGAGGAAGCTGATTATCTAGACCCGTACCAATCGGGCTTCAGGCCCGGGTACAGCACGGAGACGGCATTGGTCGCGCTGGTGAATGATCTCTGGTGGGCTCGGGACAGAGGTTGTTCCTCTGTCCTAGTCCTATTAGACCTCTCAGTGGCTTTTGATACCATCGACCATGGTATCTTACTGCGGCGTCTTTGGGGGTTGGGAGTGGGAGGCACCATTTTACGGTGGTTCTCCTACCTCCTGGGACGTTCGCAGTTGGTGTTGGCAGGAGGGCAGAGGTCGGCCTCGACGCCTCTTGTTTGTGGAGTGCCTCAGGGGTCAGTCCTCTTGCCTCTCCTGTTCAACATCTATATGAAGCCACTGGGTGAGATCATTCGTGGTTTTGGGGTTGGGTATCATCAATATGCTGATGATACCCAGCTTTTTATCTCCAACCCAAACCACCCCAGTGATGCCCTCTCCGTGATGTCCCGTTGCCTGGAGGCGGTCCGGGTCTGGATGGGGAGGAACAGGCTTCGACTCAACCCTGACAAGACTGAGTGGCTGTGTGTGCCGGCATCTCGGGAAATTCAGAATATTCCATCGCTAATTATGGTGGGTGAGATATTACCCCCCGTAGATAGGGCTCGTAACTTGGGTGTCCTCCTAGATTCACAGCTCTCCTTGGATGATCATATAGGAGCTGTGACTAGGGGGGCCTTCGCTCAGGTTCGCTTGGTGCGTCAGTTGCGGCCCTATCTAGACCGGGATGCCTTGCGCACAGTCACTCATGCACTCGTGACCTCCCGTTTGGACTACTGCAATGCTCACTACATGGGACTGCCCTTGAGGACTACTCAGAGTCTCCAGCTGGTGCAGAATGCAGCCGCGCGAGTGGTGGGAGGGCTTCCCGATACTCCCATGTAACACCTCTACTCTGTGAGCTGCATTGGCTTCTGGTTGTCCTCCGGGTAAGATTCAAGGTGCTGGTTACGATCTATAAAGCCCTAAATGGCATGGGTCCGGGTTACTTACGGGAGCATCTGCTGCCGGCATCAACTTCCCTTCGTCCAGTGTGCTCCCACAGAGAGGGCCTCCTTAGGGTGCCGTCGGTCAAAGAGTGTCGACTGGCGGCCCCCAGGGGGAGGGCGTTCTCTGTGGGCGCACCAGACCTTTTGAACCGTTTACCGGTGGAGCTCCGGATGGCTCCCGACCTTTGCTCCTTCCGACGTGACCTAAAAACACATTTATTTGAACAAGCTGGCCTGGTCTGATGGGTTTAGGGGTATTTTAACATTTTGTATTAATTTATTTAATTGGGCTACTGTATTTAATATTTCTTTTAATTTTTATATATTGTATTTTACTGTATTGCCCTGTACACTGCCCTGAGTCTTTCGGGAGAAGGGCGGTATAAAAATTAAATTATTATTATTATTATTATTATTATTATTATTATTATTATTATTATTATTATTATTATTATTATTATTATTATTATTATTATTATTATTATTATTATTATGTTCGATTGAAATTTCCACATTGCCTACCCACCATTTTTTGTAATAAATGCAGGCAACATAACAACTGGGAAATATGTCGGCCAATTGTAAATTTGGATCAACAGTATTGTACATTTTGGCCACAAAGTTAATCATGTCATTAGAAACTTTGCTGACAGAAATTGAATTTGAATCAACTGGCACAAACTGGTAATGATCTCTTGTGCCAGTTATTATGCTGCTAACTTTCCATCTTTCTTCTTGCAGCATCCTGCTTTCTTTGATTTCTTCCTTTGGAACATATATATATTTAATTCCATGAATGTTTCTGTCTCAAAAGTTGAACAGATCTGTCAGTGTCAGTATTTAGTTGGTTGATGGTCGCTGGACGCTGGCTCAAGCAGCCAAATGTTTAGTCGTGCCGCCAACTCCATCGCATGGTGCTGAAAAAGTTATATTCAGCCTCAATTTCAAAATCATGTTTGTGATTGCACCGATTGACGAAATTTTTGTAATTTTTGTATTGCACCGCTGAACTGTCACTAAAGTAGTATATTCTTGTAATCTTCATTTTAGTCGTCAAAAATTCAATCAACTTCCAAATGAACACGTGCACAGAAACTGTATCATGTTGCATATGATCAGAAATTATGCAACAGTTGACAATTTTCAGCGTGCCATCTTTATTGACATAATAAGTGACGAACGGATACACTGTGGCTTGTGAATTTTCCCAGTGAAAGCCTTGAACAGCATCTTGGACAACCAATGAATAATTCTCTACAAAATCCATCAGTACAATCAGTTCAGTTTCTTTTAGGCCAGCTTTCAATGACTTCAAATATTCGCTTTGATGTTTTGAAACGAAGTGGTGGCCAGTCAGTTTCCACATTTTGCTAGTAAGATTTTTGATGAAGCCGTCAACAGTGAGAGCATTTGTTTCCAGCATTTTGCAGTCAGTATGAACCCATTGTTTGAATTCTATTGATTCTTCCGAATCCCAGTCCTTGAATATTTCGTCTAAATGTGTTATCAGTGCCTCTTCACCAGGGCAGTTTTGGCATCGCTGCAACATACAATCCTTGGTGTTCAGATCGCAAACTGCCTTTCCCATGAGCATCTTGTAGTCCTCTTTAATGTTGGCACCTTATAGCATAAGCTTAACATTTTGATGAACGGTGCAGACGCAGACGGAATGTGTGCCTGAGGCATAGATGGTATCACCCCACTTTGGTCTGAGTTCACAGAATTTGGAGAAACCAATTTCAGTGCCATATTTGTTTCGATATGCCACATACAGCTCTTTCAGATTGTACAGTAGCAACCACTTTTGTTTGTGAACCTTAACGCCATCAAGCCGAATGGAAATAATCCTTTTTGCCAGGGTATATCCTGCTAAATTCGTCATCCTCATAGAAATCTCGAACTCTGTTGGCAATTTCCTGGCAGCGGTTTGCCAACTTTTGCCTCTGGTAGTGCAGAAATGCCTCTTTCTTTCTTTATTTTTCTTACTGTTTTAACCATACGTTCTGAAATGCCAAAAGTGTTTGCTGTCACCGGTATCGACCAACTCTTTGGGGCCAAAGTCAATAATTGAACTTTCATCGACCTATCAGATATTTTAATTTTTGTTTTTATGTCTTTGATTAGGTCAGCGTAATCCTGGCATGACTGGCATTCCTTAGCAGCAGACTCACTAGTTTGCCCAATATCTTCAGCTGCTACTCCAGTGGCTAATGTTATTTTGTATGCTACCACTTTCTGCACACATTCAATTTTTCGTTTCACATAGCCAGTTTTATCCCTACTGCTCAACTTCCAAATTTTTAACGGAGAAGTCTCTAAATCGGTCAAAGTTTGATTAACAGTGTCCGAAATGTCTATATCATAATTATCCAACAATGAAGAGTCTGCCATGCTTTGGACCATGGAAACATATTTGGCTTTACACTTGGAACAAATCTTTTGAACTGGCTTCACATTCGTTTTCGCCACTTTTGTTAAATCATTGGACATAGCTAGATCGACTTTCAACAGCCCATGTTTAGCTATGTGATTTTGTTTGTTAAATGGGTTGCAGCACGACTTTTGCTTCATGTCATACTTTTTCAGATACGTTGCTTTGTGATGCAAGCAGATTTGGTCATCGTCTGTCAGCTCAACTTCCAATCGCCAAGTAATGAGTATTTTTTCTTTGGCAGAGAAACTGTACACATAATACAGCCTAATTTCATTAGAATAAAATGAACCATGCTGGCAAGTTGATGACAATTTTTCTCCAACAGCGCATTTGGGCAAAGTAGGATTGCCAGTTGACTCGTCGACATCCATTTCACATATTATGGAAATTTGCAATAATATAAAGTGTACTACTGCAAAATCTGAAAGACATAATTATATAAGGTTCTAATGTTATGACAGAAATATGACAACTACACCTGTACAGTTCAGAATCCTATAGCCACAACATGCTAACGTGTGGCATCACTAAAGTACTTACAGCACATTTAACCGCTGTCATTAGTGTAGAAGCACCGCTAGTAGACTAACAGATTCATATAGCATGCAAGAAATGAATTACACTTTAAATTCCAGCATAAATGAAATGACAACGGCACAATATAAAAGAATGCATGTTGATGTACATGACGTTGCCATAGCAATATCCTCAACTTTGCCCCTGTTTTTAGGGCTTTATACATCAGCGATGAAAAACCAACCCTATTTTTTTAGGGGGGTGAAACATGCTCTTTTTAATGAGAATGATTTAACAGAGTTTCCAGAAGGTCTTTTTTCGTAAAAGTGGGCTGAAAATATCCTATTTTTGGCATTTTTAGAAAAAATGTCAACTTTACACTCAATTTGCAAACTATTGGAAAGCATTAGGAGAATGAAATTTTATATTTGAAAAGCTTGTGTTGCTAAGTTATTATGCGCAAGGTTTCGCATTTAGCATACCTTTCCTTCCAGAGATATAAAAAGCCAAACTTTAAACTTTTTTTAGCCACAATATTTTCAGCCAACTTTGCTCCAAATTATCTAGATGGAGTTTGCTCATGAGAATGTGTTCATTATTTTATTTAATAGAGCACAAAACGTTGAACAAGATGGCCACGTTTTGTTTCTCTCAACAAAATATTGCCAGAGATATTATGTCTCAAAGTTGCTGGAACCTCAGAGTCATATTGTAGAAGGCTGTGGCATGGGGTCAAACAAATGACATTATCTCCTCAAGTATTGCATCGGCAAATGTAACACTTTGCCAATATTCATTGGGGACATGTGTGCATGTTCACACAAAATTTCATCAAAATCTGTGACGGTCGAGCAGGGACCCCCAGACCACTTGACATGGAATGACCCTCTTAACTGCTGTGATATGAGAGCTGTTGCATCATGGAGATACAATGTAACTATGTTCAGTACTGGTCTTTGGGATCACTCTGACAAGAAAGTACCAATCAGGGTTCAATTTATTACTCAGTATATTAATTAGAAAGGAAAGGGCAACTGTTTCTTGGTTAGGGAATCAAAAATTTTTGTTTTCCTTTTGTGGCTTTAGGGGGTATAACAGTTACACAATGAGGTCACAGAAAGGAACAGATAGAGTTGGGAGGGAAACTTTAAGGAAACATAACCTTATTTTGTATTAAATAAAACACTAAAGCTTCTAAGGTTTAATACAGGGGTTCCCAACCGGGGGTGAGAGACAATATTCCAGGGGGTGTGAAAACTTGGGTTTTCAAAATTAGAGTGTATATGCATAATTCATTGCCATTATTTTGAACTTTTGTAAAAGGTGAGAGACTATATCAGAAGCGTTCTAGGGGTGTGAGGTATAGAAAAGGTTGGGAGCCGCTGGTTTAACATATCAATGTCATTTTCTTTTTTGAAAAAAACCTACAAATTGGCCTACCAAAAATCTCTTGAATTTTGCCATTATATTTCAGTGCTGTAGCCTTGATTGGATATAGGGGCTACAGAATAGGTTTGAGTTATACAACCATTAGCTTTCCCTTATTAGCGTCTTGTATTTAAGTTACAGGTATTTGTGCAGAATCCTCCTCTTCCCCCCCCCTTTTCTAGCCCTTCAACATTATACAGTATGTAGAAAAAATACTGTCAAAAAGGAAAAGGGGTAAAGCAGATGTTATTACATTATTTGAAGAAGTTATGGTATCTCCTCTGGACAGTCATTTATAAATGTTTTAAGCATATGTGGAACAGATTTCTTCGGTTGATGTGTACCAACTTTAGCCTGGGAACTTGACAAGGAAGACTTTTACTTCTGTAGGAGTCCAAGATTTGTAAATGACAAACTCATTAAATGAAAGTGAAAGCTGCAGTTATCATCCTCAGGTGTCAAAGTTTGGTTTCACTTAATACTGCAAGATACGGGACCTTCACAGGAAATTCCATTCATGTCATAAAATTACCATATCATCACAATGTGCCCCAGACCACAACCTTGGAAACTGAAATGTATACTAATAGGCAAAAAGTGATGGGGGCAATTATTCTTTTTTGCAGCATAAAGCCATTATGTGATAACTCATCTTCCTAATGTTAAAGAGGCAATTGCTCATCCTTGTAAGCAACACACAGTACAATCCTATATAGGTTCACCTGAGATCAAACTCTGTTGAATGCACTAAGGCTTTATTTGGGATTACAAAGTATATTTAGAATTGAGGCATTAAAAGTGTCAACATTTCAAAATAGGTGTAATATCAATGAAAATTAAAAAAAGTTTTGTTCCTTCTTATACAGCTGGCAAGATCAATAGAATGAGGCAGCTGGTTTAGGTAGCAGTTGCTGAGTAGTAGTAACTGCTTATAGGAGAGAAAGCCAAGTGCCCTAGATTTACATAGCCCCCCTTCCCCTCAAATGGAAGTGGATATCATAATTTTGCAGAGATATTAGCTTCCCTTTGTTTCCAGTACTAAACTGTCTTGGGATGGCTCTTTGCATGGTCTTATCATTTATTCATTCCCTGCCCCAAGCGCATTTGTTACATCAACAGCAACATTATATATTACTGAAAAACAAAACACAAAAATTAACCAAAAATGCTGATAAAGTAGCAACATAAACCTTTTATAGGAAATAGATGAGTATGTTACATATCCTACGTTTTTTTTGCAACTTAGTTGCTGTCTATGCCAAACATCAACAGACATAATTTTAACAAAAACACTTATGCACAGTGTTTAAAAAACAGAGGAGATTTGTGTGGGTCTACGGTTGTAAATTCTCCTGAAATTCATAATCACTTCCAGAGTATCTTCTGCACATAATGGAAATGTTCTCTTTTAATGTAGGCTGGTTACATGGCAGTCTCTATTAAAATAGCAGCTGGAGAGTAGCATTAGCATTTCATATTCTGCATCCTTATTTGATTTGCAACTTGATATACTATGACACAGTAGAAATATAATTAAATAGTTTAATAAACCTTTCTCAATATGTCTGTATGTGTAAGGGTGTGTTTTTCATATGCATTTTCTTGGGATTTCCATAATTCAAAGCACTTAGAACTGATTTTTCAGTCCCTCTTTTCTTGACTAAGGACTTCAGTTTTAGTACTGATGGATGTGGTTACATTTCTTTACAAAGGTAAAGCTTTCTATGCCACATATATCTTGTTTCCTGTAGAGGGTTTTTTTTTACCCTGTGAGAAACACTCTTTAAAATCCCATCCTTTCTTGTGGCTACAAAAGGTGTCACAGAACACTAAGGTATTTCATTGAAAACCATCTTGCTATCACATCATATGGAAATTACAAATTGCTGACAAATTGCCAGAGAGATTCTTACAATGAGCTTCCAGAATATCCCATTGAAAGTTCAGCATAAATTTAATTTAATAAGTTAAGTTAAATTTAAGTTAATTTAATTCTTTTTAACTTTTGTATCATTGTATTTTATTGTTGTTAGCCGCCCTGAGTCCTTCGGGAGATAGGGCGGCATATAAGTCCCAATAATAAATAAATAAATAATAAATAAACCACAGACATTCCATCCCAACTGTTTGGGCTGTTTTCCACAGTATAAATGGAACTTCATATTAACAAGGATTGCTCCAAATTCAACCTACAATTCATGTTCAGCCTTTGAAAACAAAGGAGAAGCCATATTTTCTGTAGTCAAGGTTGTGCCAATAACTTTGTAGGGTAATATAGATATTGCATTATAATTAAAAGAACACATTTCCTTATAAGTTGAACCATTTGTATTGTTGTGGCAAAAATAAAATGATAATTTACTTCTCAGACATTTTCCTTTGACCCTTCAAACCTGACAAGGACCAGGCCCAGTTCCCATTTAATAGAATCAGGGTACTGATTACATCAAACCCCAAACTGATGGGCAATTTCACTCAACGATTTCAGTAGAAGTTAAACAGAATTGGGGAGAAGACTGAGTTCTGGGACACCACACAATGAGTTCCCATTGGTACAATCTATCCACTCCCATAGGAACAATCCCTGAGGAAGGAGGCAAGCTAATGCAGCCCAGTGCTTCCCACTTCCAAATCCCCACAGCCAGTTAGAAAGAATGTCACAGTCAACGGTATTGCTGTGAGATCAAGGAGCACAAGGATGAAAAGATCACTCCCATGCCAGTTCTCAACAAAGTACACTGAGAAGCACAATCAGTGGTGTCTCCATAGTATACCCTTTGTTGTGTAGTGGGTTCTGGAGAGTAGGAAGGATGCCAGGCCGATGAGTACAGCATAACAGATCTTTATTAGGTGGAAGTGACCGTACTGGGGAATAGGGGTTACCTGCACTCTTTATATACCTGGCCAGTACCTGGCCAGGTACACAGCCAACCAATCGGATTGAACCTCTGTTTCCCACTGAAATTGCTTCCCGCCAAAACAGTTACAGTTCAACACCTCCGGGTGGTGACTCTTATACAATGCTTTAGATGTTCCTATAAGCCTAATACATAACACCCTTATCTGAAACTGAGCTGAAACAGATACATATAATCCCTTTCCTCCAAGATCCTCCAGAACCTCTGTCCAATTACCTTCTCCATAACCTTTACCACAATGGTTGAAAACTGGACAATATTTGTCCAGAATGGTGGGATTCAGCGCAGATCTAATGAAAAGGAAATGCCTCCTTCAATAATAGGGAATATGAGGGTGCAGGGATTAAGAGTCATTAGCAACTGCCTCTTCAATATGAATATATTGGAGAATTGGGCAGGGGAGGGGTCTCTGCAGCTCCCCTCAGGATCTATGCCATTGTTGAATTTTCTCTTTCTCGCTCTTCCTTTTTAAACAGTTTCTCCTCCCTCACCAAATTTGTTTTATTTCTCTACAGGTTTCAAAGATTTTGGGAGACTAAACCTGGCTTCATTTATTTTCAGAACAATTAATGGCCACATTTAACATAACATATGTGAACATAACTTTCTGGTTTCAAGAGAATGAAGTAAAAAGTTGCCTTTAGTTTGATTAGTATTATTATAGCTGGTTGCACATTCAGCCAGATGTTTAGAGTATATTTTGCACTTTTCTGCACCTATGAAGTCCTTCTCAAGGACCTGGGATAGCTGTTGTTGTTTAATATTAAAGGTATCATCACAGGATATAAGTTGTTCCAAGAAAAGCTGCCTTTTGCAATTGGTGGAAGGTGATTTATCAATGCCAATGGTATTCAAGTCATACTCCAAATGTTTTGGGATTGCATCCAGGGCACATATTACTATTGATACTTTTTTTTGTTTTCTTTTGCCACAGTCATTCTTCTTATTTTTATTATTATCCAACAGAGAGACGCAGAAAGAGAGAGGGAGAATTAGACCTCATGGTCTCCTGGTTTCTAGGCCAGCACCTTAACCACTACACCAAACTGGCTTAATCAGTACACCCTAGTGCAGGGATAGGCAACCTCAGCTCTTTTATAACTCATAGACTTCAACTCCCAGAATTCCTGAGTCAGCATAGCTGACTCAGGAATTCTGGGAGTTGAAGTCCATGAGTCATAAAAGAGCCGAGGTTGCCTACCCCTGCCCTAGTGGTTCTAATAATGGCACGCGACCCTAAAGGAGAAGCTGTTAGTCCAGTAACTGAGAAGCCACCACCATCTCTCCACCCCAAACCCATGGCTTTTTAGTCTGTTTTAATCTTTTGTAATAGCAATGTGTTTTTATATTTATACAAGTTTTTATATTTTTATGCTTTATTACATTGTAAGCTGCTCTGAGTCTCATTGAACCACAAGATGGGCAGCATATAAATTTAATAAATAAATAAAAAATAAAAAATGCTGCAATAATAATCTTTATTATTTTTTTATTATTATTTAAAAAGTTTTACAATATATTTTGACTTTAATCCCCCCTCCCACACCCCTATCCAACACTCCCTATCCCTCTCCCCCACTCCCTCCTCCCCCCCCCGACTTCCCAGAGCTAAATACAGGGCATAAAATCAAAAAACAAACATAAACACCCCTATGTTATCAACAATAAACTATAAATTCTATCTCTCTCTAGCTCATATAAAATGAATACAAACAATATTAATATTACAAATAAAGTAGAAAAAAAGAGGAAAACAGAAAAAGAGCTTTACTCAAAATAAATTTTCTTAATCCCAGTGCTTATTCATATTAATTTCAAAAAAAAAGAAAAAAGAAAAGAAAAAAAAACAAAAAAAAACTTTCACCTGCTATTTGCATTCTCCCACCTTTCTCTAATTTCCAAACAAATTCTCAGTTACACGCCAAAAGCGCCTATCTCTGTTAATCTTAATAATCTCCAACCAAACTAAACTATGATCAAAAATAGTTCTTGCATGTATCACGCCAAATGTCTCGCAGTTCCAAATCATCCTTAAGTTCAAATAAAAGTTCAAATACAAAGACTATATAAAAAAAAGATTTAGGCAATCTCTAAGACAACTTGTTGTTAATTAGGAGCTTACATACCCATTCTTAGTTCAACACATACTTTAAGTCCATAACCCTAATATACTTTTCTAGCAAGCAATCTTAAATTGTGTAAAATATTAACAAAAAGAAAAGAAAAAAAACTTTCTTTCTCCTCTATAATAATTTTACTCCATTGACATTCTAATCTAAAAATTAATCAGCAATCTTAACGCCCCAAAACTTTTGGAGCACCTCTGTCATGACCCCCAAAACTTCTTTAGACCGCTGTCCTCCCACATCTTCACTGTAAGCACACTTTGAAGATTCCATAACTTTCTGCTGGTCTTGCTCTTGCTCTCGTCTCGCTCTTCTTAGGGCGGCACGCGTCATCTTCTGGCCTCCTGCAGCAACCGATGAAACTGTGACTTGATCCCCTCCAACACCATTGTCCTCTGTCTGTCTATCTGCAACGTCTTGAAGCTTTCCCCCACCGTATCCTTTTGCAGCTTCCAAAAATGATAGGGGGGTTGCTTTTAACACATTACTATAAAAATCACGTGCCTGAGCCACAGTAACCAAACAATGTCTTTTACCTTCATGCGTCGCCACCAATCCAACTGGAATCTCCCATCTAAACTTAATATCACGTTTCTTAAGTTCCTGTACCAGAAATGCAAAATCTTTCCTTCTCCTTAGGATCTTCGGAGGGATCTCTTTTAAAACCAAAACTTCTTGCTCAGCCACTACCAAATTAGTATCATAAGCAGCTTGAATGACTTCATCTCTCATTACTCTCTTTGTAAAATAGACCACCACATCTCTGGGTAACTTCCTCTGTCTTGCAATCCATGAATTTACACGAAAAACTTTGTCCATATTTCCCTCAATTTCAGATGCTGACTGGCCCAGTACCCCTTCCAGAGCCTCAGAAATCAGCTGCTTTAAATCTTCTTTACCATTCTCCTTTAAACCCCTAATTCTAATAGCATACTGCATCTGATTATACTGAACAAGGCTCAATTCTTCGTCCATTTTATCCCTTATATTTTCATTTTCTAATACCTTTGCTTCTAATATAGAGTTCTTTTGACTGAGATCCTCCACTTTTATATCCAGCTGTAGCACACATTCAGCTACGGATTCAACCTTAGACAAGATGTCCACCCTCATTGCTCTCAGCTTCTCTTCCATCTTCTTCTCCAATTTCTCCATTTTCTCCTCCATTTTCTCCTCCAGCTTTTTCAACTTTTCATCCATCATATCAGACATCAATTGTGCATGCTTTCCAAGAGCGTCTTGTAAATACTTAAGCGTCAATGCCGGGGGAGATGCAGGAGGAAGCAAAGCTTGCAATGAGGTCTCTTGCACCAGGGAAGACCCCGCATTCTGGAGAGCTTTAGAAGTTTTAGCCACCATCTTCCCCCACTTTCACTTATTACGCACTTTCACTTTGAAGCTATAAAATCCATTGAGCTAGAGAGTAAAAATAAAGAGTCCACTTCACCTTGACCTCCTGTACCGCTCTGCCTGCATCTTGATAATCAAAAGTATTTCCATTTGGCAGGGGTGGTTGCTAACGCCTGGCTCTGCTCCAATAATCCCAGAGCAGAGGCGCTGCGCAGCTCGGAGCAACCCAGGCTTCGGGGGGGCTCATCCTTCAGCCGCCCAAGCTCTCAGCTCAGGCGGCCCCGGAGAGCTCAACCCCTACCTGGGGCCTCACCCCCTCCTCTTCTCCCAAGGAGGGGGCTTCAAATCCATCTAAACAGCTGATCGGCGCTGTTTACGATGGAAAAACACAGCTGCGGAGCGGGCAGCCCGAAAACAGCTGTCTTCGGCGTCGCGTCACCACCGGAAGTCAATAATCTTTATTATTATCAATAAAAACATTAATTAATTATTAGGCAAAGGTAAAGGTTCCCCTGCACATGCGTGCTAGTTGTTTCCGACTCTAGGAGTCGGTGCTCATCTCCATTTCAAAGCCAAAGAGCCAGCGCTTGTCCGAGGACGTCTCTGTGGTCATGTGGCTGGCATGAGTAGATGCCAAAGGCGCACGGAACGCTGTTACCTTCCCACCGTAGTGGTCCCTATTTTTCTACTTGCATTTTTTTATGTGCTTTCGAACTGCTAGATTGGCAGAAGCTGGGACGAGTAACAGGTGCTCACTCTGCTATGTGGCACTCAGGATTCGACCCGCCAAACTGCCAATCTTCTGATCGACAAGCTCAGCGTCCTAACCCACTGAGCCACTGCGTCCCTTGTAATTAATTATTAATGTTGATTATTTACTAAATAAATGTATATGGATGCCCAATTTAATTCTGGTGACTCTGGGTGGCTTACAACATTAAGCATCCACAACATAAAACCACCCTATAGCAACAACAGATACAATCATATTAGCCACTTGATTGGCTCTGTATCAGACTGGGGTCCCCATATAACTGTAATATGTAAATTGTAATAATCTAATAATTGGTTAATTTTTAGATTCTTCTCAACAAATGAAATCAACCAAGTGACAGCTAATGGATGCAGATAGCGACAACCAGCCCAATAGTTTAAAAAATGTTTTGCCTTACTGGTTTTCTATGCAAAATGTAAAACCTCAAAGATAAGCAATAGTGCTGGGTCCACTCTTATAAGAAAGTATGATAGTAGACTTGGGATGAGGAATTCTGAGAAAATTCTGTTTGACTCTTGTTCCCTGTTATTCATGCCTTCTTGTTTGAATCTGTGCAGTGCACTCTACATGAGACTGCTCTTAAAAAATACTCAGAAGTTACAAATAAACTTGAGTAGAACAGCTCAAGAAGTTAAGGACACATCTTTTTCCTAACAACAGCTTTGGTTGGCTTCTGAATACAATTTAACAATTTAAGGGGCTGGTTGTCCTGTGTGGTGTAGTTGGTTCACATAGTGTGGTAGGATGGAGGGTTTGTTGTCGCTGTGTGTTGGGGGGAGGGAGCACGAGGTGAGGCTCAGCTAATCTCGATTTACACATGTTGTACTTTGACAATAAAGGTTTATTGTTATTATTATTATTATTATTATTATTATTATTATTATTATTATTATTATTATTAATTATTATTATTAAAGTTTTATGAGGTTCAGAACCTGGATATCCAAGACTATCTGCCATCTCTATCCATCCAATGGGGATGGGGAGAAAGGCGGCTCATTTAGGGTGTCTGCAATTGGTGCAAATGGGTTGAAGACTACTTACAGATAAATGAATAAATGAATGAATGAGTGACCTCATCAGTGATTTGCATATTTGGTTTAATTATTACTTCTTTATGTTCTCATGAATAGAATAATATCATTATAACTCAAACCTTTTCTTTGTGAATGCTGCACAAATGCATTCTCTTTTGTATTTGTATTTTCCTCTCCCTCTTGTTTCTTAAATGAATAAAATACTTTTTATCCTGATTTGATTTATGGTTTTTATTATTATATTTTCATTGCTCTAATTTAGGTTACTTAATTCATTATGAATAATACATACATTTATAACCAGATTATTTTCTTTCAGAATAAGTAAAAAACTACATTACATTAACCCAGTCGTGGTACTTCTCCATGCCTTTCTATGCATACTAAATTAGCATCAAACACATCCATGTATTACTTTATTTAAATTTGTCTTTGATTCTTTAAATTTTTATGTCTCTTTTTCAGGCTCTCAACAACTTCTATATAATCTGTTATACTATCTGCAATACCAACATAGCCCTAACCATTACACCTGGGATGTCACCACAAGCATTCCTTGTGCATTTTTTAAATAAATACAATAAACAATAAAATCCTTGCTTTTTTGATACCCAGTCTGATGTACAACATATTGGACTGGGATCTTATCCACTGTCAATCGTGGTAGCTCATTGGGTCATCATGGGCCAGACTTTCTTAGACAAGTCTACACCACAGAGTTGTTGCATTGAAAAAGCAGGTCCTGTTCTGAACCTGCAGTTAAGTGCATAACAAATCAATCTATGACTGCTACTTATTGTTCAACGCTGAACCACTAAGCATTTTATTTATTCTCACAAATGCTTTTCTTCATATACTATACACATTCAGCAGATTTCAACTTCATATTTCCACAAAATATTCCAGGAATATTCCAGGAATAACCAACACTCCAGAAGATAGGTTTAAGGTACAGAAAGATCTTGACAGACTTGAACATTGGGCCCTATCGAACAAAATGAAAATCAATGGTGAAAAAAGTAAGGTTCAACATTTAGACAAGAGAAAAAGAAATGCACAGGTATGGTATGGGTAGTACCTAGCTCAACAGTAGTAATTGTGAGAGGGATCTTGGAGTCCTAGTGGACAATCACTTAAATATGAACCAGAAGTGTGCTGCAGTTGCCAAAAAAGCCAACATAGTTCTAGGTTGTATTAACAGAGGGATAGAATCAAGATTATGTTACACAGATTGGAGAATGCATTGAAGGCTGACATCCAGTCAGTAGTAGATGACTGTATTGTTCTAGCCCACTTAGTAGCATTCTCTGTTTTAAGGCATTCTACTATTGCCTTAGTATCAACTTTGGCCCAAATTAACCTTTTATTTTGGGTCACCTCTACCTTTTTGGTGAGCCATCTGTCAGCCATGTTATATGGTCTTAAATCTGAGCGGCCTCGCAATGTCACACTGACAGGCTGATGGTCGCTATTGTCGCTAAGGTGTACTGTGACCTCTGCGAAGAGGTCAGCCTTATCTCTAGACACACAAAAGAGATCCAGTACACTACTTGAATTGGCTGAGTGGTATGTATAAGGGTATGTATAATTCTTGTCCTTACCTCCCAAAATTTGGAGATTACCCTTAAAAATTAAGGAGACTAGGAGCAGGCCAGCGGCATTACTTTTACAGTCTCTTGAGAGCCACTGAGGATGGTTATCAAAGAACTCCCCTGGGATTCCCTTCTTCTGGGCAAGCTCATACAGAGAGGGACCCAGTCTAGCGTTCAGATCTCCTAATAATACCACTATGGACTGAGGGTACAATATAGATAAATCTTCTAAGATAACTTCCAAGCCCATCCAATATTCAAAATTATAATGCTGGGATGTGCTTGGAGGAATGTACACATTTACCAATATTAACTCAAACTGGTCATATTCAAATTTGACAGCTAGAAAGTACGGATACTTATCTTCGTTATATAATTTCTCTCCCTGCCATTGCAACTCTTCCTTTATAAGAATGCATAGCCCACCAGAGGGTCTCCCTTTGTTCTTTGTTTTTAGGGCTGGGGAGGCCCATCCCTGAAAGCCTGGCAATTGTACTGGTTCATCCACTTCGGTTAGCCAGGTTTCTTGAAAGGCTATTACGTCAAATCTAGAAAGAAAGCTCATTAGTCCACTATCAACCATCCTTTTCCAGCCAGCTATGTTCCAGGTCATAAACTGTATGGGGTTCTCAGAAGCAACGTGGTCTGACTTGGTTGATTGGCTAGATGGTGGAAATGCCAGATGTCAACTTGACAATGGAGCTGGGTCAATATCATCTAAGCTTCCCATATAAACACAGTTGTTGTGAGGTTCGATATTTCTCTTCGTGGGTTGCAGAACGTGTTGTTGCTCCTCTATATCTCGGTTGCCAGTGTGCCTCTGCTCTTGCTCCAAGAATGATTTTTTTTCCAAAGAGCAGGTACTCTGGCTTAAGTCTATAAATGTAGATTTATGTCCATTTTTGGAGGGGCATGGCTGAGGGTTCATCTTGTGGAGAGATGTTGTGGGAACTTCTAAATCAAATGAGGATGGAAGCTGGATTATGTCCTTAGTGTTTGTCAGCTTAGGGGGCACTGTGTGATGAAGCCCTTTGTCTTTCAGTTGTTTCTCAGAGGCTGGGTCAGTCAGTGCAGTTACTCCACTCTCAGCCTGTGTGACAACACCTTTTTTTACTGTTGAGGTAAAGGCAGATTGTTGATTAAATATCTTGTCACAAGGTTGCGTGTTTAGTGGAGCCAAATTAAATAGAGGCTTTGCTGTAGATTGGGTTGTTGTCAGTGCCTCTTTTAGGTCGTCCAATCTTTGAATGATGTTAACTTGCTCAGGTTCTGGCAATGCACTGAATAGGTCAATCAACATTTCCTCTGGCACATCCTCAGCAGTTCCTGCAGCTGTGGGTAACACAGTTCGTATATTGCTTCTTTGCTTTCTCAGGGTCAGTTCAGTCGCAGCAACCTCAGGCTTAGTAGTGTGAGGGGTGTTGCAGCCTAGATTTAAAGCGACAGTTCCCTCTTGGTGACGCTGTTTCAGGAGTGGGCACACTTTTTCTGAGCAAAAGACCCTTATTGGAAATATAGAGAAAAAGCTCAGAAAGGGCTTCATTCTGAAGAGCATGGAGGGAATTGTGGGCTGCTTGAATGATAGGAGAATTCTCATACATTGTGTTCTTGCTGGCAGCCACTCTACATGTAGTAGATCTATCAGAGCGGATTCACAGCGGAGCAGCTGGCTCAGGGACAGCCTAATAGATTTTCTATTGCTCCAACGCCCTCTATTTACTCTCTTGTCATAAATTTGCAAAGTAACCTGGTTAGTTTGCAGACTGTAGTTATATTGGTCATCTCTTAGACCTTTGCCTGATTGAGTGTTTTCTCTGTAGGTGATCAAATTTTTGGGAGGAGAACAAGGTCCTTCTCTACTTTCACCTTCTGAGTTAGCCATCCCATGTCTGTCCATGGTTATCCTCCCAAGTCCTTCCACAGTATTTGGGTGGCTCCTAACAAACTCTGCAAAAGACTCTTTCAGACAATCAACCTTATCCATGACAATTGACAAGAGATTATATATTGAGTTTACAGTTTGAGCTGTAAGCAAACATTGTCTAGAGAGGAAGTCTGTCACATTTTCCCCCTTCAAATTTGCTACATCTCCCTCCTGTGTAAAAGAGGCTGTTGCCAGATTCCAAGGAGGGGAGCCATTCTCCAAGAGGGAGGAGGACAACTCCACACGCTGTCTGCTCTCCAGTTCAGTTTGTAAGTCCCATTCCGATGAGTCACATAAATTAAGTTTATCTGATAAGGTGCCTGCAAATGAGTTACTTACTGGAGCAGACTGTCTGTTTGCAATATAATCCTCCATTTTCTGCTGCTTCAAAGGCTTGGATATACTTTCTGCTGCAGAGTGCTGTCTCTTCCTTCTTTTCCCCATTCAGGTTTGTTAAAACAGGTTTAAAAATAAGTTTAAAACTATGGTTTAAAAGGTTGAAATGGGTTAAAAATGGGTTTAAAAAGTTTAAAAGAGGTAGGTTAAAATACAATATTAAAAGAGGTTAAAAAGTTAAAATAAAAATAAAGTAAAATAAAATAAAACCTTTACTTTTGGAGGAGTTCTTTACAACCTTTGCTGCCTCTCCACCATCTTGGCTCCGCCCCACATTCTAATGTACAACATATTGGACTAGGATCTTATCCACTGTCAATCGTGGTAGCTCATTGGGTCATCATGGGCCAGACTTTCTTAGACAAGTCTACACCACAGAGTTGTTGCATTGAAAAAGCAGGTCCTGTTCTGAACCTGCAGTTAAGTGCATAACAAATCAATCTATGACTGCTACTTATTGTTCAACGCTGAACCACTAAGCATTTTATTTATTCTCACAAATGCTTTTCTTCATATACTATACACATTCAGCAGATTTCAACTTCATATTTCCACAAAATATTCCAGGAATATTCCAGGAATAACCAACACTCCAGAAGATAGGTTTAAGGTACAGAAAGATCTTGACAGACTTGAACATTGGGCCCTATCGAACAAAATGAAAATCAATGGTGAAAAAAGTAAGGTTCAACATTTAGACAAGAAAAAACAAATGCACAGGTATGGTATGGGTAGTACCTAGCTCAACAGTAGTAATTGTGAGAGGGATCTTGGAGTCCTAGTGGACAATCACTTAAATATGAACCAGAAGTGTGCTGCAGTTGCCAAAAAAGCCAACATAGTTCTAGGTTGCATTAACAGAGGATAGAATCAAGATTATGTGAAGTGTTAATATGACTTTAAAATGCCCTGGTAAGCCTACACTTGGAATACTGCATCCAGTTTTGGTCTCCATGATGTAAAAAAGATGTTGAGACCCTAGAACAGAGGTATCAAACTGCCGGCCCGTGGGCTGGATGTGTCACAACGAAACTGCGCCCACCCCATTGCCAGCAATGGGGAAAACGTTCCGATACATTGCATGACATCACGTGACATTTTGAGTTTTACATGTCTCCTCTAGAAAGAGTGCAGAGAAGAGCAACAAAGATGTTTAGGGAACTGGAGGCTAAAACATATAAAGAAAGGTTGCTGAAATTGGATATGTCTAGTTTAATGAAGAGAAGGACTAGGGGTGATATGATAGCAGTGTTCCGATATCTAAGAGGCTGCCACAAAAAAGAGGGGATCAACATATTCTCCAAAGCACCTGAGGGCAGGACAAGAAGCAGTGGATGGAAACTAATCAAGGAGAGAAGCAGCCTAGAACTAAGGAGAAATTTCCTGACAGTTAGAGCAATTAGTCAGTGGAACAATCTGCCTCCAGAAGTTGTGGGTGCTGAAATACTGGAAATTTTTAAGAAGAAATGGGACAGCCATTTGTCTGAAATGGTACAGGGTTTCATGACTGAGCAGAGGGTTGGACTAGAAGACCTCCAAGGTCCCTTCCAACTCTGTTATTCTGTTATATATTGTTCTTATATTATTATCAAATATATGATTTGATCCTTTCATTCAAGGTATGCTCCACACTGAGCAATTTCAGCAAATTTTGCCCTGCATGTTACAAGCAAAACTAAATGACCTTCATGCATCCATGCAATCTGAGATCTCTAATCAGGAGACTACATCATACGGTAATATACCCCACAACCAGAACACATACATAGTATATGGACATAAAGGTATTCAATAAATAAATTCCAGCTGTATATTAAGAGCAAACCATCACCTCATAACCAATAAATGCAATAAATAAATCAATGGGGTATTGTAGTATTTTGAGTTTAATAATTAAATATACATGCATTCCATAAAAAACCACCAGATTTAATTTTGAAAAAAAAAGATAAATATGGTTTTAATAAGATTAATCTTAGATAACACTATAAATTTCAAATAATTTAACATTTTAAACTGATAAATACCAATAAATAAATGTTATATATTAAAAGGATGTCTTAAAATAAGATAGAGTGTTATCCTCGGAAATTTGGTATATATGTCTTCTGCTTTCTTGGACTTTGTCCTCTACTTCTCTTTTGTCGTTTATTTTCTTCAGTGTTCACTTCAAACAAGACACGAAACATTTCAGCTACTGCCTTGCGTTGGATTTTCACATCATTCATCTATTTCAAATTAAAAATAGTAATACATTAAAAATAGTTGAAGATTATGAGAATAAAGCAATGCATTGTATATGCCAAGTACAGTATATTTATTAAATAAAAATTGAGGCAGGTAGTAATAGTATGTGTGCTAGAAAAAGTAAAAGGGATACATGTTTTTCAAACTCCAATGCTCTAATCTAATAATGTAGAATTGGAAATTTCCAATATCAGGTTCAATATAATTCGTGAAGATTCCTCTTCAGCCTGTTGTGAATGTGATCACTGAAAATTAATAGCATGATTTTCTACCATGTTCAGGTAATTAACATATTAAAAGTATGATATATAACTTTTACACACTTCAAAAGCAACAATATATTCCCAAATGCCTCCTTAAAATCAGGAAAACTGGAAAAAACAGGCCTTGCTCACATGAATGATATTTTCCATATACCATAGATAATGCACTCAATGATTCCTAAGCACCTCAAAATAATCCCAGAATTCTGGTTTCCTGTAAGGAACTACTACATTATTTTTATTCCTTCCCGCTATAATAGGAGTGGGGAATGCATTGTTTAGATCAGTATTTCTCAACTGGGAATTCTGGAAGTTGAAGTCTACACATCTGAAAGCTGCCAAAGTTGGGAGTCTGACATAGATACTGCTGAACTGCAATCCACAATAGTTTCATCCTGTATGACCTATGATGTATAAAGTGGGACAACTCCTATTCTGTCTCTGTAGAGGAATACAGAGATAACGTTGAAGAAGAACTGCAAGAGCGATTATGTTTGTCAGCCCTAAAAAGAGAAGTGGTGGTGAAATAGAGACTCCAAATAACCTTGCCTGGGTACTGTCTGGGGGCAGGGAGAAACTTTGACAGGTTTTCAAGATTTTGTTATTATACCTTGCTATATTAAAGTAGTTCCAGGAGCCTTGTGGTGTCTGCTTCCTGGCCTGGCCTACCTTGAAGGGTTGCCATTAATTTTGAAGGCTTGCCTGGGTTTTCTCTGTCCCTTTTACACCAAAGATAATCCAAGCAGGATAATTCTTATTATGCAGAATCTTGCAAAGGTTCTGTGCTTTCCTTTCCACTTCTATTCCTTCTGTTTTATACTTCAGCAAATCATGGGGGAGCTAGTCTGAATCAGTCTAATTTTCATATACTTTCCCCCCACATATTTAACACATGCTTTGTCTGCATTGGCTGTCTTTCTAAAGGCCCCTGGCTGCTTTCTCCATTGCCTTTTATGGAGAAATGGTGGACCAGATTAAGAAATCAACATTATGTAGACCAATACTACTTCTGTTGTAAAGTTATAACATTAGAATCCTGCAAGTCTGAAATGTGCCTCCCCCTCCTTCTTTTGTATGAACTAGGGGGCTTATCTGAGACATTTACTCACATTGGGTTCCTAACCTGGAGTCAGGTTTCTTTCATCAGACCATTGCTTGGCAGAGGCTCTTCCTCCTGTACCTCAAGAACAGTCCCTATTCTCTCTACACCCTAAAGCAGAGTTGCCCAACCTTCTGGGCACCAGGGACCGGTTCCGTGGAGAAAGCTTTTTCCATGGACCGGAGAGTGCGTGGTTTTGTGTGCTGCCTGCATCTCACGGATGGGGCTTGCTTGTTTGTGCGGACCAGTTGCTGACATGCTGCGGCCCGGTACCAGTCCACAGACTGGGGGTTGGGGACTCCTGCCCTAAAGTCTCTTTCTCATCCCTTCCTCTTTCTCAGGCCTGAGCTGGTGCTGGTGCAATTGCTCTCACATTTCTTCTTCAAGATTATGCTGGTACTCCTCTACCGTATCAGTATTCTCCAATATGAATTGGTCTAGATTCATTTGTCTTGCCTCTCATCACCCTAACTAGCATTGCCTGTGTGTAGGTAATGGATGTACAAGAGGAAATCTTTGTTTTTCACAGTTACTGCACTGAGACTTGAAGGTCACTTTGCTATTTCATTATGGTCAGATAAACTCCTTAGTTCATACAAAGTAGGGATGGGGGAAGCACATTTCAGACTTACAGGATTCTAATATTATAACTTTACAATAGAAGTAGTGATGTTTTACATAATGTTGGTTTCTTAATTTTCTTTTAATTTTATCCTATATTATAAAGCAAAGGAAATTGTTTATACTTACCGGAAGGTTTGCCACTTCAATAATATCATTTGCTTTCTTCAAACTTTCACTGAATTGTGTTTTATATTGTTCAAAGGCTTCTATTATGTCTCTGAGGTGCTCTGGAGTTTGATTTTTGGTTTTATTTTTCAACATGTTGCTGTACATGGAAATCATCTGTGCAAGTAAGATCTTTTTTTCATTGGCCTGCCAGAAAATCAGCAAAAAAGAAATATTTTGGTGACATTTCTCCAGTAACAGAAATTTGAACAATTCAAATAAAAGTTGTGCTGTTTTTTTGTTGTTTTTTTTTCATTTTACAGGAAGTATCCTCACTCTGTCATTGATACCTTTGGCAAAACTCAGTGTCAAAACAATGGCCAGCTGTTTCTGAAATCAGAGTGACTTCTTAGAGTTTCTCCTGATGCATCTCCGAAATCATGTCAGTATGGCTGATAAAGTTCCATCCTTCACATATAAGTTTTATATAAAAAATGTGAGCATTGTATAATTTAACAAAGCTGGCAATATATTCCATGTTCTTGTGTGTAGGGAAAATATCTTCTATTATCAAGTGTTTTGCAGTAATTGATATTTCAACTCAGGATTAGAGATAAAATATGTGTCCCTCTCCATCGAACAAATGGAAGAAATTACCTCTCTCCATAGTCCATTTTGAAATCTGTGTGTGAAAATAGATCCATTATCAGCGATGTCAGACTGACTGGTGTTCTGAAATACAAGATACAAATGGCTCAATCCACAAAATAACATAATAAATTCTTTAAAGTGAAAACTCTGGTTCAAATCCAAACTATGTATAGGACATTCTTAAAAGCTACAGTAATCCTTGGTCTCTGATTCCTCTATTCTACTTCTGCTCATAAATTCAGCTTAGAAAATGAAAGAAATGTTTTAGAACTAAGCACATATTTGCCGACTTTATTGCCTTCCTTTTAAATTAGAGGTAGGGAGAACTCAAGGAATGATTCTTACTTCACAAGCACAGCATATCAGGATAAGCAAAATAATGTATCACACCATTTGCAGCTGTTGTTAGTTTGTATTCCATAAGCATTACTAATACTAAATTACTATACTGTTATTAATTAAAAATAGCACAATATAGTAAATATAAGCATTAAATTCAGTAATTACATTCCACTGGTTCTGGGTTGCCAACAAAAACCTACCGTATTTTCCAAGAATCAAACAAGAAAATGCAGTACTAATTAATTCAACATAATTAAACAAAGTTTACAGCTATAGCTACTTTGACAACACAAAAAAGCAGAATACTTTAAAATACTAGTGCTACTATAACATTGTTAAAGGAAAATGAAGAATAGAGCTCAACTTCTTCTGCACTGAAATATGGTATTATTTTTAACATTAAACATTAAGATAAGTAGGCTGCATTTTCATCTGCGGAGTCAGTAAGTACTTTCATGAAAATAATCCCTTGAGAAGTACAGTACCACTAGTGTTTATTTACTGTGTCTAATTCAGTTTGTAGTGAATTACCAAATAGCCAAATTTTACTAACACCAAAACCTGCTTCAGGTAAAGATATCAATCTATTGAGAATGATATCAATGAACTGTCAAGTTCAACACTTAAACTATATTTATTTTCAAGAACCTTCTATGTATAATTATAAATTATAAAATAAGAAAATTGTTTGACACTTCTTTGAATGAAAGCTTTGGAAAAATACATTTGCATGAGGATGTTTAATTTGTCATAGAACTATGAGAAGGCATTAGCCAAGTTATCTGTTCTAGTGTTAGTGAAAAAGTAGTAGAGGTGGCTCATTCAGAATGAAATACCTCAGTTTATGTATTTGAACAAGTAGGCAACTCTGCCCATTTTTTCTTAAATAGTCAATTTTTTATAAACTCTAATTCTAGAAAAAATATCATACACCAGTTTTATAACTTCATCAGCTGTATTAAAATAAACAATGAGGTGTACGTGAACTAGTAGTTATAATTGCAAAACCTTTGGTCAACAGAATCTGTAGTAAAACCAAGTTCTAAATAATTCACCCCAAAGAACTAAATGCAATGTTTTCAAAATTATTAGAAGTCTATATCAAGCCACACTACATCAAACTGGGTAGCTGCTCCAAATTATAGCTGTAACTATGCTAGTTTTCAACCAAAAGGAGAAAAGAAACATTTAAAGGAAAGTTTGAAGGCATACTTACAAAATCATTCTCTAGCTTCAGTATAGAATCTTTTATATGTTCAAAAATTGAACCGGTAACGACATTAGAACAAGTACTCATTAGAATGAAAAAGAGACAAATCTTCCAAGCCATTATATCTAACCTACGTAGAAAAACTATTTGCTACAGATCTGGAAACTAAGATCAGAGTAGTGTAACTTAACTGTCTACTTGCAAGTCTGATCTTCACCTCTCTGGATGCTGATATATATACTCGATCACTGAAATTTTTCAACCAAGCAGAATTACGTGTTTTAACACAATTCAGGAAATGGTATTAGAGAAGAGGTGTTTGGTTTTTATTAGTAGTTCTGGTGTGGGATTTCACCATTTAGAGTTTCCTTTAAATGACAATGCTCTTCATGTGTTGAATGTTACTTATCCAGGAATCAACTCTATAAGGATCCTTCGAAAGCATGACCACAGAAGGAAGGCAGAACAAAATTTCCCTGTCAAACCGCATGTTCACCTCTTGAAAGAAAACCCCTTAGACTGTACCCAAATTTAGCATCCGTGTGAGAAAAGGTGTGCGACAGGAAATTAGGATATGAGGGATAATGCTCAAAGAATGCATTTTAACCACTCAGATATACAAAGAAATCCACTTCAGGTGATTAATGGGTCAGTTTGATACATGTACAGCATATGTTATTTACTCAAAGTAAATATAAACCTTCATCTTCTTTATCTTTAAAAGAAAAATGCCAGAAAGATAAAACATACCTTCCATAAATAATGTAATAACTATAGATATAGATGTGTTCATTACATTTTTTTTATAAAATCAAGAAATAAGGACACAACTGATATTCGGTACTCTGTTAAGTCCTATACAAACCGACCAAGAAACTGATCCAATGTAATCCCATAGCTGATTTTTTTAATATTGGTTTTCAGTGATGGTAAGAGAAATAAGGTGCCATAGTGCATTACAAATAACAACAAGGTCATGGGAGAGGAATTCTCACCAAAATTGACAGTATGTTGTATCTTATATCTTGGGAAAAGACTGTATCATATTTTACCCACAGAAAATATGAGTGAAATATGGAAATACAACTATATCCCTGCATACCTCTGGAAGACAGCTCTTTAGTCTTCTTAACCAGAATAACAGAATAAGAGAGTTGGAAGAGACCTTGGAGGTCTTCTAGAATCTAGACCAACCCTCTGCTCAAGCAGGAAACCCTATACCATTTCAGACAAATGGTTGTCCAATCTCTTCTTTAAAATGTCCTGTGTTGGAGCACCCACACCTTTTGGAGGCAGCTTATTCCAGTGACTAATTGTTCTAACTGTCATGAAATTTCTCTTTAGTTCTAGGCTGCTTCTCTCCTTGATTAGTTTCCATCCACTGCTTCTTGTCCTGCCTTCAGGTGCTTTGGAGAATATGTTGACCCCCTCTTTTTTGTGGCAACCTCTTAGATATTGGAACACTGCTATCATATCACCCCTAGTCCTTCTTTCCATTAAACTAGACATACCCAATTCCAGCAACTGTTCTTTATATGTTTTAGCCTCCAGTTCCCTAATCATCTTTGTTGCTCTTCTCTACACTCTTTCTAGAGCAGGGGTGTCAAACTGCCAGCCCACAGGCCAGACACATCACACAGAAACCATGCCCACCCCATTGCCAGCAATGGCAAAACAGTCCCAATACGTCGTGCAACATCATGTGATGTCATGAGTTTGACATGTCTGTTCTAGAGTCTCAACGTCTTTTTTACATCATGGCAACCAAAACTGGATGCAGTATTCCAAGTGTGGACTTACCAAGGCGTTATTAAAGTGGTATAAACACTTCACGTGATCTTGATTCTATCCCTCTGTTAATGCAGCCTAGGACTATGTTGGCTTTTTTGGCAACTGCAGTACACTGTGAGTCATATTTGTAATAATGCCGCCTGGGTGGGTGTGTGAAAGCCCTAATAAGCAGGCATATACATAGAATGAAGGCTACTGCTAAGCTTGTAAGCCGCCCTGAGTCTTCGGAGAAGGGCGGGATATAAATGGAATTAAAATAAAAATAAATAAATAAAAATATTTAAGTGACTGTCCACTAGGACTCCAAGATCCCTCTCACAATTACTACTATTGAGCCAGGTACTACCTATACCATTCCTGTGCATTTGGTTTTTCTTCCCTAAAAGTAGAATCTTACTTTTTTCACCATTGAATTCCATTTTGTTAGATAGAGCCCAATGTTCAAGTCTGTCAAGATCGTTCTGTACCTTAAGCCTATCTTCTTGAGTGTTGGCTATTCCTGTCAGCTTGGTGTTGTCTGCAAATTTGATGAGTTCCCATCTATCCCCTCATCTAAATCATTGATGAAGATACAGTATTGAAGAGTACTGGGCTTAAAACAGAGCCTTGGGGTATCCCACTGCATATTTCCCTCCATGTAGATACAATTCCATTAAGAACTACACACTGAGTATGGTTGGTCAGCCAGTTACAATACCATCTGGTGGTGATGTTGGCTAACCCACATTTATTAAGTAATAGGTTGGAGTCTACGTTGTCAAATGCCTTACTGAAGTCCAAGTACATTATATCCACAGCATTTCTCTGGTTCACTAATTTTGTCACTTTGTCAAAGAATGCAATAACATTTCTCTGGGATGATCTATTTTTGACAAACCCATGTTGGCTTTTGGTTGTTTGCCTCTAGGTGTTCATAGATTCGTCGCTTGATTATTTTTCCCCAGAAACTTCCTAGATATTCATGTCAGACTGATAGCTTGATGTATTGGTGTCAGGCTGATAGGCTGAATCTTGTGGGCAATTTTTGGCATGCATATTTCAGCATGCTGCTCCTGGTATTCCTGTATTTTTACCCAATCCCT
The DNA here is from genome assembly GCF_947247035.1 of Vipera ursinii. NCBI lineage: Eukaryota > Metazoa > Chordata > Lepidosauria > Squamata > Viperidae > Vipera > Vipera ursinii. The sequence continues at coordinate 43,617,397 of NC_139515.1, forward strand.
TCCACTTTTTAAAGGCTGTAATTATGTAACCACACTGATTGAAAAGGAGTTTTCCCTGCTTTTCAAAACTGCTATTCTAAAGATTTAGAATTTAGTGCTGTGACTGCCTTAATGCCATGACCTCTGTACTCTACTTCCATTGAAAAAGTCTAATTTAAAAATAGTTTCAACTGTAAATTTATTAGCTATTTTGGTATTATTATTACGTGATATTTCTCAAATTATTAAAGGTAATATGAATAAGGTACGTAGAGAAAATATTTGGATATTGATAGATTAGAGCCTTTAAATCTTACTCTTTGGAACAGGACAAAAACTGTCAAAAGAAATATACTAAAATGTTTTATGTCTCTCATGACGTGTCTGGAAAATATTTTAAGATATACATTCTATGTATTTTAATAGGCACTCCTTACTTCTGAACCCATGTTTTTTTTAAAAAAAATGTAGTTTTCAATTAAAAATGGTAGCTTTGGTTTTTCAAATCTTGAATTTAACATTATGAATATTTTTTTACTAGTACTAACGTAAACATAGCTTTCCTTAGGCCATATTTGCACATATAGTTTAAGCTATTCCTCATGGCAGCTTGATTCTAAATCAATTTAAGAAAATTCAGATTCAATTAGATTAGATTAGATTAGATATTAGATTAGATTAAAGAGAGAAACTACAGAACCACTACATCTACTGGTTTTCACATATACATAATGTACATATACATACAGAATTAATTGATTTTGTGTGTGTTCAAAATTAAAGTATCAAAATGCATATACACATAGAGATAATAAGCAGCTGTCTTTAAAAAAAGAAAAAACTTTCATACTGCTCTGTTTCTATTATCTTTGAGAACCATTATTACTATGGTTATTATAGCCACCCCATTTGTCTTATAAATGGAAAATTGCCAGTTCAAAACCCATAGAAACTTTTTAATCACTATTTTTTCTTTACCTTAACTTCTTATTTTCTGCATGTTTTTTTAATTAAAAACTACAATGGTGAACCATTTTAGCATTCTTTCAATCAACTGAGGTAGAAGGGTTTCACCCCCAGAAGCCAAAAAGAACATAGATAATATCAGAAATTTGCTATATTCTGGGGAAAAGTCATTTCTGGACATACCATATTCTTTTTGATCCCATATATATTAACTGAAAATTTGAGAGGTAGGCAACAGAAATTGATTCTCCATGTTATTCTTAATGCTAAGACATGCTGGAAAAACACAGATGTAGACCCAATTAGTCAGCGGCTTGAAGAGCCCGTGACTACCTGTGACACAAACAAGTGGCTGACAGATGTAAAATAGGATCAACCTCTAAAATACAATCTGTGCAGCATTTCTCGATATGTTTAAGATTTCACCTAGTAGGCTGTGTGATATGTTGGATTCTCTTTTCTGAGAGCCACGGCTAGAATTCCTTGGATAACATTACATTTAGTATGCTCAAAGTTGTCTTTTGTAAATAAAGATTTTCAGTAGAAAAATGGTTAATTTTTTGCAGAAAATGTATATACCAGTATTTTACATGTTAGGACTTCTGCAAGTTCTATTGACCAAAAAAGGTAGATAGGCAGCCATTGCACCCATTCTCTGCTATTCTAGCGTGAGGACTAAATATTGTGTGGTTGCAAATGAATCCTTTGTGTTAACTTTTCAGTTAATGTTAACTCAATTAGCCATGCTAGAATGTTAAACAGTATGAAATCCTATGACTTTTTTTATAAAAGCTAGAGAAGCATGTTTAAAGAATCAGATACAGTACAAAACATATAAGGAAATACATTGAATCCAAATAAGCTTATGATATGGAATTACAAAATTATGGAACCAGTAGAAGGTTGATAAAATGAGGATCCAGACTGTTGGAGGCAATATGCTGACTCTGTAAACTGCTTAGAGAGGCTGTAAAGCACTATGAAGCAGTGTATAAGTCTATGTGCTATTGCTATTGCTTTTAGTCAATGTTGATTCCCAGTGACTGCCTGGACAAGTCCCTGTAGTTTTCTTGGCAGATTTTGGGAATGATTTGCCATTGCCTGCTTCTAGGACTCAGCTGGCTTTGAGCATAAGGCGAGAATAGAATTCATGATCTTCCAGTTTCTAGCCTGGAGCCTTAACCACTATAAGGTAAGGTAAAGGTAAAGGTTCCCCTGCACATGAGTGCTAGTCGTTTCCGACTCTAGGGGCCAGTGCTCATCTCCGTTTCAAAGCCGAAGAGCCAGCGCTTGTCCGAGGACATCTCCGTGGTCATGTGGCCGGCATGACTAGACGCCAAAGGCGCACGAAACGCTGTTACCTTCCCACCGTAGTGGTCCCTATTTTTCTACTTGCATTTTTATGTGCTTTCGAACTGCTAGGTTGGCAGAAGCTGGGACGAGTAACAGGCGCTCACTCTGTTACGCGGCACTCGGGATTCGACCCGCCAAACTGCCAACCTTCTGATCGACAAGCTTAGCGTCCTAACCCACTGAGCCACCGCGTCCCTTTTTAACCACTATACCATATATATATTCTCTGTATGATAGAAAATACATTTTTAAACATATGTTCTACATCATATAAAAACAAAGGAATAAAGTGGTTACCAAGAGTAACTGAACTTTCTCTTGTGCCTTCATGCACTTGTAGCGTCTGATATTCCAGAGTTTCACTAGAAGGAGTTTTGTAACATACTATATTTTAGTAATAGTGCCAATATTTGCTATGCTGCAACTGAATGAATATTATCAATAGGCAAAAATACTTTATTTATTTTTTTCCTAAGTTATCAATGAAACTAAAAAAAAATTACCTAAAAAAGAATGAAAGCACATTTCAGACTGTCCCCATTTTGAAATGGGAATATATAGTTCCAGGTATGTCTGTGCAGGAAAACTCTTTTTAACTTTACATCATACAAAATTGCCATTCCTAGTTATAATGACTAAGCAACGCAGTGTTTTTAAAGAAACAAAAGCCAGCATACAAAGTAAGGTTTACCACTTATGACTAGGTGAGAAACTCCATCATTATTCAGTCCAACTACTGGTGACAGTTTAGGTGAAACCAAGCCAGCTAATGAAAACTTTGTTATGAAGAATTTCCAGCTCACCTTAAGTGCATATATGAGGCAATCTGCAACTCCTCTGAGGTTTCAAGATGCACTAATCTATACAGATCCTGCAAAATTCTGCATTCTGACAACATGTTAAAATGCCCTTTAAATCCTGGGCAGGAGATGCCTTTCATATTATTGGTTTAGCCTCACTTCAAGCAGTTGCATGGAAAATATTGAGAAGTAGATGCATTGTGAACAAATGAAAATCCATACTGTGTCTTGTTGTCACTAGATACAGGTAGTCCTTGACTTATAACAGTTCACTGAGTGACCGTTCAAAGTTACAATGGCATTGAAAAATGTGACTTATGACCGTTTTTCACACCTATGACCATTGCAGCATCCCCAAGATCATGTGATCAAAATTCAGATGCTTGGCAACTGGTTCGTATTTATGACGGTTGCAGTGTCGCAAGGTCATTTGATCATCTTTTGTGACCTTGTGACAAGCAAAGTTAATGAGGAAGCCGGAGTCACTTAACAACTGGGTTACTAACTTACCAATTGCAGTGATTCACTTAACAACTATGAAAGTTCGTAAAATGGGGCAAAACTCACTTAACAAATGTCTCATTTAACAACAGAAATTTTGGGCTCAAATGTGGTCATAAGTCAAGGACTACCTATATTGCAGGGTACACCTTCTATCCTTAGGGGCCAGAAGTCCTTTACCCCACATTCAGTAGCTACAAACATGCTTTAAATCAGCTTTGCCAATGCTATACTTCACATGTGATTTTTTTTTAAGATACAGCAATGTTATTTTCTTGCAGCAACAACTACCAAAACCCATGTGATGTTCAGAAACAGGAAGAAAGCCCTATTGTTATTTGCACACATGGTGCCCATTCCAGGCATGGTGTATTATTTTCAAGGTCAATTAGATGAGCTGACACATGGAAAATACTTTACTCTTGACATGGCCTCTTCTGCTTTTAATCCATGGTGTCTGTCTCATGGTGCTCAATGGTAAGATTCTGAAAAGTATGGGATTTGCTGGCAAAAATTAGCTTTGTTAGGCCCACTTTACTTAAGCAATTTTTAATACTGATGTTCCTCGTTTCTTACCACTTTTCAGGGTGGGAACCTGTAGAGCATGCTTAAAATTCACAGTGTGGTTTATTTATGTATATGAAGTTCTTTACTCAGGCTTCCTGTAACTCAGAGTGGGCAACCTTGTGGCCTGTGAGCACTGCAGGGCACACATTTTACACACTGACATCATAATAGAAATAAGGTTGAAATTTGGAGTGGGGAGAATTACAGGGTTTACTCAACGTAGAAACGTTTAACTTATTAAGGTGATACAAATAGCTATTTTGAGAGCCTTGGTGGAGCAGTGGGCTAATGCCTCCTTAAGTAACACCAGCTGCCTGCAATTAGTGCAGGTTCGCATCCCACCAGGCTCAAGGTTGACTCAGCCTTCCATCCTTCCGAGGTAGGTAAAATGAGGACCCAGATTGTTGGGGGCAATTAAGCTGACTTTTTAATAATGCTGCTTGGGGGGGGAAGCCCTAATAAGCAGGCATATACATAGAATGAAGGCTATTGCTAAGCACATTGGTTTGTGCTTAAATTGTAAGCCGCCCTGAGTCTTCGGAGAAGGGCAGGATATAAATGGAATAAAAAAATAAAAAAATAAAATAAAATAAAAAATAAAAAAGTTTATTTGGTTGAGACCTAGGGACTGGGAGGATCTAAGAACTGTAAAAATAGAGCTCGCTTGCAGTTGGCCCATCATCACTGTAGTCACTCTAAAGCTCATAAATTTCTTTTAAAAGCTTCTCTGTGGGCTTCTCTTAGGCTTCCAGTTCCATAGTTGAGGTTACTGCCGAATTACTCTTTCTCTCACTTCGATTTCTTCAACTAGACTTATCCACTGGAAAGTAAATTTTCTTCTTAAGCAGAAATAATTACTTTTTTTCCACTGATGTCCCATGCTTAAAATTTTCCTTGTTAACAGGGAATGTTACAAATGACAAAACAGCAGCAATTTTCCATTTTGCAGGTCATTACGACAATCCTTCATACCGTTTGGAAAAGATTTCAACTCACTCCATAGAATGCTGAGCAGGAAGAAAAAAACGATGCTTCATGACTGATTTTGGTATTTCAAGCAATAACGACGAGGTTCTTGCAGTTAGGGATGAAGAGCTATTACACATAGAACTCTTTCTTTTTTCTTTCTTTCAGAAATCAAGTAGGGAATAACTCAAAGCACTGTGTCTTTTTCTCTAAGATGTCACCCTCAACTTTGAAACTCCAGCCTTTTCAAAAACTGAAAAGGCATAAAGAGAGGAAGCTTTGAGTATTCACCCATCTTTTCTTCCATACACAGCAGTGGAAACACTGTGTATTCACATCTTCTCCACCATGTTCTCTGTTAACTCAAACAAACAGAACTGATCAGTGAGAAGTGATCTTGGCTTCATTTCTGGCTGAGAATATTTCCTGTTCTCTTGCGAGTTGTCACCCATCTTGTCACCTAAGATTAGCATTATTGAAAAACAAGAGAGGCATCATTCCATCAATGGATTATCTAACAGCTCCTAATATTTTCAAAACCAAATAAAATAATTAAGGAATTATTCTAAATGAATAATATCAGCATACACACAAAAAGCTTGTTATCTTGCAGTATGGTTTATTTTTTAAAAAAATAAAGCAAGCCCTACTGCAAGACAAGTATTTTGTGTGTATGTTGATATTATTCATTTAGGTATCTATGCCTTCCTTCTCATAACTATTTTTCTGATAGCTCTGTAATTATTTTTCCATTTTTGCTTGGCACATTTTTCACTGGGAAGATCACTGTGCATGCTTATTGCTCTGTTTGCCCTATTTCTGTATACACCGCAGTGCATTAAGAATGTAATTAGCTTCTTACTATTACTATTCAAACTACCATTTTTAGTGGATTTAATTCTGAGGAGATACAGGGGAGTCAGCAGAAACCAATAATAATTTCCAGATCCCTGCCTAGGACAAAACCTACTCTAGGAAGCAACAGGGTTGGAAAACTGGCAGGCCCTGGTAGATGCTACAAATTCCCCCTGATCTTCTCACCAGGGGAGTCAGAATCGCAGCATGCCCATTTAGAATCCCAGAACCAATCTGAAGTGCCTTTCTGGTAGGATATCACTCTCGGAGCTCCACTGGTACCCAACATCTCCTATGGCCAAGAAGAGGTTGGACAGCAATGCTCACATGAAGCTACTCACACGAAGCCCAGACAAGGCTGACATAATACCTACTAATCCTCCTCCCTTGGTGGACAGGTCCCTAGTGCTCGTGGATACTGTATTCTGACTTTTGGCAATTCCTTGTATCACAGGAATTGATCCACAGATTGAGATAGCAAAAATAGGATTTACAGAGAAATGTTTGTGGGACACAAAAAGAAGTGGGCTATGTTTTGTTTGGCATAGAAAGGCAGGATGCACTTAGGTGGCAAGGGAGAGAAGCAATTATTTATGGAGATCATTTTACTCCTCTGTTGCCATTCCTGCCCTCTGGAATATCATCCCCCTGGTGTTTCATCCAGCTCCAATCATGTCATGAACTCCAAAAATCTAACTGTGCAAACAGACCAGAAGTCAAGGCTATTTGTGATTTTGGCTGATAGATAAAGGGTGTGTGCATGAATTTGAGGGGGGTTCCCTCCCCCCAATATATTGCATCCATTTGTTTGATATTGCATGTTTGTGGGTTTTTTAAAAAAATATTTAGATTTAATTTTATGTGCCACCTTGAGTGCACAATCTGACATTTTAGCTAATATTGATTCCTTTTTACAGGATTTTATGACTATAATTGTAGTTTTAAAATGCATAAAAATATTTTTATATATACCTCCCTACTTAGTTCCATAGGATTCTGTGCACAAAGTTGTGTTATAGCAACTCATTCTAACCAAGCATGTAACTAGTTACTTTAGATTGCAAGTGATGCCTGAAAAATAGCAAAGTCTTTAAAATTTTGTAAGCAAGTTACATATTCTATAATTGGCAGGTAGAGTTAGACAAAGGGAAACATTCTCTAGGCTCTTACACTTTTACTATCTATAGTTAAGAGGCATGTCAAGCTAGTTATCTGTATGTTTTAAGTTCTCAGTGTAATACAACCAGGACTGGTTTTAATAACCTTTAAATGCCTTCTGGTTGAAAGAGAAATCTTCATATGGAAGAAATGTTGCCAGTTTAAGTTCCAGAATCACTGTCTGCCCCAAGGATGCCACAGAACTGGAGAATGGCAAGGCTGGAGGAGACATCTAGTCCACTGTTGTCTAGTGTAGGAATCCACTAATTTAAATTAAATAGTATGATTAAACTGATTCCTGAATTTGTGATGTCAAAGTGCTAAAAAGGAGCAATCCTATTTTAAATTTTAATAACTCCCGGCACTGGACAGTTTGATAACCATTGTATTATTGATGTAGCAACTTGTTATATTTTTATCTTCGTTAAAATAAAACTGCTTTCTATAGATGTGTGGATATAGCCTGATCGTTAACTACTTTGACATTTCTTGTTTTGAAGGATAAATTATTGCTGGAACTGGTTATACCTAATCTAAATAGTACCTCTAGGAACAAAACTGGCTGACCGGCTGTACTCAGTGTGTGGTCCTCAATGGAACTGCATCTACATGGAGGGAAGTGTGTAGTGGGGTGCCCCAGGGCTCTGTTCTGGGCCCAGTGCTCTTCAACATCTTCATCAACAATTTGGATGAGGGGATAGATGGGGAACATCAAATTTCCAGATGACACCAAGCTAGGAGAATAGCCAACACTTCAGAAGATAGGCTTAAGATACAGAAGGATCTTGCCAGACTTGAACATTGGGCACTATCTAATAAAATGAAATTCAATGATGAAAAAAGTGAGGTTCTACATTTAGGCAAGAAAAACCAAATGCACAGGTATAGTATAGGGCAGACATGTCAAACACAAGGCCTGGGGGCCGGATCCGGCCTGCGAAGTGGTTTCATGTGGCCCGTGAAGCCATCCTGGAAACAATGAGGGAACGGCCCCCACTGGCTTGGCCCTGGCCCAGGCCAGCTGGGAGCCAATGTACAATTTCGTGGTGGTCATCTATGCTGAAATACATTCAGTCTTAGCTTCACAAGGCCGTCTGGAAACAGCGAGGGACCGGCCCATGCTGCATCAGCACTGCCCCCTGGGTGCACGCTGGGGAGGTATCACCCTTTGTGAGGAATGGAGAAATGCACCATCGCCTGGAAGTGGCCAGCACATGGCCCTGCCTACTTTGGGCAGGCTAGGGCCTGGGCAGTGTTGCGCTTCTCTTCAGATTCGTGCCATCCGGCTCAGCCTCTCGGAACTGTCAGGAAAGTGCCCCACTGCCTGCCAAAACCGGGCAGGCTGGGGGCTGGGCAGCATTGTGCAGGTAACATCGACTCTCATGCTGCTCATGGCATCCCCTCCCCCAGAGCCCACCAAGCCAGATATGTGAAGTAGGTGAGGGCCATGTGCTGGCCACTTCCAGGCAATGGTGCATTTCTTCATTCCTCACGAAGGATGACACTTCCCCAGCTGCGTTTCTTGCCTGTTTTTCTCCCTGCCTCATCTCAAATATTTTCCCACCACTCAAAGGAAGGAGAGGGAGGGTCTGAGGGAAGTTCTGCCTTAGTCCTTCCCTGCTGCCCTTTCACCATCACCTTACCCCCTCCTCCTGGCCTATCCTGGGGGGGTCTCCAATCCTATTGCTAAGGAAGCTTTGGATACAAAGCCAGGTCTCCTCACATAGAGAGGGAGTAGGCCTCCTTCTTGACTTTGCCCTCGTACCCATCATGAGCAACCTGGCTAAGGAGAGCAAGCACAGCAGCAGCAGCCTTGAGGAGGAGGTAAGTGCAGCTGGGTGCCACCTTGGGGAAATGAAGCTGGGCTTAGTGCCGTGGGTGGTTGATGGCTGGGCTGGGCATTTGACCTCCATGCCACCGTCCAACCCCCCCCCAAGGCCTGAGAGGAACAGTGAGGCTCCTCCAGTGGACCATGCCTTGACACTTGTCCCAGTCCCATCTCCTTCTGCCAGAGACCCTCAGATCTGTCCCGCTCCTGCCCAGGCCCCCATTGGCACCTTTGGTACGAATGATGTAGAGCTGGCCATGCCCACCCAGTAGGCCATGCCCACCCTGGCCACACCTACCCGGCCCGCCAAGGGCAACTGCAATGCTGATGCGGCCCTCAATGAAATTGAGTTTGACACCCCTGGTATAGGGGGTGTCTTGCTCAATAGTAGTAACTGTGAGAGGGATCTTGGAGTCCTAGTGAACAATCACTTCAATATGAGCCAGCAGTGTGCTGCAGCTGCCAAAAAAGCCAACACAGTGCTAAGCTACATTAACAAAGGGATAGAATCAAGATCACGTGAAGTGGAACAACCTGCCTCCAGAAGTTGTAAATGCTCCAACACTGGAATATTTTAAGAAGAGACTGGACAGCCATTTGTCTGAAATGGTATAGCGTTTCCTGCCTGAGCAGGGGGTTGGATTAAATGACCTCCAAGGTCCCTTCCAACATCATCATCATTATTAAATGTGCATAAACTAACAATAGGCAGCACAATTTGGGGCTGCTTTCATTAAAGTCCTTGAGGGGAAAAAGAAATTCTCCAGGAAATTTTTGATAGTAGTGTTTACGGTTAGTAATTACAGAACAAAGACAATAGCCCAGATTCTTCCATTTACACACCCCCCCAACTCTAGACCAGGGCTTTTCAACTAGTGGTACAGGTACCAGCTGTGGTACATTGGCACCTGGCAGTTGATACGCGACTATCCTAGAAAAGTGGTAGCAGGGGAGAGGAATGAGCTGAACCAGTGGCAGCACCGCACAAGCCTGAGCGAGAGACAGCTGGAGCTGCAGGGCTGTCAGGGCTCGGCGGAAGCACCAGGATCAGCGCCAGGCTCCAGCTGGAGCTTGGCACTGAACTTGGCGCTTCTGCTGAGGAATGTTGCAGCATCTCCAGGGTCTTGTGATTTACATTCAGATGCTTGGCAACTGATTCATATTTATGACGGTCACAGTGTCCAGGGTCATGTGAAGTGACCAAAACCTGCTGCAACCACCCAGCAGACGGGGGGAATAAAAACCAAATACCACCCCACCCCACCCCTACTGCCAATCCTCAACAGAAATGCTCACAACAATGAAAACTTCGGACAGGAGGAAGAGCGCCGACTGGGCAGGCAGGCAGGTGTCTTGCTCGGCTGTGGCTTGGGGGGCACTTTTTTTCAGTGCCATTGTAACTTCGAACAGTCACTAAGCGAAATGTTGTAAGTCAAGGACCACCTGTACTTCATCACTTTTTTCCTTTTTTTTTTTTTTTGATCATCAAGTTTTTGACACCTTGCTAGGCGACTGTTGGTACTTGGAAGTTGCCATATCCTAAAAGTGGTACAATGGGTGAAAAGGTTGAAAAGCCCAGCTCTAGACCACAGACACATACCGGTAGGCAATGTTTATTATAATTGACAGAGGGATTCTGCAAAGTGGCTTTCATATTCTAGCAGTGAATAAAAGAACATCTACACCTTTTGTCAGGGGAAAACAGAAAAGAAACCCCAGCTCAGTGTGAGTTTTCCCAAGTTGCTTTGCTGTATTAGTTCAAATTTTGCTTTTGCTATATTTACAAGAATAGTGCAACCACTTATTTCTTGTGCATTCTGGACCTCTATGTATATTTCTTTCCCTGTCAGCTTCCAAGTTGAGCTGTTACTGGAATACAAATTACTGTTCTGCAATTAGGAGCATTTACCTAAATTTGAGAAAAAGTGTTGGAACTAGATAATGATTCAGGCATGTATGCAGTTCTGGATCTACTTGTGAATGATAATTTAATATGGTAGGTACAAATAGCTGTGATTATTTTGAATCAATTGCAGCAAAAACTGCAAGAGCACTCTGCTGACTATAGTGACAAAACTAGCAAACAGAAGTTAAACACTAGCTAATCTGCTAAAACAAACATAAACCCAGATTACTTAATACATACATACCCAAACTAATTCTAATCTTATATGCAGTGGAGTTTGAAGAATTTATGGTCCATTTTTCAGCATTTCTGCTGCTAAAGCAGTTTCCGCTCCAGGAAGCACCATTAGCTGCAATATTAATCAAAACAAGACTAGATGGCGTGTTGTGTAGAAACAGCTCAGGGCTGATTGCAGGGCTAAGAGCAAGGAGGAGCTCATACCAACTGCAAAGCACCCATGCAGTTTTAGCAAAGAAACCCCTTTTGGAAGTTATCTATGTCATTGAGATTATTGCAAATTTGGTTTCTGGGAGGAAGAAGGTTGCAGTAATAGCTAAGCTTGTAGCATTTGTTTGCAAAACACACACACAATATGGGTACCCGTAATTGTTTTCTTATATGAGGAAAACAGTAGCTACTAAGAAAAGCATCCAGGAGACAAGGGTTTAACCATCCATTAATCCAACACTACAAGCAGACAGTTTGGTGTAATGGTTAAGGCATCAGGCTACAAATCAGGAGAACATGAGTTCTGAGCCCACCTTTGGCATGAAGCCAGATGGGTGACCCTGGACCTCAGTCCTAAGAAGGAGACAATGGCAAACCACCTCCAAAATCTTGCCAAGAAAACTATAGTCCCCAGCAGTCAACACAGATTCAAAAAAAAGTCCAAGAAAACTAGTAGCCCCTCATCATTGCTTTGAAATTGGAAAATATAGGCAAATGTATATCATGAAGATCCTAAATAAGAATCTCTCCAGGTTGAGTTTGACTTGAAGGTGCAGGGACATTAAACTTGGAGAGAGAAAAAGGAAGAGAAAAGAATAATATGCAAGGTTGCCATCTAGTGGTGGAGTGGGGAAAAATGTCCATGTTCAGTTTTGTAGATTGCATTGCTATCTATACTATCAGAGAAATATGCTCCATTTGTAAATTTGCTAAACTGTCAATAATAGCGCACTATCAGAATACTCATGAAGTTTAAGCCAAGAATTCCATGCAGTCCTAAGATTGTCCATCCTGCTTTAGAAGTTAATAAAAGAAAAATAAACAGAATGAAGCATTTTTAAAAAATAATTTCACCCTTTTTTAAACTACTATTTTGTATGCTGATGCATATTCAAAAGGGGAAAGCATCAGTCATATTGCCATGGCTGCCATATTTTACCATACACAGATGCCCTGCTGATGCCACTGGCTATATATCCACATCTCAAATCTCCAGCACTTAGAGAAAATGTTGTAATACTTTCAATAAAAAAACCCACAAAGGTTACAGTAGGTATTGTCAAACAAGGTTCAGTTCTAACTACATTGGAAAAATCCAGACAAAGACTGAACATGGGGGCTGCCTCAACAGATCCTCCATCAGATTTAAATTATGAAGCGTGCAGGGCTTGCAATGGTTTTAAAAGTGAACTCCAAGTAGGAAAAATCAGCTGGCATCCCAAGGTGAGAATGAAAAACTAAGTGCTGACACAAGTATACAGGCATCAAAAAAACCCTCAGTGTTAATAGAATTGCAATGTGATAGTCATGATTAAAATGTTACTACTTATTTATGAAATCTTTACAATATATACAATAAAAGGCAATCCATCAGACAACCACATCTGCCTATCCTCAGGTTGATAGGTGGATAAAAATGCCAAATCCAGCTTGAATATCAGGCTGACTATGCAACAAAATATACAGTGTAACAAACCATAATAATATGAAGGAACTAAAATGCTCCGGGACTGAATTCTACCAACAGATAAGCAACTGCCACATTACATCCCAGACTTAAATATTGTTGACAAGAAAGACAAAAATGTCTAGATAATGAACAATGCACATCTGGAGACTTTGGAATACAGGTAGTCCTTGACTATGGTAATGGCCATTTGTTTAGTCTATGGGCAACTTTTATCAGCCATTTAAATATCCTCTTAGATATATATGCCTAAGAGCTCTAAAAGTTGTGACCAGCACTTTGAAATGCTGCTCCTACAGCAGTGGCACTGGCACAATATGGCAGGGCCAAGGCTAACCAGCAGGTATATAAATTCTGCATTTTGAACTAAGTAAAATCTCTAGGTAGTCTTCAAAGGCAGCTCCACATAAATCGAATTACAGTCATCTAAATAATGTAACTGTCTTCAGTATGTTCTGTGTCAAGTAAGGTCAAATGATCTAACAGCCAATGCTGAACAAACACTCTCCATTCCTCTAGCAAGAACCCTGACTTACACAACCTATGAAAGGTTGGTTTCTTCTTTGCAGCAGATTATTTTTTAAGAGATGATAAAGAGCAGATTTTTCTGAGCTGTAGGAACATGTGAAGAGCATCTGTCTGCTCACCATTTGTGAGTGTTCTCTTCAACAGACATCTCTTAGAACAGGGGTAGGCAACCTCGGCTCTTTTATGACTCATGGACTTCAACTCCCAGAATTCCAGAGTCAGAAAGTCCATGAGTTGAAGTCCATGAGTCCATGAGTCATAAAAGAGCCAAGGTTTCCTACCCCTGTCCTAGAACTAAAGAAAAACTGTTCCATACGTTATATGAAAAACTGCAAATGACTTTCACACATTCTGCTTTTATTACTTGCTTGCTTATAGTGTCTATATTTTCATGCTGTACTTTATATGTGGACATGAAAATATAATTCCCCTGAGCAACCAGTTCTCTGAAACTTTTTATATGATTTATTTTTTTAATCCCTTGTTTATCTTACACTATAGTTGCTCATTATTAACTATGATTGACCAATAGTATCATAGTATGTAAAATTATGTCAAGTTCTGATAGTTTTAGATCAGAAGTCTTATAATTTTGAATTATTGTGGATATGATAAAATTTGGTTAAAATATGCCCAAAATACAAACATTTTTTTAAAAAATGAAATAGCCCAGAAACTTTTCTTTTTACCTACCAGTATGTGCCATAGTGCAGTTACTTTAATATAGAACATTTTAGTGTAAATTAAAAGACCTGCTGTCAAAATACCAAAGAAACAGAAAACAAAGAACCATATATTGTGAACTGCACATAAAGCCAATAACTGATTGAAAAACAATTAAATATAAACCAGATATAAATTAGAGTAGTGCAATATAATACAGAGCGTCTTCAAAAAATACAAAATGTAATGTGTCTCCACAGAAACATAGAACATTATAGAAATATATTCTGAGATGAAAGGACAAATCAATTCTACTGGAAATGTGATCTGATTGTGTTCACTGAAGATGAATGTCTGACGTATAACATATTCATATGAGTGTTGCCTGATAAGAAAATAATAAAATAAATTAACAGAGAACTAAAACAACAACAAAATATCTCTATTATTTATTCAAACTGACATTTTATCCGTGGAAAATGGTCTACTCTTCCTTTTTGTTTTTAAACATGAATGGAACCTCACCATTTGAGAAAAGACAGGAAAGAAGCCATTGTTTGAATGACCACATAATACTGATGATTTATAAAAAAAGAATAAGGCCAGGCTATAGGCATACAAAAAAAATAAGATTTAAAGTTCCTCTGATTGTTATAAAGAGACTTCATAAATACTCCGGCAAAATTGACCCAAAGAATTTAGCTGCTGAATTTAAGCAATTGGTTTAATCCTCCTCCCAAGTCAAGACACAGCCTTCTCATTCCTGGCAAGAAAATACAGTAACAATGAAGATAACTATTTACATTTTGTTGTAACTTTCATAAGTCAAAAGTCTTCCTTTTTGCCTAATGAAAGGGCCAAACCCCAAACCCCAGATATAGATCTCTGATTGAGGCTTGGACAGCCAAAGTGTAAATGTATCTCCCTCTTGTGGCAGCTTTTTAAAAAGGTGTAAGTCACATTTTGCTCTCTGAGGGAGCATTTTTAGAAAAACTAGTATCACACGTATACTTTAAATTTGGAGTTTCGTGAATAACATGACCACTGCAGTGAAGCATTAATCCTCCAGGAGGATTCATAATGATGTTCTTTTTTACTGCAGCAAGAAGAAACTTCAATAGGTCTCTCTTCCGTCCAGTTTCGCATCACTGGGGGGCCCTGAAAAGGGCCGAAAGTCTCTCTGAAGAGGTGACCAGCAAGGAGGGGCACTCACTGGATCGCGGGAGAGCTGCAACTCTCCCATTAGACCTGGCGATCCCTCCAAACTGGCAGACGAAAGGACCGGCCATTATGGCTCGTCCCTAGGCTGTGAACAGCCGAAGTCACATTTTCCACCAGGCAACTCTTAAAGCAGCACAGAAGAGACTGGGTGAGATCTACCTCTCTTACATCCTAATTACTTTCTGTACCTCCTTAAGCTGCTAAGCATTCTCCCCCCTGTGGTGAGGGAAGGGGGACTTTCACCCTCCCTCCAGAAAGAGCAGCGACTAAATATCCAGGGGCATTTTAAACGTTGAAAAAGTAACTGAATCCCAACTAGAACTTTATTTCTCAAAGCATGTGGATTGAAAGATTTTTTATTTCCTATTTTTTATTGTTTACTTCTGTTGGAAATCTGGATTCTTTCTTATGGAAAAAAAACTGAAAAGATTAAGACAACTTTGGGACTCAAAGGGAAACTTTAAAAGGGCCCTGGCTGACTGCCCAGGGAAATAGATAAGATACATAACCTTGAGAACTTTGAAACAACAGCTGTGAAAGGCTTTGTGTTCCCTACCTAGAAGAAAAAGTCTCTCTTTTGGATTTTCTAAGTGTGAAGTCTTTAGCTTAAAATACCAATATGGAAGAAGAACAGGAACAAAATTTATTTAAAGATGAAGATCAACAAACTCTTGCTATGTTGAAAACACTAATCCAAATTCTTACCACAACCAATGAAATACTAGGAGGCTATATGAAGGAACAAGAAGACAGCCCAGATATGAAAGCCCAAACTTTGACCACAACTAAAGAATCATCTATACAAAATACAATATAAAAAATGAAACATTTAAGTACAATGACAGAAGAATCTACTACTAAACAAATATTGAAATTTGAAAATCCAGAAAAGACATTGACAACTTGGGAAAAGGAAAAGGTTTCTTATACAACTCAGAAGGAACTAGAGGATCTAGAAAAAGAACAGTTGGATGAGAAGACAAACAATTCAGAACAACTACATCGATATGGAAGAATAAAGAGACGACCCACTAGACCTACAAGTCCTCTCAAAAAAATGGCGATTGGATGGTGTGGCCAATATCAATTAATATACATGATATTACAAGGAGATTAGTTCGATAACCGAAAAACAAGGACATGGAAGATGATTTGGCAAAGCAAAAAAGCCAGAATAAGACTCAAGAAGAATGGAGTTTCGACCATCTTACTGAAATCTGAAACAGAATATACTTAAATAGATAAGATGTGTATGTTGAACACAAGACATTGTTATCAACTGAGATAAAGAAAAAAAATTGGTAATTAAAATTTAGCAGTATAAACATTAATAGCTAATTTGAATATTGATTTGTGCATAAAGGTGAATAATGTAGACAAGCTAAAACCTATTGTTGAAAGTAATAAATAGGTTTATATGGAATGTTAAAAATGAAAATTATCAGTTTAAGCAAGAGATAGCAGATACAAAGAGGAAGAGAGGAAGTAGTAAATATTGAAATAAAAAGAAATTTTGATTACTACTTAAAAAACAACTGAAAATTAGCAAAAAGGAAGGATATCATATTGTATCCTTAATTTGTTGACATAGTGAGAAGTTAAGCAAACGGGATATGTATTTTGAATATTAGATTTCATGAGGAATGGTGATAGATTAATTGGGAGTATACTAAAAATCTTGGGAATGATAAATATCAAACGTTAAATCTAAATGTTAGTGGAAATTAAAATTGAAAAATCTATTAGGGTATTGATTGTCTAAAAGATTGTATGTTAAAACAATTAGAATATGTGTAAACTAAAAACTATGGATATATGTAAGAATGTTATTTTCTATGTGGTAGACAGACACATAATTTACAAATAGACAGTATATATGAAGGGAAAAGGAGAGGAAATGTTTATGGTACCAATTTGAAATCTATACTAATGATATCTGTATGTAATTCAGTTACTATTACCAGCCACCACGTTGCTTTTCAAATATGTGAATGTAATATTAGAAATCAATAAAATTTGTTAAAAAAAAGAAACTTCAATAGGTGTTTTAAGGGCTATTTCTTAATGATGTCATTTTCATCCTCTCTGGAATCAGTTTGAAATAATTTATAATTATTCTGGTATAAATATGGTGTTCTTCTCACACAAAACCTGCTGAGGAGACAGCCTAAAGAACCACAGTAATAATCATGGAGATGGTACACATTGGGGGAAGTGATCTACCCAGATTTATTGGCTTAGTCACTGGGAACTAAGATTGGCATTTTGAATAATTAATTTAATATGCTATAATATACTATACTAGAATGGAATGGAATGGAATGGAATAGAAAGGGCTTTTCAACCTTTTCAGCCATTGTACCATTTTTAGGATATGGCAACATCGGAGTACCACCAGTCGCCTAGCAAGGTGTCAAAAACTTGATGACCAAAAAGAAAAAATTAAAAAAGTGATGAAGTATAGTTAGTCCTCGACTTACAACAGTTCGCTTAGTGACTGTTTGAAGTTACAATGGCCCCTCAAGCCACAGCCGAGCAAGACACCTGCCTGCCCGCCTGGTGATGCTCTTCCTCCTGTCTGAGGTTTTCATTGTTATGAGCATTTCTGTTGAGGGTGGGGTGGGGATGTTGGTTTTTATTTCCCCCCCATCTGCTGGATGGTTGCAGCAGGTTCTGGTCACTTCACATGACCCTGGGACACTGTGACCGTCATAAACATGAATCAGTTGTCAAGCATCTGAATGTAAATCACAAGACCCTGGAGATGCTGCAACATTCAGCTGATTGGTGCTTCTTCTGGGTTCAGAAGGGCCAGGATCAGCTTCAAGCTCCAGCTGGAGCCTGGCGCTGATCCTGGTGCTTCCGCTGAGCCCTGACAGCCCTGCAGCTTCAGCCTTCTCTCGCTCAGGCTTGTGCGGTGCTGCCACCGATTCAGCTCATTCCCCTCCCCTGATACCACTTTTCTAGGATGGTCGCATACCACCTGCCAGGTGCCAATGTACCACAGGCGGTACCCGTACCACTGGTTGAAAAGCCCTGGCATAGAAAATATTTTCTAACGTCAATTTTTAATATGTGCCTATTCATATACGTATGTTTTGCTTTGTTGTGCTGCAATAGCTTGGAATATTTCCAAGTTTAGATGTGTTATTTAAGTTTTAAAAATATAGAAAAATAAAATATTTGTATATCTAAAAACTATAAAAATTTGTAAGGATTATAAAAGCACCTGTAAGCAAGATGTGATGACTATTTTAAACAGTAGTGATTGTGGTGTTTTTTTTGTTCCAAATAATCAAATAAGTCAAAACCATTCTCTTTCCTCCAGTTTTTGGAGAACAGACTGATAGGAACTGTGATTGCTGCACACTATCTATAACGGGCATGTCAAACTGCCGGACCGTTGGCCAGATGCATCATACTAAAACCGCGTCCACCCCATTGCCGGCAATGGGGGGAAAGTCGCAATATGTCGCGCGGCGTCACATGATGTTGTGAGTTTGACATGCCTGAACTATAGTGATTGCATTTTAAGGTTAGAGTTGACTATTTTGTAAATAACCATTAATAATTTATTATGCTTTTATGATTTTGAGATTTCTATATTATCAGCTAGCCAAAATCTTGAAATGAGGGCAGCTTATTAATATTATAAATTAGAAATTGAAGTGTTCATACAGTGATTTTTTAAATGAAACATGTTTGCAAACAAAAAACCTTTTAGGGATAATTAGTAGCAATAATGTTATAATGCATTTGCTATTTAATAAATGCCATAAACATAAGATAACGTAATACAACTGGATATATTTGTTTAAAATACTGCATTAAAGGTAAATGAGAAAAGGCACCAACACAATTGTTAATGATAGCAATAATATGCTGTTGTTTACTATAATTAGGGAATTGTTTTATACTTTGCAGGTTATAAACATTTTTCACAAACGCTTCATAATAATCCCTAGCACAAAGTTTCTTAAATAGAATTTAAAACTACGGTAGTGTAAAGATTTACTCAAACAGGAGGCAGATGTATTGGAGGACACATGTTGAACTAAATAAAACTAATGTTTTAAAACCTACTCCTTTTCTAATTCAGTGGAAAAGCTGTTTTTGTTAATCTATTCAGTTAACTGGTTCTGGTTAAAATATTTCTGTTATACAATTAGAAAAAAATTAACCACCAACCACCTCTATCCTTGCCTATTCTGTAGTTTTTAACTATCTAAATAAACTGCTTTGTGAAAAAAGACCTCTGGAATATTGATTAAGCTGACTTTGTAATAATGCCGCTTGGGGGTATGTGAAAAAGCCCTAATAAGCAGGCATATACATAGAATGAAGGCTACTGCTAAGTTTGTAAGCCGCCCTGAGTCTTCGGAGAAGGGCGGGATATAAATGGAATTAAAATAAATAAATAAAAATAAAACTTTTTAAGAAGTAACTAATATCCTTTTCATTTTTATTTTTTAATGTTACTAGAAGCACATTTTAGTCTTCACTTCAAACACTTTTAGATTAGAAAAAAAATCATTGAAATAGAATAAACTTTTCAAAGTGCTTAACATTGTTGTCCACCTGTAACTGGGACATGAAGAACAAACAAAACCTGGGAAATAGACCTGATATATTGCAAAAAGGTACTTGAAGAAAAAACACAATATGGAAGTAACGATTTAGAGGTGGTAGGACTTTAAAATTAAAGAAAGGTGTGTGCTTCAAGTGATAGAATTTTATGAAGTAGATACAGTAGGGGAGAAGAACAGTGAAACTACTAGAATGGAATGAGAACATGAATGATCTGTAAATTCTGTGGCGGTTGCAGAATGAACATTAAACGGTACAGATTTTAAAACCATTGAATTCAATACATTGGGAAAATACATCAATACAGGGCTTTTCAACCAGTGGTACGGGTACCACCTGTGGTACATTGGCACCTGGCAGGTGGTACGCGACCATCCTAGATACGTGGTAGTGGAGGAGGGGAATGAGCTGAACTGATGGCAGCACCGCACACGCCTGAGCAAGATATGGCTGGAGCTGCAGGGCTGTCAGGGCTCAGCGGAAGCGCCAGGATCAGTGCTAGGCTCCAGCTGGAGTTCAGCGCTGATCCTGGCACTTCTGCTGAGCCCAGAAGAAGTGCCGACCAGCTGGAATGTTGCAGCATCTCCAGGGTCTTGGGATTTACATTCAGATGCTTGGCAACTGATTCATATTTATGATGGTCACAGTGTCCCAGGGACATGTGAAGTAACCAAATTAAGTGTCCCAGGGACATGTGAACCAACAAATTAAGTGATCAGAGAATTTGCTTTAGTTATGAGAATTTTCTGATTAAACAAGGAAAAGGAGAATCAGGTGGGAAATCAGACACAGATAAAAACGCAGCCAATGAATAAATGCAAAAATAATATATTTTTGAAACTAAACTAAAATATCATTTTCAGTGGCAAAGCAGCACACCACAGAATATAACATCATAGGTAAACCTGGACAAATGTGATTCAGGTGAAATTTGAAATTTGATAGCATTCCTGTTATGATTATTATTTAAAAATTGACATTCTGCTTAGATCAATATATAGAAGAATATTTCAAATGAGAAATTTGTCTGTTCTTTTTTTCTGTGATCCTGTAGCAAATATTTGGTGTTTCAAGCTGATGTCTTTGTTTCAGTCACTGATCTGCACACATGTGTGTTACAGTGAGTTGGGTTGTTATTGTTAGAGTTAGTCAGTGAAAGCCATTTTCTGTCCTGTCAAAACATTCTGTTCAATCAGTATCATTTCCTCAAGAACACCAATCTTTGTAATTATAGAGTTTAGGTTCCTCTTCTCTGAGTAAGGTAAAGCCTCTGTTAATTTTATGTATGTGCACAACACAGAGCTAACAGGCTAATGTTATGACAGTCTGTCATTTATGCTGGATGGCTCATTATTTTAACTCTGCATTATTTCCACAGTAAATAAACAAAAAATAAATGGATTTCTTTATGTCCATATGAATTACTAGGTCATGTGTAAATATTATTCAGAATGATAACCCATGCATTGAAAATAATGTACTGAGGTGAATAAATTCAGGTCACTTTCTTGGACATTTCTAATAGCAGACAAGGAGAATAGCAAGAAATTGTATTGTTTGGAAAAAAAATCTTTCTATTTTGATAAGATCTTAATCTTTTATGATTCTAACTGTACTCAGGTTTTTAATACAGCCAGATTAAATTCTTCTTTGATAATTTTCACATTATTGATCTGTAGAATCAGCAGGGTGCTTACTCCCAGCCTAGCCTCCAAAATCTTCAAAATGTGCAAAAAAATATGAAGAGATTGTGTTATGGTAACATTGAAATATGCCTTTGCAAACATTCCAGGACAACCATGTTAGTCTACAGCTGACAAAAATCAAGAAGAGGCTGATAGCACTTTTTCAGACTAGCATATGCTTTTATGAATTAACAGCTCACTTGATCAGATGCAGTAATTGTCTAAACTGATGTAGCTTTACACTGAGAAAAAGTACTAATTCCTTCTGAAGCATCCATTGTTCTTCCTTATTCTCAATGTGCTCATTAAAACGAGCACTTGCTTTCAAATTACTTTTCCACATTTTTGAATTTACCTTCTTGGATGGTGCTACTACTGGTTTTATTACTGTACATTCATCAACATAAACCTTTTGAAAGGCAGCCAGTCTGAAAGAATCCAATTGAAGGAGCTCTACCTTATTGTTTTCCCTTGGGATTTAATTGAAACATGGTAAACCAGGAAAAGTACACTGGAGGGAGGATAATGCAATAACAAGCAAGATATTTAAGCAAACTAACTAGCCACTTTGTCAGCAAGTCACACTCCATTAGTAAGAATTTCAGTTTGGAGGGAAATTTCCAAAGTTGATGGTCCAAAAACAGAGTGTCAGTTATGGACCAATTTTGGGGGGAGACAAAAGCTCACAGAGAGATCTTCACTCTAAAAGCAGAATAGTCAAAAAAGTGGGCAGTGATTACCTTGAATAGTAGAGAAAATAATGAGACAATTGAAAATATAGTGGGTACTAGGGAGAAGGGTTGAGTGGGAGGGAGTGTATTCCCAGATGTATCTCCAACTGTAGGTTGTTCAAGGGCAACGTGTGGCATTTGAGACTGAAAAGTTTTCCCATCCAGGCTTTATATTAGAATCCGGATTTGGTGTGCAGTTCTTTGCCAGTAAGTTATAGTCATCTTATAATTAATTTTCTAAGCTAACTTGACAAAGAAAATGGCTCAGAAGCACTGCTGATCAACTTAATTTTTTATCACACTTTATTAAACTGAAAAAAACTAGTTCAAGAAGTAACATTAGCTTTCTAACACTGAGACAACTGAAAATAATATTAGAGACTGTAGTGCTGCAGGATTATTAAAATTATTCAAGAGGAAGAAGAAGAATACAATGTAATACAGAGAACTGAGGTTGAAAAAAAATACTATGAAGTTTTCCAAAAAGACAGAGAGAAAAAATCCAGTTTCTGTCAACGCTGCAAACATGGAATGTTTTTGCTGTGACAATATGAGAGGCAGCCTTTTCCTTTAAACTGTTTTGCTTTGAATCAATGAAGATGGGGGGGAGGAGAATGCTAACCAGGTTGTTTTAATAAGATAAGAAATGGCGGCGCTACAGAAAGGAAGTGAAACTTTGCATGTTAAACTAATTGGAGAATATGATTTATGACATGTAAATTAAGGGAGGGAATTGTAACGTATTGGCCTTATATGCTTAAATCATTTGCTTTATGCCTAACTGCTTGCTTAATGGCTGACCTACTTTTGTATGTTATGTAACGGTTGCTGGCTGAGCTAGACTTGGTGTCTCCGGTTTTCGGCAGGAAACTGCTACTTTAAATCTATTGGTTGCCGCCTAGAGGCCAACTGTATAAATAATTGCGCAGCAACTATTAGCTTGCTTCTGTTATGTTCTGACTGAGAATAAACTTGTTGCTGTTTGAACACTTCGTCTAGCTTAATTTATTTATTTATTTTAATTCCATTTATATCCCGCCCTTCTCCAAAGACTCAGGGCGGCTTACAAGCTTAGCAGTAATGCCTTCAAGAATTGAATAATTAACACTGGCGACAAAGGTGGGATGTGCTGCTTCATTGTAAGAGCCTGAAGTCACTAGGGGGTGAGGCCAGCACAGAGCCTGGCAGGAACTACATTCCCCCCCCCTCAGTCTGCCTAGCAAGCCATGCTGGAGACCACCATGCCCTAAGGATCCATCCTAGGGCCTACGCAGAAGCCAGCAGCACAAGGCAATGTGAGAAACAAGCAAGACTACTCACCATGGCAAAAGTTGGGAAGCTCGAAGAATTCGACGTGACACACCCAGAGAGATGGGTGTCCTACATTTCCCATGTAGAAAACTACCTCCGCACCAACCAAGTTGGCGAAGATGGGCTGAAGGCTGTGACCCTCCTCTACGTGTGTGACCCAGCCACCTTCGATATCACCGAGAACTTGGTTGCTCCCACACCGCTAGTGTCCATGAGCTACATGGACTTGGAAAAAAATGAATGAATGAACCTTTATTGTCAAAGTACAACCATGTATACATTGAGATTGGCTGAGCCTCCCTTTGTGCCCCCCCCACAACTCACAGTGACAACAAACCCACCATCTTGTTACACCATGTGAGCTAATTGCACAACACACTGGCCTTGTAAGTCATACATAAAATTATAAAATTATTTCCTGTTCAAGAGCCTGACAGCCCATGGATAAAAGCTGTTCTTCAGCCTGTTGGTATGGCTGGCTATACTCCTGTATCTCCTACCCAATGGTAAGAGAGTAAAGAGATAGTGACCAGGGTGTGAGTCATCCCTGAGAATTTTCCTCACTCTTCCAAGGCAGCGAGCCTGTCATCCAGTGGTATCAGGGGACAGCCCACAATGTTTTGTGCTGTGCTCACTACCCTCTGTAATCCGAGACCACTTCAAGCCAAAGTTATCCATGATAGCATGGAGGCATGCCTTCGAGCAATGCGAACAACAACCTGGCGAGTTGGCAACGGAGTTCATTGGAGCTCTTCAGCAGGCGTCTTGACTATGTAATTTTGCCAATTTAGAAGAGAGACTAAGAGACCGCTTAGTCTATGGACTCAGGAACAGAAAGCTCCAACAAAAACTTTTCGCTAAGGAGACTCTCTCACTACAGGAGGCCTTGAACAAGGTCATGGCAGACAAAGCCACCGGAAGGGCCGTTAAGGCACTGTGGCCCTCCAAAAGCATGCCAAGCACCAAAGCCATCCACTACAAGGACACTGAGCAGATGGAAGACACCAACTCTGACTATGAAGTCAACAAGCTACATTGTCACCAGGTAAAGAGACCAAGGCTATCTGACAAGGCAGTCCCATTCCCTAGGTGCATGGGCTGCAGAGGCCGCCATCAAATTGCGGAATGCCATTTCTGAATAGCAACATGTTGGGTGTATGGAAAACAAGGCCACATCACTGCTGTCTGCCGAGGTCGCCAGCGGAACCATCAGCAGGAAGAAGCATTCAGGAGAGGTACCAAGGCCCCGAGACAACACCAAGTAGGGTTCTGCTCCAGTCATAGGAGCGTGATCTGCACTGGTGCCCACCGACCTCTTAAGCAGAAGCTTCGACTGCAAGTCGAGCTTCAGGAGTTCCATGTAAAATGGAACTGAACACAGGCTCAGCTGTGTCCATCACCTCCATTGGAACCTTCCGGCACATTTGCAGCCTCAGCAACAGATGGGTCAAACTTCATTTTACTCACAGACTTCCAGAACTCCCGAGTGGCGGTCAAGGGCGAAGCCACATTAGCGGTGAAGTTCAAGGGGTTTACAGGCCCACTAGATGTTATTATGGTGGCAGGCCAATGCTTGAGCCTCCTAGGGCTCAATTGGTTTGATGCATTGGGCATCCAAGTAACCGGCATTCACCGGACACAGGCGGCAAACTTGTCTTCAGTCTGCCTAGAGTTTGCAGATGTTTTCAGTCCAAGCCTGGGAGAGTACAAGGGTCCTCCGATAGCATTTAAGCTCGATCCCCTGGTAACGCCAATCCGGGTTAAGCCCCGTCGAGTGCCTTTCATGTTAAAGCCTAAAATTGATGCAGAGCTGGATAAGCTAGTCAGTCAAGGGGTATTGCAGCCTGTAGACCGTGGGGTGTGGGAAATCCCCATCGTAACACCATTCAAGGCCAATGGAGAAGTATGCATTTGTGCTGACTATAAGTGCACCATTAACTGGGCACTTCAACAGCATGCGTACCCAGTGCCAGTTGTCAGCCATATTTTGGTGTCCTTGCAAGGAGGCCATGTGTTCGCTAAATTAGATTTATCACAGGCCTAGCAACAGCTGCTGGTGGACAAGGCCATGGTAGCCGCCCAAACCATTATTACACATAGGAAGGCCTTCAAGGTCAAGCGCCTACAGTTTGGGGTGAGTGTAGCCCCAGGTGTTGGAGAGTATGCTCAAGGGTATTCCAGGGGTTTGCCCCTACTTCGATGATGTGCTCATTGCCAGGGAGTCTACAGAAGTCCTGGCTGAACGGCTTAGAGCCATCCTTCAGCGGTTCCACGACACGGGACTCAAATTGAAAAAAGAAAAATGCAAGATTGGGGTACAGTCAACTGAGTTCCTGGGATTCCAGATCGATGCCAATGGCATCCATCCTGCAGAGTCAAAGCTGAAAGCGATTCAGCAGGCACCAAGCCCTAGGTTCAAAGGAGAGCTTCAAGCCTTCTTGGGCCTTCTTAAATTTTACCATGCCTTCCTCCCCAATAAAGCAGCAGTGGCAGAGCCGTTACACTGGCTCTTAGACAAAAACACTCAGTGTCAGTGGACCAATGTCCACAAAAGGAGTTTCCAGGCAGTCAAATCACTGCTGTCCTCAAACTCAGTGCTCACACACTTTTAACGAAAAGTTGCCAGTTTGCGTTGCATGTGATGCATCCCCATATGGGGTTGGGGCTGTGTTGAGCCATCTGTTGGCTGATGGGAAACAGTCTCCCATCACTTATTATTCAAGGACCCTGTCTTCTGCCAAGTGTAATTACGCGCAGATTGACAAGGAGGCCTTGGCCATTATGGCCAGGGTTAAAAAGTTCCATGACTACTTGTATGGATGCCATTTCACGATCTTCACAGACCACAAGCCCTTGCTAGAATTGTTCATGACAAACAGGCAGACACCTCAGATTCTGTCCCCCCAAATGCTGAGGTGGTCTATATTCCTTTCAGCCTACAGGCTGATTCATAAGCAGTGCAAAGAAATGGGCCATGCAGATGGCCTTAGCAGATTGCCCTTGCCACAAAGCTCATAAAGGGTGCATTCTTTGGGAAAGTAGAGTCATAGTCCCCAGCTCATTAAGGGTTCTTCAGTCTCTGCATGAAGGCCATCTGGGAATAGTCTGGATGAAGGCACTGGCAAGGAGCTACAGGGCTAGATAAAGCTATCAAGGCCTAAGTACATGGTTGCTACATGTGTCAACAATCCAGACCGGAGATGTGCAGGCCGCTGTCCACCGATGGGAGGAAATGCACACACCGTGGTCCAGAATCCATGTTGATTTTGCTGGGCCCTTTCAGGGACAATTATTTTTAATAGTGGTCGACAGCCACTCTAAATCAGGGCTTTTCAACCAGTGGTATGGGTACATTGGCACCTGGCAGGTGGTACGCGACCATCCTAGAAAAGTGGTAGCGGGGGAGGGGAATGAGCTGAACTGGTAGCAGCACTGCACAAGCCTGAGCAAGAGACAGTTGAAGCTGCAGGGCTGTCAGGGCTCAGCAAAAGCACCAGGATCAGCGCCAGGCTCCAGCTGAAGCTCAGCGCTGATCCTGGTGCTTCTGAGCCCAGAAGAAGCACCAATCAGCTGAATGTTGCAGCATCTCCTGGGTCTTGTGATTTACATTCAGATACTTGGCAACTGATTCATATTTATGATGGTCACAGTGTCCCAGGGTCATGTGGTGACCAAAACCTATTGCAACCACCCAGCAGATGGGGGGAATAAAAACCAAACACTCCCCACCCCACCCCCACTGCCAATCCTCAACAGAAATGCTCACAACAATGAAAACCTCAGACAGGAGGAAGAGCACTGCCAGGCAGGCAGGCAGGTGTCTTGCTCGGCTGTGGCTTGGGGGGCACTTTTTTCAGTGCCATTGTAACTTCAAACAGTCACTAAGTGAACTGTTGTAAGTCGAGGACTACCTGTACTTCATCACTTTTTTCCTTTTGTTGGGGAGGGGACATCAGGTTTTTGACACCTCAGATGTTGCCATATCCTAAAAGTGGTACAATGGGTGAAAAAAAGCCCTGCTCTAAATGGTTAGAGGTGGTGCCAATGTCCACTATGACTACTGCTAGGACCATCCAGGTGCTGCAGAAATTATTTGCAACACATGGGCTCCCAGTCTCCAACAACGGGGCCCAGTTCACCATGTCAGAATTCCAGGCTTTCCTCAGGGCCAACTTCATAAGGCACGCCACGTCAGCTCCCTTTCACCCATTGTCGAACGGACAAGCAGAACACATGGTTTGCACAACCAAGGAATCCCTGAAACACATTGTAACAGGAGATTGGCACCACAGGCTGGCTGATTTTCTACTCTGCCAGCACACAATGCCTTGCACCACCACAGGCAAAAGTTCAGCTGAGCTTTGATGGGGCAGGCGTTTGATCATCAAACTGGACAGGCTGCACCCCGACAGTTGCCTCAGACACGGCACGGCCAAAAGTGCCCAGAAGCTTGCAAGTGGGTGACTGGGTTTGGACCCAGAATTACAGGCAAGAGGCCTTGTGGGTGGCAGCAAAGGTTGTTAAGGTGTCAGGACCACTCTTATATGAGGTGGTCTGGAAGATGGGCGAGTCATTCGCCGGCACATTGATCAGCTGCATCGGCAGCTAGCAGATCAGTTGCTGGCTCAGGACTCCCAAGAGGGACAGACACTGGGTCCACAAGACAGTGGTGCAACAGAGCAGTTTGTATGCTCTGAGAGAACTCTTCCACATGGTGATGGAGAAATGGCCATAGAAGAGTCCCCTTCTGATACACAGACTGTATCCCAGGATCTGGACAGACAACCTGCACCAAGGAGCAGCCCAGCAG
The DNA here is from genome assembly GCF_947247035.1 of Vipera ursinii. NCBI lineage: Eukaryota > Metazoa > Chordata > Lepidosauria > Squamata > Viperidae > Vipera > Vipera ursinii. The sequence continues at coordinate 43,645,727 of NC_139515.1, forward strand.
ATTTCGCTGAACAATTGGACTTTGGTTTGGGCCGACTGGGACAGGCCAGCCAAAGGGACTCAAGTCACTCTGACTCCACTGAACCTTAGAACCCTGGTCTACCCAGCCAGGCAGGCAAGCAGGTAGACCGGGCAATTCCTGTAACACCCCCCCCCAATGTTCTGAATGGTCACGAAGGCCGCCTAAGTATCTGCAAGATTGTGTAAAGTAAATGAGTGTTTGTGTATCCAGGTGGAAGAAGTGTAATGTATTGGCCTTATATGCTAAAATCACTTGCTTTATGTCTAACTGCTTGCCTAATGGCTGACCTACTTTTGTATGTTATGTAACGGTTGCTGGCTGAGCTAGACTTGCTACTGCAGTCTGTTAAGTAGGTTTAGGGTGGGAAACTGCTACTTTAAATCTATTGGTCACCGCCTAGAGGCCAACTGTATAAATAGCTTGCTTCTGTTATGTTCTGACTGAGAATAAACTAGTTGCTGTTTTAACACTTCGTCTTGCTTAATGCCTTCAAGAACCGAATACTTAACAGGAATTGTGTATGATATGATGTGTTCAGGGGAGGAGAATTCAGATTCTGGCATCCATCCATGAGTGCCGATGCTTCATTCTCATTATTATAGACTTTTTAGAATAAACAATGCCTGAATGTTCTTTTATCTGTCTCATTAATTGGAACCATGACAGTTTCCACTTCTTTTTCCTCAAGGAATGTTGCTAATAAAACTTTGCAAAGAAATGTTGCTAGAACATTTAAACAAAAATCAACTATAGTTACCTCAAGTCTCTAATGTGAATGGAACTATGGGAGAAACAGAATAAATCCTATGGCAACCATTCTGCTAAACATGAGTCTGATGGAACAAGGACACAGCTTGCTAATTCAGGCAGACTCCCATTTCATTGGGTTGGATCCTCAGAGCCACCTAGCCCAGAAAATACTCCAGGAACTACTGTAGATGACTGGAGACTGGAGACAGAAAAAGTTTCCAGCTAAAGTCAGTGAGAAGTTTCTTTCCTTATCTACATAGCCACATGGAAAAGATTTCAGATGGAAGAATAATAGAATCAGGGCTGTAAGGACCTTAAAGATTTTCTAGTCCAACTGCTTGCCCAAACAGGAGACCTTTTTGCAACTGGACAAATGGCTGTCCAAATTTTTCTTGAAGATCCCCAGCGATAGAGCACCCACAACTCCAGAAAGCAAGCTGTTCCATTGATTTATTGTTTTCATTGTGTCAAAAAAATTCTCCTTAGTTCGGAGGTTGCTGCAAGATGGACACTGGGGGATGAATTCTCCTTCCCCAAGTCTGACTTCTACCAGCTGGGGAGTCCAATAAGACTGAAAGTCACCCCATAGAGGTGACTGGCCAAAGGGTGAAACTTTGCAGATTGTGGGTCAGCGGTAGCTGGCCCATTTGATCCAAAGGAACCCTCGGGACCGGCAGAAAGAAAGGCTGACTGCACCCATATGGTCTGCCATAAGCAGCTGATTGTTGGAGACAGAGAACTTCAAAGTGAAAGCAAACAGCCAACCTGGGTGAGATTACTTTCCTTATCTCTCTGCAAGTGGAAATTCCAGTTCCGTGGAACAGCATTCCAACAGCATTTCAGAACAAAGCCCTTAACTCCAGGGAAGGAGGAGGTATTTTCCTTTCTTACCCCTCCCTCCTGAATTATAAGCGGCAGTTTAAGTTTCTGACAAATTAAAACTGACTTATAGCATTACTGTGAAGCTGTCTGAGACATAAAAGAAGGATAATTTGGGAAGCTTTTGGTTTTATAGATCCTTCTTGTTTATTTTTTTTTTTTTTGAAAGTCATCAGAGCTTTAACTTTTTAAACTTTCTCAAAGTATGGTGGGAATGGACATATAATGACATCTAGTGGCGAAACTGAGAATTATACGCAGTTTGCCCTGATCAGAGTAAAACTTGGTTGTATGCCCAGACATGGCTTATCTCAGTGTCCTTGGAATTTTGAGTCCTGAAGACTGTGGCTGGGAAAGAAAGACTCTTTTTGGATTGCCCTGTCTTACAGGATGGATTATAAATATAAATAAAAACTGTGTCTGGAGTCATCGGACTCCCCTGGATTACAAACACAGCTTGACCTGGAATCTTTATAAGCTGTTTCCGAAAGAGTGAATACCAAGAAACCCCTTTGAACAGAAGAATTCTTTGGATTACAAATTTTGGCTTTTTCCCCCCTGCTTCTTTTTTTTCTATCTTTCCTTTTTGCCCTTCTGATCTTTTTTACCATTCAGAAATTAAAGGACTGGAGATAAAAGATGAAAAATATAAATTACAAGCATTTGCAGATGACTTGGTTTTTATACGGGAAGATCCATTGGAAAAAAGCCCTAAACGTCTGGAGAAAATAGAAAAATTTGGAGAAGTGGCAGGGCTGATAATAAACAGAGAAAAGACCAAAGTGCTAACAAAGAATTTAACAAAAAAACAAAAAAACTAACTAACAAAAGAAACAAATCTTCAAATAGTTAAAAAAGTTAAGTACTTGGGAATTTATCTAACAGCAAGATGTGTAACAGTAAAAGAAGACAACTATGTAAGACTGCTAAAAGAAATAAAATTGGATTTGGAAAAGTGGAAAAACCTTCAACTGTCAATGTTGGGGAGAATAGCAAAAGTGAGAATGAATATCTTACCAAAAATACTCTTTTTATTTCAAACGATCCCTTGTAAGGCTGGGAAAAGCCTTTTTTGATGAACTGAATACAATAATACTGAAATTCATCTGGCAAGGAAAAAAAAGCTAGAATTAAAGTGAAAATGCTACAAGAAGCAAAAGACAGTGGAGGATTTGGATTCCCAGACCGCAGGTTATACTACCAAGCAACTATTCTAACATGGCTTAAAGAATGGATAATACTTAAGAGATAAAAGACTATTTTACCTAGAGGGGCATGAGCAACAAATTGGTTAGCATGCTTTTCTGTGGTATAGAAAGAATAAAATACATAGATACTTCCTAAACCATTTTATAAGGAATGCATTTCTCTCCGAATGGGAAAAAATAAAAGAAAAAAATTATATTAAGATACCTGAATGGCTTTCAACAATGGAAGTTTTTGCTTACCTAAATTTAATTAACTATGATAAAGTTGTGACTTATAAAGATATTTTGGATAACGAAGGAAAAATGAAAGACAGACAAGACTTACAAGAACAAGGTATTGATTTAGCATGGTGGCCATATCTGCAAATTCAAACAAGATATGAAAAAGATGTGAAAACAACAGGATTTTATAAAGAACAGACAGAATTTGATCAGATATTGTTAAAAACAGATGAAAAGTTGATTAAGAAAGTCTATAGATTTTTGTTAAATTTAAAGATGGAGGAAGAACAAGTAAAAGAAAAAATGATAATATGGGCAAAGAATTTTGGATATAATATATAATTAGAAGAGTGGCAAAAATTATGGGAAAGAAATACTAAATTAACTAAAGCAGTACCATATAAAGAAAATTTATACAAAATGTTTTCCAGATGGCATATGACACCAGTGAGACTAGCAAAAATGTTTAAAAAATACTTCAAACAACTGTTGGAAATGTAAACAAAGACCAGGTACTTATTAACACATCTAGTGGACATGCTCTAAAGCAAAAAGATTTGGGGTTAAAATACATTTATGGTTGGAGAAGATGACTAAAAAACAAATAGACTTTAAACAAGAATTGTTCTTGTTAGAAATAATAGGAGCTAATTACAAAAAAGATTGCAGATATCTAATACTACATATATTAACAGCAGGAAGAATTGTATTTGCCCAACATTGGAAAAATGAAAACTTACCAACTGAAGAAGTACTAATTAAGAAAATTCTAGAGTGTGCTATATATATAAATAATTTCTCCTTAGTTCCAGATTAGATCTCTCTTTAACAAGCTTCCACCCATTGCATCTTGTCCTGCCCTTCCACCCATTGCATCTTATCCTGCCCTCAGGTGCTTTGTGACAACTCCTCAAGTACCAGAAGGTAGCTAGCATGTAACTCCTATCAGTCTCTTCATTATACTAGTTATTTTCCCAATTGTTGGCAATTCCCCCACCCCAGTCTTGTGTCTGATGAATCTGATAAATCAGCAAATCTGATGAATTCCCCTTCTATCCATCCATCTAAGTCAGTTATGAAGATGTTGAAGAGGACTGGGCCGAATGCTGAGGTTTACCAGCCAACTGCAAATCCATCTGGTGGTGGTACTGTCTATCCCACATTGTTCTATTTTACTAAGAAGTAGGCTATGGTCTATTTTTGTCAAATGCCTTACTGAAGTCCAAATAAACTACATCCACAGAATTTCCCTGATCCTCTAATTTAGTCACTTTATCAAAGATAGCATAAGTGAACATAAGATAGCATAATAACAGAGTTTGAAGGAACCTTGTAGGTCATCTAGTCCAACACCACCACCCCGCCCAAGCAGGAGTCTTTACACCATTTCCAACAGATGGCAGTCCAGTCTCTTCTGGAAAGCCTCCAGTGATGAAGCTCCCACAACTTCTGAAGGCAACTTCTGTTCCACTGGTTAATTGTTCTCACTGTCCAAAAATATCTCCTTATTTCTAGGTGGAATCTCTTCTTGATTAGTTTCCATCTAGAGCCATACACATGTATACATAACCCGAACTTGACTGTTCTTTCTCTGTGTCATATAATATATGTGCGTATATGCATAATTCTGTATTTATTTATTTACTTACTTACTTATTTTTGTCATATTTGTGTAGTGTATATCGGAGGTGGGGACTCTTTGAGAGCTGAATGCAATGAAATTTCATTTTAATGTATGCCAATTAGTGTACATTTAAAGTGACAATACAGTTATTATTCTCCTCTCTTCTCTTCTCCTCTCCTCTCCTCTCCTCTATTCTATTCTATTCTATTCTATTCTATTCTATTCTATTCTATTCTATTCTATTCTATTCTATTCTATTCTATTCTATTCTATTCTATTCTATTCTAATAAGTAATAAGATTTGACAGCATGATCTGTTTTAACAAATCCATGCTGTCTTCTAGTGATTGCTTTCTTCATTTCTTTTCTTTTTATAAATATTTTATTAATTTTCTATTTTTACAATCAAGTGCCTAATAGACAACGTGATGATTGAGTCCATCAGTGATTCCGTGGTATATGTAGGCTTCTTCAAATTAAATCCAATATTACACCCTCCATTATATTTTCTCTTCTTCTGGTAATAGACATTTTTCCACACTAAGCAAATACAACTCTATTAATCACTTCATGTCTATTAGTTAGGATTAAAACCAGTATAGCTGACCCTCTAATACCCACCTGCATCTCTCAGGTGACAAAGTTGTCAGCTAGGCATGTCAGAAACCTGTTCAATATCCCATTTGCTACAGAGTTTGTTTCCCAGTTGATGTCAGGGTAGTTAGTCCCCTTTTACTACAGGGGGGTGTTTCCTGCATACCTTGACTAACTGATTAGCAAAGAGTTCTTCTATTTCCTCCACTTGTTTAGGGGACCTTTAGTGCACACTTATAGCAATGTCATTTATTTTTCCTTTGATATTCATCCAAATACTTTCATCCCTAGTATGATGTGGTAATTCTTTACATACAGTGGAATTTCTCCCCCTCCCCTTTGAATTGGTTCTGTTTCTTTTGAACAATATATATCCTTCTAGCAGTATATCTAGGTCATGGTTTCATTCCACAAGTTTCAGTAATAGTAACAATATCTTTATATTTTTACCCATATAAAACTTGAACAATCAACTGAACTCAACTCAGGAAAACAATCCCATGATAATCATAGCTGTCTCTATTCTTCTCCTGGAGAGGCATAAAGACAATAAGAAAATGTCATATTTACATTACATGTTTCATTGCAGCCAATCATATGCAAATATCCATGGCAGATTCCCAGCAGGCCAGAAGAGGGAAGGAACTTTACAAATTCTCCTCTTGTCATAAGAAACCAGGTGTTGGAGAACTTTGCTGGGTGAAAGTTTGTTTGTTTGTTTCATATATGAAAGAGCATATCAAAAATACAATTATACCACATCTAAAAGTTGCATTATGAATTAGCATAGTACATGAATTGCTCTCTCTAATAAAGGAACCCAACTGTTCTGAAATTGCCTAGCGGTTGAATCAGGATCTAGGTTACATGATAATTTCACAAATGTCATATTGGAAAAAAAAACTCCTATTTCCACCTAGTCTAAAAAATATAGACTGCCACCTACTCAGCAGGATGTGGGATTTCTTCTGAGCATAAGTCTCTATTGCCTGTTCAACATGAGGTTCAGTCATGTTGGTCCTCCACCGTTTAAAAAACCATATGGCTTTTATTTATTTATTTTGCCAGCAGGAAGAAGCAAAACATTTTGCAGTGGAGATATCTAGGGTCTCAAAGACAAGATGGTTTTTTTTTAATACAAGCTATGTTCTATGAATATCCCATCAGATTTCCAAAGATACAACTCCAGAGACCTTTTTGAAGATCAAATCATTTCTACAATATACTCACATGAAGAATGTATGTATGAAAATAACCACATTAAGTAGGGAAATATGCAAATATACCCAAGTCCAATCATCTTGTAAAATTTCATTTTTCTGTACTGTAAAATAAATCTTGGTGAATTTTCTTGTACAGTGCATGAGACAGGATTCAATGATTACAAGCAGTTGCTGACTTTTTCACTTTAGGCTATTAATGATTATATCAGAAGGGAAGAATTTACCCTACAACTGATTATAATATGCTAAACCTATCCATACAATCATCAGTTCCCATGACATATATCAGACACACATCTAGTTTTTCTAATAAGTGGGGCTACCGTATCTGCAAAACTCCATATAATCACTAAATGTTAATAGAATTACAGAAAGCTCCTTCTCTTCGGACTCTCTTTGCAAACTAGATGTAATTATCGTATGAAGCCAACTTTGGATATCCCTCTTTTCCCTCCATCTGTAGAAAGCTGGAGTTTAACAAAATTTGTGGACAGTTTGAATTTCCACTGACAATAAATGGTATCTCAACCTGCACCCAGGCAGAAGAGATCTTAATTTATTTTCTTCCTTCTTCTTACAAAGTATGAGTATCCTGTCTGCCACTCTAGCCACTTACAACACTTAGAAGTACTAGAGGAATCCCATAGTTCAAAACTGCTGATACTCCTTTCTTACATTCTGACGGTTTGTCAATAGAACAAAGTGGGACTTCCAGTTTTGATGTCACAGTGATGCAGGTGCAGGAAGATGGGGCTCTGTCTTTGGCATCTGGTTTCACCCTGCTGGGGGACCCTGGAAAGGGTCAAAAGTCACCCCATAGAGGCAGCAAGCAAGGAGGGGACTATAGTTGATTGCAGGGGTTGTAAGCCCTCTTGTTTGATCTGAGGAAGCCCTCCAAACTGGCAGGGGAAAGACTGGCTGCATTCGCATAGCCAGTCCGAAGCTGCTGACAGCCGAAGTCAGCAAGCACTACCAAGCATCTTTACAGCAATGTGGATGAAAGTGGGTGAGACTTGACCCTTCCTTTATGATTTTAAGACATCTTTCTGAAAATTTGCCCAAAACACTCCCCCTGATGAAAGAGGCAAAGGGAAATTCTGCCCCATTCCCTCAGAAAAGAAAAGTGGTGAATTAATTACTTGGGGAAAATGGTGAAACCTATAAGATATATTTGGAATAAATATATACATACAGCTTTAAAATTTGGGGACTATAAGTGTTTTAAGACTTTTTTTACAGAAAAAGACTTGAAAAGTTTACAATATAAGTTCTGGATCTAAAAACTGAAAAGTAGTGTTGATGACATCTAGTGGTGAATTATGGCACTACTACTTATATATGCCTAAAAGAAACCTGGCTTGAAGCTCAGAATTAGATAAGACTTTGGCTGGCCTTGAAAGCTTTTACTACTGAGAATTTCAGCTGAGAAAAAAGGAACAGGCTTGGGCATTACTTATCTGTGTGGCAGAAATGATATATATTCTAAGTTTGGCCTGTCTGAATTTTGAACATAAATACTGACTTTCAGAACTGTATTGTGGAATTATTTTCTTGTATAAAAAAACATATGGAACACTTTGGATTATAACTCTTGATTGTTAAACAACCTTCAATGGTTCTTTTTTCTCCCTGAACAGAAAGGATATATTTCTTACTGGACAGAAAAAAATGAATTTTACCTATATCTGCTTAGGGGAGACTCAGGAATGGACAGTTGGTTGGATAACTCTATAAAGACTATTTACGGTATTTTTAAAAATAAAAAAATAAAATGGATGTTCCATACTCAGCGTTAAATAATAAAACATCATCTTTAACATTTGTTCCCAGTAACCTTAACTTGCTGTATCACCAAGAAAATACTGATGAAACACAGAAAGAAATTCTCTCTATGATGAAATTAATACAAGAAACAATTACTTTAGCTTGTGAGGTTAATAATAACACAAAGGAGATAAAAGAGCAATTTTCTAACCTAAATCTACAAACTCAGAAAACAACTACAAAGAAGGAACCAGCAACCCAGAAAATAGAAGGAAAACTAGAGAATGCTGACACAAACATTGAGGATCTAAAGGAAGAAGCTAATGGTCAGACTCAGATAAATTGAAACTCAGAAGACACAACAATACTACTGGAAACTAAAAGACATTTAATAAACAAAGGTTTCAGAACATACTGGAACATTACAAGGAAGGAGAGCTGATGGAATGGAAGATAAAGTCATTAACAGAACTGTGGGGAACTGGAGAAGGAAGTAAGTCGTTTAATGAATATCAATGGGCTAACTCTTCCAAAAACACCTTAACCAAATTGTTTCTCTTGTTCCAAATAATATATACAAAAATAGAGGAAGAATTATTTGATGATCCAAAAGCATTGACTTGGAAAGTTAGTTGACAAAGAAAGAAAGCTAGAGTAAGATTGAAGGAAACAGAAGCTTTGACCTATTAGAGGGGATGCCATATTATTAATTAGAGGTTTGAATATGGTTAAGAATAGATTGTTAAAATAGAAGTATTATTATAAGTAGACAGGATTTATAATCAGATTATTATATCTTAGTATAAAAGGGAAATAAGAATATGTTAAGAATTTTGAATAAGGGATGCTTTTGGTTGCCCAAATACAACTTGTTTCAAAATTATAAATGATTGGAATACTTTGAACATGGATGGGAAATTAAAATTGAAAAAGTGAAAATAGAATATGGATTAAATAAGTGGAAATTGAGTGCAAATGCAATTAAGCTATGCTTTGGTTAGAAAAGATATTTTAAAATGATATTATTGATATTATTAGAAAAATGTAATAAATGTTGATATACAATTGTATGTTTACTAACACTAATAAGAATTGTATTTGCTTGATACGGAAAAATGGTTATTACAAGAAGAAGAGTGGATGTACTAGCGGGTGTAATAGTGGACCTAGTTGGGAGAAGCTTATATGTACCACAGAATTACTAATGGATTCAGTCATCACGTTGTCTATTGAGCACTTGTATGTGAAAATAGAAAATTAATAAAACATTTATAAAAAAATAGAACAAAGTCAACAAATTGAGCTTTGGGGGGATTTTTTTCTTTTTCAATACTCTTCACAGCAACAGTTGTGGGGAGCTAACATTTTTTTAGAAAAAAAATCTTTTGAATGTAAGGTCGAAGGAGATTAAATATTACTACATAAACTCATGTGTTTAAGATTAGCACTCCCATAAATAAGATTTACATTGCTATCATTTAATTGATTACATAAATAGTAAAAAGTTATGACTCTCATGATGATCATGGAAACACATATATGGGACACATTTCATGACACAAGACTAAATGTCAGGCAAGGAATGTTTAGCCGTGCAGAGGTATTTGGCAAGGTATTTGTTTTATTTATTTATTATTTGTTTGTTTCAATTATTTCTTTCAATCCCGTTGAAGAGCTGAAAACCTACATCTACTGCTGAGAGCCATTTCTAATCCATATTCTTTAGACTGGATTATTTGGAGGAAAAAGCAGCAAAATAACTTCAGAATTACTGGGAAACTACACGACTAACCGTCACAAGCTGTGTCCTTCAGATTACATTATTTATTTATTTTATTTTTTTATTTTAATAAACTTATATACCACCCTTCTCCCGTAGGACTGAGGGCGGTTCACAAGGTTTTTTAAAACAACACAACAAATTACATAGATTAAAAACAATTAAAATGATTACACTAACCTTGAAACTAAAAACCCCAATAACAATTAAAATACAATTAAAACCCCAATTAATACCCTCAGTCCAGGCCAGAAAGCTCAAAGAGCCAGGTCTTCAGGTCCCGGCAGAATGAGCAAAGGTCAGGGGAAGTCCTAAGCTCTACAGGTAGCTGGTTCCAAAGGGCCGGCGCACCCACAGAGAAGGCCCTCCCTGTATTGGGTATTGTCCGCCGGCAATCTTTTACCAGCGGTACCCTGAGAAGACACTCCCTGTGGGAGCGCACAGGACAATAAGCTATTTAAAACTGCTCAGATTATTAGAATATGCAAAATGTCTCTCCCACCCACCCTCAATAGTACAAGTAGTCCTCAACTTATGACCAGAATTTCCATTGCTAAGCAAGGTGGTTTTTAAGTGAGTGGTGCCCAGTTTTATGACTTTTTTGCTGCATTTGTGAAGAATGAAAAGACTGGAGCAAAGAAAACAAAGTGGTCCAGACTGTTGTGTTGGTTCCAGAATCAGAGGCGACACAGGTTCAGGAGCTAAGTTGTTTATTGAGAAACATGGCCGAACTGGGGAACAAAGGATTTCAGCCCTCACTTATACCTGGTCAGGTAACTGCCTGGCCAATGGGCTAAAATCCAAGTGTCCTGCCGGCTGGTCAGCCAATCCCTTTAAATCCTGCTCTCCCGCTGAACGCTGTCCCCTTGTTCTGGCTTCCCGCCGAACGCTGTTCCTGCTCGGAGCTGTCCAGCTCCACACCTCCTTAATTCACTGACCCACACATGTATGCAAAACCTGCATACACTACACAGACAGTGCTCTTAGTTTATCCCCCCTATTTCAATAGCTGCCCAAAAGTAGAATTCTTTGGTCAGAGTAGATCAAAGAAGACCACTGTTATGTCAGAGCTGGCTATTAGTTAATAACACAATTCCTATTCAATGAAAGCAAAAAAGCTATTTGGCATTTCCTTCCCATCCCCACAGTCAGTGGTCAATCACGTACAATCAGTTTTTAAAAGCATGTCATCTCAGTAATAGCCTCCCCCATGGTTTACTGCCAGCACCTGATAGTAAGCAATACAAATGAGACTTGGAATGAAGGGTTGCATCGTGGAGTGATCCCAAGAGAGGGACTGGACAAAATAATGAAATGACTATTAGAAGAAATTCCTTCTTCTCTTTTATCCCTGCCACCCACTGGTGATATTTCAAAAACTAACATCATATAGAACTCATAAAATGTAGCCAATCGAGATATATTATACTGTTGACTTTTTATTGCTAATTTTCAAACATTAAACAAATCTAATATTCATTTATTAAAAAAATATGTACATATGTGAACTTATAGTTTCAAATGATATTTTAATAACATAAATAAATCATATCAAAATGCATAATTCCTATAAGAAAACAGTCACTAAACTTACACAATTATATCATATGGCCTCCATGACGACCATGGACCTGACCCAGGTAATTCAAGGCCCGACTCATATGGGGGGTCACACTCTCGACCTGGTGTTCCTGTCTGGACAATGGTTGGATGATTTGGGAGGGGGTTTACCAGTTGTTACTCCCCTGTCATGGTCTGACCATCATCTCCTACGACTGGTCTTCCATTATGCCACCCCCCGCTGCTGGGCGGCGGAACCAACTAGATGGTTCCGTCCCAGGCGCCTAATGGACCCTGAACGGTTCCAGATGGCGCTTGGGTCTATACCTATCACCCTCACTCACAGCCCAGCTGATGTCTTGGTGGATGCCTGGGAAAGGGTGGCCATTGAAACACTCAACTGTGTTGTACCCTTGCAACCTCTGACCCGACGCAGATCCCGTTGGGCTCCATGGTTTTCTGTGGAGCTCCCGGAGATGAAACGTCGGAGACGGGGTCTAGAGAGCAGTTGGAGGTCCAGCCGTTCCGAATCTGACCAATTGCAGTTAAGAACCTTTATAAGGTCTTATCTTGCTGCGATGAGGACGGCGAGGGCTAACTACTTCGCCGCCCTCATCGCGTCTGCAGATAATCGCCCAGCCGCCTTGTTTAGGGTGACTCACTCCCTTCTTAACCAGGAGATGAGGGAGGATCCCTTACAGGGACGGGCCGAGGAGTTTAGTCATCATCTGACGGACAAAATTGCTCAGATCCGGGCCAGTTTGGACTCTGACTGGGTGGAGTCTGACGTAGAGGAATCGGACGGTCTTGAGCATGTTATCTGGACTGAATTCGATCCTGTTTCCCCTGATGATGTGGACAGGATCATGGGGAGGCTGAGCTCCACCACTTGTTTGTTGGATCCGTGCCCCTCCTGGCTGGTTTATGCGGCTCGGGAGAGGACACGAGACTGGTTCCAGGCAGTAATAACTGCTTCTTTGAAGGAGGGTGTCTTCCCCGCCACCTTGAAGGAGGCGGTGGTGAGACCACTCCTCAAAAAGCCTGCCCTGGACCCAGCTGTTTTAAATAACTATCGTCCAGTCTCCAACCTTCGCTTTTTGGCGAAGGTTGTTGAGAGCGTGGTGGCACATCAGCTTCCTCTGTTCCTGGAGGAAACTGATTATCTGAACCCATACCAATCGGGTTTCAGGCCCGGGCACAGCATGGAGACGGCACTGGTCGCGCTGGTGAATGATCTCTGGTGGGCTCGGGACAGGGGTTGCTCCTCTGTCCTAGTCCTATTAGATCTCTCAGCGGCTTTCGGTACCATTGACCATGGTATCCTACTGCGATGTCTCAGGGGGCTGGGAGTGGGAGGCACCATTTTACGGTGGTTCTCCTCCTATCTCCTGGGCCGCTCGCAGTCGGTGTTGACGGGAAGGCAGAGATCCACCCCAAGGGCTCTCGCTTGTAGAGTCCCTCAGGGGTCGGTTCTCTCGCCCCTCCTGTTCAACATCTATATGAAGCCGCTGGGCGAGGTCATTCATGGTTTCGGGGTGGGGTATCATCAGTACGCTGATGATACCCAACTTTTTTTCTCCACCCCGAACCAATTCAGTGATGCCCTTGCCATGATGTCCCGTTGCCTGGAGGCGGTCCAGGTCTGGATGGGGAGAAACAGGCTTCGTCTCAATCCTGCCAAGACTGAGTGGCTTTGCGTACCGGCATCTCGGGCTAACCAAACTATTCCACCTTTAATGATGGGGGGTGAGATGTTACCCCCCGTTGATAAGGCTCGCAACTTAGGCGTCCTCCTGGACTCACGGCTCAATTTTGAAGATCATATACGAACCGTGACCAGGGGAGCTTTTGCCCAGGTTCACCTGGTCTGCCAGTTGCGACCCTACCTGGACCGAGATGCCCTACGCACAGTCACTCATGCGCTCGTGACCTCCCGTTTAGACTATTGCAATGCTCTCTACATGGGGCTGCCCTTGAGAACCATTCGGAGACTACAACTGGTGCAGAATGCGGCCGCACAAGTTGTGATGGGGGTTTTCCGATACTCCCATGTAACACCTCTACTCCGTGAGCTGCATTGGCTTCCGGTTGCCCTCCGGGTGAGATTCAAAGTGCTGGTGATGACCTATAAAGCCCTAAATGGCTTGGGTCCGGGATATTTGAGGGAACACCTGCTGCCAGCATCAAGTTCCCTTCGTCCAGTGCGCTCGCAGAGGGAGGGTCTTCTCAGGGTGCCGCCGGTAAAAGATTGCCGGCAGATAACACCCACGGAGAGGGCCTTTTCTGTGGGTGTGCCTACCATCTGGAACCAGCTGCCTGTGGAGCTCAGGACTGCCCCTGACCTACGCTCATTCCGCCGGGACCTGAAGACTTGGCTCTTTGAGCTCTCTGACCCAGGCTGAGAATTTTAACTGGGGTTTTATTTTCAGGGATAATTTAATCTTTTAATTCTCTTTTAACTTTGTATTTTATATTGATATAATTTTAAAATGCCCTGTAAACCACCGAGTCCTTCGGGAAAGGGCAGTATATAAATCTAATAAAATCTAAATCTAAAATCTAAATATATTGCTTAAAATATAATATTTAAAAGTTACAAACTATATCATAGAATATTCCTATAAATACATGATAAATTATATCAAAATATATCAAATATATCAAAATATAACAATAAATTATTAGGTATATCCAGTGGTAATACTCAGTAAAATGCTATGGCAAATGTATAGTGATTCTTTGAAGATAAGTACTGTTAGTAGGTAAAATATTCTCCAAAAATTATTCAGATACTTAAATAAATAAAATTGTTTGACTTATCAGGATGCTATCCGAAATTCCACTTTTATAATTTGGCAAATTGTTACTTATTCAGTTATAGCTCCAAGGGAGACATTCGTTTCATTGGACCTATCTGAAATCTCAAACTGCAGCATCCGAACGTATTTATAAATTTTTTGTATCAGATGAACAAAGATTTCTGGAAATTGACCTTAACATTGACTTATAATATGTATTGCTTTTTCTCCAGTATATGAAAAACATATAATAAATTTGATGATCCACTCAGTTCTTGTTGCCCTGGTGCCCGCTGCTTGCTTTCTTTGAAGTGCATGCATTCTCCAGATAGTCAAACAGCAAATCAAGTTCACCAACTACTTTGTTCATTCCATTCTCTCCCAACTGAAAAATCAAAGCAAAAGTATGGTCTTCAACAGATCCAAGTATACATTGCTTTGCCTAGAATTTATTTGGTGATGGGAATTATTTTTATTAAGGGCTCTACCTAAACTAGTATGGCAAAATATTACTTGTTTGTTTTGACGTATAGCAGGTAGGGTTTTTTTGTTTTGTTTAGGTCTTTTGTTCTATAAGATCAGTTGTGTGATCCTATATGATAGAAGACATAAGGGATACGGTCAATTATCAAGCCTATTCAGGGTAATCCTGGCCTTGCAGAACCTGTGACCACCTCTGTGAACTTCAGTAGTAAAGTTAAAATAATTCTGCTATCTCATATACATGACATCAAATAAAATGTAATCAAAAATTATAAAAAGATTTGCGATTTTAAGATATCCTGTGGTCAGACTAAGAAAGCATATGCTATATTAAATATATTTGGACTTCAAACTGTCATAATGCAATCCCATAGCTACTGTAGATTTTGACTGGACTTAATAGATGTGAAAGCATGAAAGACTCTTTAATCCATAAATTGGAGAGTTAAATCTCTGTTGAAAGAAGATCATAGCTCCTCTGACTGTTACCTGTAGTGCATTTTTACCTGCATCACGTAAAAAAAACCCTTCCCAATATATTGCAAAGAGAGAGCTGTTGCATTTGCCATCACCAAGATTATTGCTTTTTTGCTCTGATATTGCTTCCTATCATAGTGAAAATATGCAACAGTTCAAAGTTTGGCAAAATAACTTACTCAAATGAAAACTGAAAATCAGAATAGGAGATGTTGAAAACAGCTGAAGAAATGGAGGGTGAAGGAAGAAATACAAATAATATGGATGCAACTATAAGGTGCTACATGTCAACTTTACCCAATTTCAGTCTTGCACTGTCTTGATTTAACATGGTCTACCTTTTCTCGAATAATATATCCACAGCCCCTGAAAGCTGGTCAGAACTATTCTAGACATTTAATTCAACCTTCCATAGTGACAAAAATAGGCAGCATACCTCCATTGCTCTCATCAATCTATTCTTAAATTAATGTACCTGTTCTAATTTGTCTTTCATTCTTTTCAAATGTCCTTCTATGTATGTTTTATCTTCCAGTGGTTTCTGAAAAGGAAAGAAAAAAATATAACAATGTGGTTTGTGTTGAACTTCAGAAATCTTGGATGTTTTGATTTGAGGTTTCCTCTGTTAGTGTTATCAGCACTAGAGCTATGGTGTTAGATGTAGTTGAGAGGTAGATGTACTGTAAAGGCCAACTCTATTTGCAGTTTGAAACCATCCAAAAAAGAAAATTAGATATAAAGAGGAAGATTTAAAGAAAGTTGAGAAGAAGGGATAGAGAACAAATAAAAACCATTTGAAGTTTTTTTGAAACTGGCATTTCCTTTACATATGCTGAAATATTCCTCTCACCATCATCTGAAATGAAATGATCTGAATTCTGACAGGAGAGAAGTATCTGCCCAATACACAAATCTTATGATGCTTACACAGTCACGCAGTTCCACATTCAAATGCACCAAAAAATATATTACTTCTTGGAGACTGGGATATTGGTTCTTCAGGTTATAGAGGACGTGTGTGAGCACAATATCTGTTACTCTTTTCATTAAGTAGCAACGTTCATTCCTCTGCAAGATCAACAGGCAAAAAATAGAGATTGGACTATGCAGGAATAAGCATGTTAAGAATAATTAATGCATGTTTAAAATAGAGTCTCACCGTGATGTTGGTATATAGATGCTGTCCCACAAATCTGTTATCTGTGTCCTTATCGTAAAGCCTTGCCTGATAAAAGAAACAGGAAAACTGTAGTGCGGAAAATGAGCCTTTAACTTTTTGAAAGTCCTGTTTTGTAGCTACCAATTTACTGGAACTGCAATAGCTTTCTAATTTCACCAGGGAATTGTAGAAACCAAGAAAAAGGTAGAAATTTAAAAAACACATTTTTATTTGAGCTAGCCATTTGAATTTTTTAAAAAATATATACGGTGGCTGATTTCTGCATAACTTGGTAAGCAATGTGCCATTACTGACAAACCATGGCAGAATCACAAATTGTGCTAAGCCAAAATCACACAAACCAATAGGAAAACCTGGCAAAAAGAGTAAAACCTACCAAAATAGGAAATCTGAGGAATTTGCTGGTGAATTCTGACATGGAAATCACAATATATTGTAAATATTTAACAAATCTGAAATTTGCAAGATTTATAGACAGAAAATAACAGTAAGTAAAATTATATGGCTAACAATGTACAGAAAGCCAATAAAGAAATAGACATGTACCAAGCTGCTACCAGATTGCCCAGCAGAGACTTCTGGATATGTTCTACTGAGTTATGGCTTTTCCAAATTATACATATTATAAGTGCAATTTGGAAAACCCTAACTCACCAGGACATATCCAGCTATCACAAAATTAAAAAAGGCAGAAAAAATGGATGCAAACCAGAAAATACACAATAGAAAAGTCCAATAGCCAATACTCTGGCACTGTGCAAAGCCCTCTGGTTTTACCTGTTTGGCCACGCTATAGGTCATGTTCTTGATGGTGATCCTCTGAAAGTGGTGTTGGCTGAGGCTGCAGGAATTGTTATTTAGAGTGCCTGTTTGCTTCAAGGGCAAAGGACTTGCAACAGTGAGGAGGAAGAAGTAATAACAGCAGAACCCCCAAAGAAGAGAGCATCTTATCCAATTCTTCCATGCATCCATAGTTCCAAAAGAATGGCAGTCAGCCCTGGAAAGTGTCAGCTACAGCCTTAGACTTTTTAATAGACACAGAAAATTAAGATTATCCCAAAAAGATACATAAAATGAATAGTCATATCTATAAAACATGCAAGGCATATACATTAGTACTTACCTGAACTTTTTGGATGTAATTTAAAACAGATGAAGATACTCTTATATATATGTGTGTGTGCATATCCATTACTACTGTGCTCAGACAGTAGAGATGAGTTAAAATGACATCATCAGGTCTTGCACTTTCCACTTCCTGACAATTTATTAACCTCAACATTCAAAAAAGCCACAGATACAGTAAATTACTTATGAAGTGTCCCAATTGGTGATGGAGGGGGCAAAAAGGGGTTTTGTTACCTTGATACATGCAAGTTAAGGTCAACCTAAATGTGATATCACAGTTTAAAAATGCAAATTACAGGCGGGAAAGACATTATATCTGGGTCAGGCTCACAGCAAAGGGTTAAAACCTCTCTTGACTTTTTTCCCATCAAGATCATTGCCACAGGTCTGCTATTAGACCTTTTGAAAAGATAACTCACAAACTGTTGGAAATTCCAAATATCAGTGATTCAGTTCTGGTGGTTGCTAGAATTGCAGACAATATATGCTATAATATGGAAGAATCTCTCTGTAGAAATGGGACAGGCCTGCATTTTGTTAGCTTTTTAAGAGGTACTAAAACCAGAATTGTTTAGAGAGCTTACAAAAAATGAATGACATCAGTAGTTATAGTGTATACCTTTTTTAATGAAAATTATCAGCACTTTTGATAAGTGATGTCATAATGATAATGATAACTTTATTGTCACTTTGAATGTACACCAATTGGCATACATCAAAATGAAATTTCGTTGCATACAGCTCTCAAAGGGTCACCACCTCCGATATATACTCCTTGTTCATGGCCCGCTCAAATTTCACATTGTCCATTTTAGTCTCTAGGGAGTGAACGATGGCAAACGCCTCAAATTCGCTTGTATTCTGACAACCTTGCCTTCTTTCCTTTTTCTAATCCTGACTCTTCCACCTTTTCCTTAAAGAGGCCTTGCTTCTTTTCGCCCCTGGAGCATGCTGCTGCCACCACCAACTCCTCCAAAAACCTCCCTCTCTTCCTCTGGGCCTGCCGACAGCCTCATCCAGTTCCTTCACTCATAAGCTCCAGGTCCTCTCCTCCTCTGCCTCCTCTGGAAACAGCCCTGATTTGCAATACAATCCATCACTAGGCCAGCAGTCAGATCTTGCTGCTGGTAGAACAAATTCAAACAGCACCAATGACTTTTAACGGTCTTGCAATGTATGCCTCCCAGCATACACAAAGGACAGCACAGCAGGAGGCTGATGGTGCAGATCAGCAGAGGGGCTGAACAGCTCACTCAGGATAAGCCTAATGACTTAAGCTGTTGACAACCCCAGGCATGGTCAGCCTGGTGGGAAGCCAGGATCTACACCCATTGTCACCTGCACTGGCAGGAAGCCCAGGTTTGAACTGATTGGATGCCATCCACCTGGGCAGGTACAAATAGACGCCAGGCTTCCCTGTTTCCCCAGTTCGTTCTGTTCAGAATAAACTCATCTCTACCGCAGCTCTGTGTCTGTCTCTATGTGAAGCACGCGACGTTACACTGGCGACAAAGGTGGGATCCTGCTCCGGAAAACGCTAGCCGCAGACGAAACCCCATCGGCAGCTCAGGACCCGACGCAGGACGACCCCGACCGAGGTAATGGCACAACTGGGACAATACCCCATTTTCAACAGCAACCGCCCTGAGGAGTGGGAGGCGTTCGTAGGTCAGCTCGAGTGCTACCTACGGGCGAATGGGGTCAAGTATGACCGACAGAGAGCAGCGGCGCTACTCTGCAGCTGTGGCACGGAGACGTACCAGCTGGCGGTTCGCTGTGCGCGGGGTACAGCGAACTGATATCTAAGCTAACGGAACACTTTAAGCCCGAAACATCAGAGATAGCTTGGCGGTACCATTTCGAGAAACGGGACCAGCGTCCAGGCGAGACCGCGAAGCAGTACATGGCTGCCCTGCGACAAGCGGCGAGACTCTGCAACTTCGACAACCTCGAAGTCCATCTGCGGGATCGGATCGTCTGCGGGCTAAGGGACCGGAAGCTGCGGCAGAAGATGTTTGCCAAGCAGAAGCTGACCCTTCAGGATGTCCAGGAGGAGTTCCTAGCCTGGGACGTAGCGGCGGAGTCCGACGCAAGGGAGAACGGGACCATCCATCAGCTGTCCAGCCACGACGATGCAGAAGGGGGAGACTTCGAGGTGGACGCCATCCACCGCCAGCAGCGATCAACCACCTATTCCCGGGACCGCATGAAGGAGCAGCGCCCAGCGACGGCCGAGCAGCGGTACCAGGAGTGCGGATGCGGAACAAGCGGCCCCTGGTCTACCCAGTTCTTCGGCTGCAGCACCCATCACTCCCGATCTACCCAGCAGTGAGGCAGCGGCCCCAGATCTACCCAGCCCGGCTCACTTGGGCAACACCGGTCTACCCCGTGCATCGGCTGCGGGGCAGGAAACTCCAACCGGTCTACCTGTTGCGCCAGCTGCGGAGGACAGCACCCCCGGTCTACCTGCCATTTCAAATCGGCAAAGTGCAGAGCGTGCGGGAAGACCGGCCACATCACGGCGGTCTTTCGGGGCCGGCCAAGGGACAGTCTGCACGAGGTGGAGGCGGATTTCCAGCTGGCCACAGGTACAGGGGAGAGGTCACCGAGGCTTACGGTTAGCCACATGGCGGGACGGTCGGCTGTTTGCAAAACCGGGGAACACCCACCCCTTATCCCAAAAATCAAACTGAGGGTCAAAATTCAAGGGGTTCCCTGCGTAATGGAACTTGACTCTGGGTCAGCCGTATCCATTATCTCTGTGCGGACTTTCAGCGAGATCTGCAAGCGGAGCGGCCAGCGGGTTCCCCTGAGGCCATCCAAACTGACCCTCTCAGACTTCCAGAACTCTCCGATTAAAGTCAGGGGGGAGGCGTCGGTGACGGTCCACTACAAAGGGTTTAAGGGGAAGTTGAGCGTGCTGGTCGTCGAAGGGCAACGGACCAGCCTTGTGGGGCTAGGATGGTTCAGGGCGTTGGACATTGGGATCACCGGGATCCACCAAACGCAGAGCCACACCTCCCTGGAGGGCATCTGCAGGGAGTTCGCAGATGTCTTCCACGGTTGGGGAAGTACACCGGGCCCCCAATTTCTTTTAAATTAAACCCCCTAGTCCCACCGGTCAGGATGAAGGCGAGGAGAGTTCCCTTTGCGCTCAAGCATAAGATTGAGCAGGAATTGGATAAGTTAGTGGACAGGGGGTGCTGACGCCGGTAGATGGGGCAGACTGGGAGACCCCCATAGTTACCCCGTTAAAGGCAAATGGGGACATTAGAATCTGCGCAGATTATAAGGGGACAATTAACCGGGTGTTAAGTGTGCATTCGTACCCGGTTCCCGCCGTAAGCAGCATCCTGGCATCCCTGCAAGGTGGGGCGGTATTCGCGAAATTAGATCTTGCTCAGGCTTATCAGCAGCTGCCGGTAGACCCCGAGGCAGCAAGGGCCCAGACCATCATCACCCACAAAGGGGCGTTCTGGGTAAACCGACTGCAATTCGGGGTGAGCGTAGCTCCGGGGATTTTCCAGGAAGTCATAGAAAAAACGCTAAAGGGGATCCCCGGGGTTTGCCCGTATTTTGACGACGTCCTTATAACGGCCAGTTTGGCATCACGGCTAAGGGCGGTACTCGGTTGTTTTAGGGATGTGGGTCTAAGACTGAAAAGGGACAAGTGTAAAATTGGGGTTACGGAGACGGAGTTTCTGGGATTCAGGATAGACGCGCAGGGCATCCACCCGTCAGCCTCCAAGGTGAGGGCTATCAAGGAAGCCCCAATTCCCAAAAACAAAGCGGAGGTGCAAGCGTTCCTTGGTCTCTTAAATTTTTATCATACATTCCTGCCACACAAGGCGACCATCGCGGAGCCCTTGCACAGGCTCCTGGACAAACAAACACCCTGGGACTGGACTGCCACACACACAAGCACGTTCAGGACCCTTAGGAACATGCTAGCCAGGGACGCAACGGTCGCTCACTTCAGGGAGGACCAGCCCATCTGCCTAGTGTGCGATGCATCCCCTTATGGGATAGGGGCAGTCCTCAGCCACTTAAGGGAGGATGGCTCGCAGGCTCCCATAGCATACTATTCCCGGACCCTGTCAGCGGCGAAGAGAAACTACGTGCAGATAGATAAGGAGGCGCTGGCAGTGGTCGCGGGGGTAAAAAAGTTCCACAACTACCTGTACGGGAGGGAGTTCCTCATTTACATGGATCACAAGCCCCTGCTGGGATTATTCACCACGGAGAAGCAAACGCCACAGATCCTTTCACCAAGGATGCTCCGTTGGTCCATTTTTCTTTCAGCATACTCCTGTAAGGTAATCCATAGACCAGGAAAGGAAATGGGACACGCCGACGGACTCAGCAGACTTCCCCTAAGGGAGGCTGGACTGGATCCCGCTCCTGCTAATCAGATATTAGCAATACAGGAGCTGGCTGAGTGCCCATTAGACACTAGCGACATAGCAGCCGAAAGTCCCAGGGATAAGATTCTTAGCAGAATTCAGTCCTGGGTTAGCAGCGGGTGGCAGGACAAGTCACCGGGACCTGAGTTCACAGCATTTTTTACGCGGCGGCACGAGCTCTCAACCCATAAAGGCTGCCTGCTGTGGGGGAGTAGGGTCATCATCCCCACAAAACTTAGGGAGAAAGTCCTTCAGTCCCTTCACGAGGGTCACCCGGGAGTGGTAAGGATGAAGGCTCTGACCAGGAGTTACCTGTGGTGGCCTGGGTTGGATAAAGAGATAGAGGGGTTGGTAGCAGGATGTTACACATGCCAAAGGTCTCACCCAGAGCAGGCACACGCTCCAGTCCACAAGTGGGAACAAACTCACACTCCTTGGTCCAGGGTCCATATAGATTATGCCGGGCCATTTCAGGGACACACCTTCTTAGTCATCGTGGATAGTCACTCCAAGTGGTTAGAGGTGGTACCTGTGTCCAACATGACATCAGCGGGCACAATACAGGCACTAAGGGGAGTGTTTGCCACACATGGGCTACCAGATGTAGTAGTATCTGATAACGGAGCGCAATTTACCTCCTCGGATTTCCAAGTGTTCCTGAGGACCTTGGGGATTAGGCATGCCACTTCAGCGCCCTTTCACCCTGCCAGTAATGGGTTGGCAGAGAGGTTCGTGCGGACTACCAAGGATGCACTCAAACGAATAGTACAAGGGGACTGGAAACAGAGACTGGCCACATTCCTCCTCCATCAACACGCAACACCCTGCACAGCCACAGGAAAGAGCCCAGCGGAGCTCAGGTGGGGCAGACGCCTCATAACTACGTTAGACAGACTCCACCCAGACAGGGTATCAGCAGACACAGAACCCCCAACCCTCAAAACCAATTTCAATATAGGGGAGCAGATCTGGGCCAGAAATTACAGCACAGGCCATCCATGGGTGCCAGGTGAAGTGGTGGAACAGACAGGCCCCCTCTCCTACAGAGTAAGGGTGGAGGGGGGACTCCTGTGGAGGAGACACTTAGATCAACTAAGGAAGAGAGCCCCTGAGAGGACGGGTGGAGAATCAATGGAAACAGCAAGGAAGGAGGCAGAGCAAACACAAACACACACACAGCCACAGTCACAGTCACCCAGAAGAACAGCAGGAAGGGTTTTGGGGCATCCATCTGCCTGGCAGGGAGCTGACAAGGAAAGTAGGCAAGAGCCTGAGGGCAGCAGGTCGCAAAGAGCCAACACAGAAACACATGCACACACACAAATCCAGTCCACAAGTGGGAACAAACTCACACCCCCTGGTCCAGGGTCCATATAGATTATGCCGACACAACCAGACCAAGGAACAGGAAGCAGAACCGAAACCACTACAGAGCCAAGCCTGAGAAGATCAAACAGGACACACAGAGCCCCCAGCTACCTCAGTGATTATGTTCGCTCTTAAGCCTGGGGGGGGGAGGAATCTGGAGGGTTAAATGTAAAAATTGTAAATAAGCTGTATATAGTTAAGAAGGAACGACAGAGGATCATCCTCACTATGGGGGAAGGGGTGCAGTGTATGCCTCCCAGCATACACAAAGGACAGCACAGCAGGAGGCTGATGGTACAGATCAGCAGAGGGGCTGGACAGCTCTGGGCGATGACTGCTCACTCAGGATAAGCCTAATGACTTAAGCTGTTGACAGCCCCAGGCATGGTCAGTCTGGTGGGAAGCCAGGATCTACACCCATTGTCACCTGCACTGGCAGGAAGCCCAGGTTTGAACTTATTGGATGCCATCCACCTGGGCAGGTACAAATAGACGCCAGGCTTCCCTGTTTCCCCAGTTCGTTCTGTTCAGAATAAACTCATCTCTACCCCAGCTCTGTGTCCGTCTCTATGTGAAGCACACGATGTTACAGGTCTCACCAACAACTAGAAACTCGCCATGCCAGCAAAGATTGTCGGTCGTATGTCGTATGTTACCTTAGTTCCACCATGTTGCTCAAACACATTAAAATCTTCCTGATCATGTGGCCTATAGCCCTTACTATCCCTCCCAAAACTATTTGCCTTCAAGAGCCAATGCAGCCGCAGCCATTCCAGGCGCCGCCATCTTAGATAAGTAAAGTTAAAGTAAACAAAGTAAACAAACCCACGTGGTGTTGATTACGTCAGCAGATGATGGCCCTATGCGGAAGTAACCACCTTATTTTCAGATAAGGCGAGCGGAAGTGATGTGTTGGCCTAAGCCCATCAGGATAAGCAAGAGTAACCCTAGCAACCCTATTTTCAGATAAGATGTCTTGAACCTAACCCCATCAATAAGTCAAGGCAGTCAAGCCTCTGGGTACATGATTAGCTTAACCCTAGACTAATTCTATGGACATTCAAAACAAACAGAATAAGCTAAATAAAGTAAATAATTAACAGAGGCCTATGCTTTTGGGAAACAAGGCCTACTTTGGGGAGCTGTGAAATAATAATAATAATAATAATAATAATAATAATAATAATAATAATAATAATAATAATAATAATAATAATAAATGCTTTTTATTTCTAATCATTCTAGCCTAATGATGCTTTTAATTTTTGTGGAGTTTTAAAAATCAGCGCCTCAAAAGCAGGAGAAAAAGGAGGCCCTAAAAGGTGACCAGGGCTTGCATTTAACCCCCTTTTTTCTAAAAGGTATTTATTTCTAGGAGGTTTTAAAATCATTTTCTCGAATGCAGGGTGGGGGGAAAAACCATTTAAAACCCGCAGCCGGTTTTTACCTTTGTAAAAAACTAAAGTCACATATTTTGTCAATTGAGCCCTCAAATCTACATGTACATGTAACCGTACAAAGCACGGCCTTAATAAAATTTATTCTGCACCCCCTACAGCAAAAAGACAAGGAATATTAACAGGAATTAAAATGCTCACAAGGGGCAACCAGCCAGGTGGGGAGTAGACTTGTTCGGGCATGTTAGGGCTGGGGATCTGGGCCTGCGTGTTTGTGCCTGATAGTAAAAAAGGGGGTTAGGCCTTGTTCGGGACATGCCTGGGCATGTCATACCCTTTGATTCTGGACAGGTGCAAGGCTCAAGGACGTGTCATAGCGTGCGCAGGGGAGATTGTACAGGCAGGTCTGAACAGCTAGCAATTTAATTCCATCAGTCTTTTGAAGATGGCAACCTCTGGTTCCAAAGCTGATTTTAAAACAACTGCAAAAGCGAGCGTCACACGGTCTGACACAAGGCCCCAGCCGGAAAAAAGCAACAAAATTTGTTGCAGGGGTTATGATAAAGAATTTTTTTTATTCAGGCCCGTTTTTCCCACTGTAGCATGGTGTGTTGTAACTTTAATGATGAGGTGCAGAGTACTTACCCTACAGCCTGTGAAATGATGAATGATGCTACATTATGAGTCCTTTGGGAGAAGGGCGGTATACAAATTAAATTATTATTATTATTATTATTATTATTATTATTATTATTATTATTATTATTATTATTATTATTATTATTATTATTATTATCTCCCTGCAATGGTAAGTAAAATATGTTTTTATTTATGTTAAAGTAAATGCTGCTGGTGCTGATATCACACTAGCAGGTTGTGCTTTATATTTTGCAGACTCCGAATTAATAATGCCTAGACAGCAAACACTTCAAGACACCCCGATTTTATATTCCTGTGGTAATCGCAGCGGTCACAAAGCTTCTGCAGATTTTTCTGATCTAGACTATAACTGGGGTTCTGAGCTATCCCAGAGACCACGCTACCAACCCTGTGAGTTAAAGAGCTGCAATTTGTGTAAAGACTGGCTGGCTTGCGACTGTGGACATGGATTGGGGGGTACAGGTGGGTCACCATATTGTAAAATAGCGTGTTATGGGGGTTTATCTTCTGATTCTGATAGTGGTGATGAGGGGTATTTTTCTGATGGTGGAGCCATGCCACCCCTCTGAACTCTGTATAACCAATAAAAGACTGTGTTAATGTCAACGCTTGGCCATTTGTCAGTTTTCTTTCAGTATAATGATGCATGAAAAGTTTCTAAGCCATATTTATTACACACCAGGATGTGTAGGTAGTTATGGAGGTGTGAATAGCCTTTTTCAGGAAGCTAGAAAACATGATAAAAACCTGACCATGAAACAAGTCAAGACGTGGCTGTCAGGGCAAGACGCTTATACGCTTCATAAGCCTGCAAGAATTAATTTTCCTAGAAATAAAACAGTAGTGTCTGGCTTAGATCATCAATGGCAGGCTGATCTCATAGATGTCTCCAAGTACATCTTAACAGTTATCGATGTGTTATCTAAATATGCCTGGGCCTCCCCTTTATCTGATAAAACAGGGAGGGAAGTTACAGCTGCTTTCCAGAATATCTTTGAAACAGGACGCGCACCCCGAAAAATACAGACAGATGCAGGTAAAGAGTTCTTGAATATACCGCTGAAGAAACTTTTAGCACGTTAGGGCATTCATCATTTTGTCACTCATAGTGAAACTAAAGCAGCCATTATAGAGAGGTTTAATAGAACCCTAAAAAACAAACTCTGGAGCACATATCAAACGGATATATCTTGCACTGATAGAAATTGATTCAGAGACAGAATTTGTTAAAGATTGTATGATAAAGTGGGCTCAGAATTTTCAAGAAGTTATTACAATGGATACTTGGGAAAAGATTTGGGTGAGAAATGTAAAATTTACGCAAGCTCAAAATTTAAGAGAGAATTTTTATAAAATGTTTTATAGATGGCATTTAGATCCTAAAAAATTAGCAAGTATGTATCCGAACTACCAGCCTAAATGTTGGAGGTGTGGTGGTGAAGATGCAACGTGTTTTCATGTATGGTGGACCTGTAAAAAGGTTAAAGCTTTTTGGATCAAAATTTGGTGGAATATGCAGAAGATATTTAAGAGAAGGATAAAGTTTTGTCTGCAATTGTTCTTACTGGGTATTATTACAGACACTACTGTTGTGGACACTAAGTTGATGTTGAATTTATTTACGGCAGCAAGACTTCTAGTAGGGCAATATTGGAAGAAGGAAGAACTGCCAACTATAGAAGAATGGACTCTAAAAGTTTCTAACCTGGCGGAAATGGCAAAGATTTCAGCATATTTGAAAGACCATTCGCAACAAAGATATATTGTGGAGTGGAAAAAATGGATTGATTACATCCAGAATAAATATGGGACTAAAAAGTTTCATTTAGCATTTGAATAAGTATTGATGTGATATTTATACTGCTTGTAGTCATTTTACAAGAGTTAAAGTGCGATAGACTTAATAACTTATTGTCGTTAGCATATGGTAGATTATGATTGTTTTTACTTTTATACCTTGTATTTAGCTCTGGGAAGTCGGGGAGGGGGGAAGGGGAGGGAGGGAGGGGTGGGAAGGGGTGGGTGGGTTGGGAGGGGTTTTGTTTTGTTAAAGATAAAATGTACTGAAAAACTTTTCAATAAAAAAAAAACCTCTGGAGATATTTCACAGCTAGAAATACACATCGGTATGTAGACATTTTGGCAGATACTCTTCAGGGGTACAGTAGCACTTACCATCGTAGCATTGGGACTGCTCCTAATACCGTAAATTTGTCTAACAAAAGGGATGTGTGGTTGAGGCTTTATGGGGTAGCTTTAAAAAGTAAAAGAAAGAAAAAATGTCTTAAGGTGGGAGATCATGTCAGAGTATCCAGACTGAGGGGTAAGTTTGAAAAGGGCTATCAGCAAACCTATACAGATGAGATATTCATCATCAAAGAACTGGAGACAAGGGGGGAAAGAGTTGTGTATAGATTAAATGATTACACGGATGACCCTGTAAAGGGGGCTTTTTACTTTGAGGAGAGCCAAAAGGTTCCTGCTGACCAACAGCGCATATACAGAATAGAGAAAATTATCCAAAAAAGAGGGCGGGGGTGACACAGAGAGTTTCTAGTCAAATGGACTGGCTGGCCAGAGAAGTTCAACAGTTGGGTAAAGAAGACTGAAGTACAACATCTTTGATATGGAGGAGTTTTACATCACCCTACCCAGCAATGCATCAGCAGCAATTTTCCCCCAAAACAAAAATTCTAATTATACTATTCAATTAGCGAAATCGTTGGATCTTCCAGGATCATGGCAAGTAGGGCTAGCAGAGATAGATAGTTGGAACACATTAATTTTACCTGGATATTTTGAAATTGCTAACGAGAGAAAGAAATGGCATTTTTCTTTGAGAAGCGGGTACTATAACAGCATCCGACATCTGTTAGAAAATATGAACAAGCTTATATCAAACGTCAAGGACGGACCTAAGACAACCCTACATTATGATTCAGTGGGTTGAAAAATTAATCTTAAAGGAGATGAACCGCACACCATTCTAGTTAGCGGAGAATTTGGACATCTGTTAGGTATGTTCCCTGGATTCAGCACCTTATATGTTTACACAGACATTGTAGAGCACCAGATAGTGGGCGACTTCTATGTGCCATTACTGCGCTGTGTGCCTGTGCGAGGGCAAGACAATGATTTTGTCACAATGACCTATGACCATCCACATTATGTACCGGTCAGCAAACATCGATACCATTACCATAGAAATCAAAACCAATCAGGACAAAAACATGCATTTTTATCATGGGAAGGTGATTGTCAAGCTTCATTTTAGGCCTCGGAAAAGTGAAGGATGGTTGTGATCAAGGAGCACAGGAACCCTCAAGACTACGTGGCTTACTACAGGGCACAAGCTGGTGGTGGCCTTCCAGGCTTCCGAGGAGCCCCCATTATGTAAAGGACAGGTTTAGGGGGTCTGTTCCGTGGGCTTTTTTGAAAAGCAACGCCTTTTTTGAGGCAAGGATTAGAAATCATTAAACTGCATGTGAAATCTGCTACCAAAAACATTGCCAGAGATGATGCGGGGCATCTTGTATCCTGTGTTGTTGAGAGGGGGCAGGATGGATCAGGGATGATCATAGCCAGGAAGAATTACGCATTGGGCCCACCTATTCCATTTAAAAAGAGAAGACTGCTTTACACTCTGTAGCAAGTCATCTTGAGAAACCTGGAAGTTATGTCAGGATGCTTTTTGTTGACTATAGCTCAGCTTTTAACACCATTTTGCCGAGCATTCTCATTGAGAAGCTGACTGATTTGAAATTCTCCCCCGCCATCTGCGATTGGATTCAAGACTTTCTCAGGGACCGGTTACAAACAGTGAGGGTTGGGTCTGTTTTGTCCACCCCCCTGAAGCTTTGCACCAGCTCGCCACAGGGCTGTGTACCTAGCCCCTACCTGTACTCTTTATACACATATGACTGTGTATCATCTGACCCATCCACTGCGATAATTAAGTTCGCAGATGATACAACTCTGGTGGGTCTCATTACAGGTGGGGATGAGACAGCATACAGGGCGGAGGTACAAAAATTATCCATATGGTGTAGTAACAACAACTTACACCTGAACATTGGCAAGACGAAAGAGATAGTGCTAGACTTCTGGAGAAAAAAGGAGGAACCTGCCCCACTTTACATCGGGGAGGACTGTGTGAAGAGAGTTTCCTCCTTTAAATTTCTGGGAGTCTACCTCTGTGAAAATCTGACCTGGAAAGTTAATACAACCCAGGTGGCTAGAAAGGCCCAACAGAGGCTTCACTTTCTCAGGGTCTTGCAGAAGAACAGAGTAGAACAACAGCTAATGACCCTTATTTACCGGTCTACTATAGAGAGTGTCCTCTCATATGGTATTGTGGTTTGGTATGCTGGTCTGACAGCCGCAGATAGGAAAGTATTACAGAGGGTGTTGAGTACAGCACAAGACATTGTGGGCTGTCCCCTGACACCATTGGATGACATCGCCAGGGCTCATTGCCTTGGAAGAGTGAGGAAAATTCTCAGGGATGATTCACACCCTGGATGGTATCTCTTTACTCTCCTACCATTGGGTAGGAGATATAGGAATATAGCCAGCCACACCAACAGGCTGAAAAACAGCTTCTATCCGTGGGCTGTTAGGCTTTTGAATGAGAAATAACTTTTGTGAACTTTTGTGAATTTTATGCAGAATTGACTTGAGAGGCCAGTGTGTGGTGTAGTTGGTTCACATGGTGTAGTAAGATGGAGGGTTTGTTGTCACTCTGTGTTGGGGGGTGGGAGCACAAAGGGAGGCTCAGCTAATCTCAATGTACACATAGTTGTACTTTGACAATAAAGGTTCATTTCATTTCATTTCACTTGTGAAAAAGCCCCGCCATACCAAGAAGAGATGTGCACAGAAGAGGAAGCCCTGTGACAAGGAAGATATATTCTAATACAATATGGCATTTATTCATTCTGCTTCAGAGGAATGTGTTAAATCAGAACTGGATCTTTTTCAACTGGTGCCTACACAGACCAGTATTGAAAACAGTACCTATGTCAAAATCCCACCTTTATCAGCGCTGACACCCAATGCTCCCCTGGAATTTTTTATCACGGGGCATGGTGAGCATTGCACGGATTTAAACAACACCCTGCTGTATGCGAGTTGCAAGATTGTAAAGGCTGACGGATCGGATATTGATGACGGGGCTAGGGTGGCCCTGACCAACTACCCCATAGCATCACTGTTTAATCAGCTGGATGTTACCTTGGGAGATCGGCTCATTACACAGAGCCATCATTGCTATTCTTACCGTGCCATGATTGAACTGATTCTGAACTTTGGTGGTGATGCACTGGGTACCCAATTTACAGCTGGTGGTTTTTACAAAGATGACTTGGACCTCATGGAGAGTACTCTACTGACAGCCGCTGGGAACTCCGGTTTCAAAGCGAGAACGAGACACATGGCCGGTAGTCGTAAATGGGACCTGCTAGGGCCTCTGCATAGCGATCTGTTTTTTCAAGACAGACTGCTAATTAACGGTGTTGATGTGAAAGTCAAACTCACAAGAAGCAGAAATGAATTTTGCATGATGAAGGATGGCAATGAGAATTACAAAGTGCAACTCTTGGCGGCTTCTCTCTTTGTAAAATGTGTAAAAGTAGCCCCAGGAGTGCGCCTTGGTCATGCAGAAGCTTTGCTCTCCTCCAATGCCAAATACCCCATTGATTGAGTGGGGATGAAGGTTTACAGCATTCCTGCAGGTAGCCTTGTGTGTAATCAGGAAAATCTATTTCTGGGTCAGCTACCTAAACAATTAGTGATTGGGTTTGTGGACAATGCATCTTTTACTGGGGATTATGAAAGAAACCCGTTCAATTTTCAACGCTGCAATGTCAATTTTTGCAGCTTGCATTGTGATGGCGAGCAGATTCCTGCAAAGCCTCTTCAGCCTAATTATGAGCACGGTCTTTTTGTGAGAGAGTACATGCAGATGGTGCAGGCTACAGGCAAAGGCATGAAAGACAGGCCGCTGTTAATCAGCAGGGAAGAGTTTAACTGAGGGTATACTTTGTATTGTTTTGACTTGAGTCCTGATCAGGGGTGCTCTGAGCACTATTCTTTGATCAGGAACGGTAACCTCAGAGCCGAAATTAGATTTGCACAACCCCTCCCCAACACCGTCAACATGATTCTCTATGCAATCTTTGAAAACCTTATTGAAATAAGTCACACAAGGAATGTGCTCTTTGATTCCCTTTTTAGGGGTCTACCCTTGTGACCTGCTACCCCAGAGACAAATCTCCAAAAGGCCTTTTGGATTAATTGTAAATACCCACCCTCATACTCTGCCTGGTGAACACTGGCTGGTCCTCTACTTCCCATCTCCCGGATATGGCGAATTTTTTTATTCTTATGGAAGACCACCGGATAGCCCTGACTTTCCTGGCTCCATAGTGATGTTTTTAGAACAGCAAGCTGAGAAGTACACATTTCACCAACACCAACTGCAACACCCCAGCACTGTGACCTGCGGGCAACACTGTGCATTTTTTCTACTGAACCGGATTAAAGGAGTAGACTATGAAAATATTTTAAAGATGTACTCCAATGTCGATATTAAAAATGATCAAATGGTAAAACTGTTTGTAAAAACTAAAGGTGGGAAGGGGGCTTGGAACCTGTAACCATCACCAGTGCATGCAGACATGCCTGCCTTACTGTAAAATAAAGAAAAAGACTTAAACGTTTTTACTTGTTTCACTGTGTTTTTATTCATTTTACAAATTGAGCCAGTCACCAAACCTGAGCCTACTACTAGGGTTTAATGTCCAAAGGCTAAAAGGGGCACTGGTAAACAGAGGCTTCTGAGACCCAAAAGGGGCTGTCATAACAGAGTTGGGGCTAGTAGCAGTTTCATCCTTAACCAGAGAATCTTTCAACTTTTCTATTTGCTCTTTAACAGCTGTAGACCCCAACACAGAGGCCGGAACATTCACCTCAGCCATAGCATTCATAAAGTCATCCCAGCCTTTAGGTTTCCACTTGTTAGTAGGGGCTTGGTGCTGCGAGGCTCCTTTCACCAAGTCTAAAATATTAGTACCAGGAATAGGGACCCCTTTGTATAAAAAGGTACTGCGATCATCCCAGGTTGAGACGTCCTGATGCTGTTTCATTTTGTTCAGCAAAAGTTCCCATTTTTCCTGTAATGGGTGCTCACACCGCTTAGGATCTTGGCCATCGCTGTGTCCTGCGAAGATGGCTGTGCCGGTTGTTCTGGTAATATTGGAAGTGGCCGAGGTTCTTCCAGTGGGTAAATGAGATTCAGTCTGTCCTTTTCAGACTCATTTTGCCTGGTTTGTCTTAGATACCTCTGCAATGCAGAACTGTAGAGCTTAATCCTCACACAAATCAGCTCTCTGAAGAATGGCACGCATCTCAGCATCCAGCCGGTTAGTGGCTGTAGCCCCCATAGTAGGGGGCCTGCCCTGTAGTTGCTCCATCTGATGACGCGATACCAGATACATTTTCTCGGCATGATCCATGGTTTATCCAGCTAACAGGCTAGTCAGCAGCGGAACAGCTGCCCCTAGTAAGGGACTGATAAAACCACCCGACTGAAGTATGATCTGCTTCTTCTTTTTGAGTGAGACCTTTCTATCGCTCAACTTTTTAATGACACCTTTCTTTCTCTTTAGAGACTGGAATTGTGAAGGTTTCAGAGGAAGGTTTCCTTTTAGGGTGTTCAGAGCTATTTCTGCTATTGCCCCCACCAGGTCATTATTCGCATTGCATAAGATGGCTTTTCTCTGTCTTGGTCCGGCCTTTACTAAGATTTTTAAAAGCCCCCAATTTCTACGTACCCTCTCTGACATCTTAAATGAACTAGTGCTAAGGTAACTGGGCTACTGCTTTTTACACTTCTTTTTTATTGTGTAAACAGCAGGCCAGTAAGGTGGAGAGAGGCCTGTTCTCAACCTGTAGGATTCTGGAGTGGTGGCTGCCAAATCTACCAAAAGGTACCTGTGTGGTTTGTGAGTGGCATCTTGGAATACTTCTAAAAAATACTTTGTGT
Source organism: Vipera ursinii (assembly GCF_947247035.1). Classification (NCBI taxonomy): domain Eukaryota; kingdom Metazoa; phylum Chordata; class Lepidosauria; order Squamata; family Viperidae; genus Vipera; species Vipera ursinii. Next base: position 43,679,290 of record NC_139515.1, read on the forward strand.
TAGTGGGATACATCTGCCTGGCCAGTGTGACAATTTGCATCTGATCACGGGGGTTGCTGAATAAAACCAAATATTTGGAATTCAGAGCTATTGTTCTCATTTTCTTACCTTGAAAAAACAGGTTTTGTAGTATGAGAATACTGCTCAGGTTTCTGTGATGAACGTACTGTGTAAAAGCCTTCTCTATTTGATCGCTCCCACTGGCTGACGCCATGAGATCATCTATCACGGCTAGAGTAATTTGATTTGGCGGAAGCAAATCATCATCTTCAAAAGAAGACGGAAGCCCCTCCATAAACCTAATATAAGGGAATTTATTAAGCAGTTCTTTGTACAGAAGTTGCCAACAGCTATAAAACCATATAATATTTTGAGGCAATTGAGACAACACGACATCACCATGTTCTAACATTTGTTTGATAAAAAAAGATTTGCCAGAATTGGATGGACCGCTTATAATACAGGAGAAGGGGTGTACAAATTGTGCAATATTTTCCACCATCCTTAATAGCCGTAAGTAATCTTCACTTTTTAATAATCTTTTATTATACACTACTTTTAGAGTTTTACGGAGGACTCTCGTTTCTAGGGTCCACTGTTTCTTAACCCTAACAATCCCCAACTGTTCTACCCTGATCTTTTTTTTTCTCTGTACCAGACAGACAATAATCATCTACCAAATCTTTCAAGCTGTCAAAATTAACCTTATTGCTATTACCACAGTTTAGTGTGATTCCCTTCACCTTTAGCACTGCTTCGCCGTTGGACAAAGCATAAGCATACGTTTTGGGACCGGCCGCAACAAACTCTGTTATCGTAGCGTTTGGAGGAATCTCACTTGTCAGTTGACCTAAATAATCACCCAAAGGAGGTGTCCACGCCCCCTCTCTACTTATAAAAATGACTGAATCGGTGTCATGGTACAGGCACCTATCGCCCAGCCCATCCAGTAGCCTGTATAATTCCAGCCGCGCATAAGCTGTTGTAAAGCTGGCAATGAATACATTAGTGCATGTGGTTTTGGTGGGGTGGTTCTTGGCTGTTTTCCATGTCACAACGGCTGTCTCCGTATCCACAAACTCGCATGAGGAAACATCGTAATAGGGTACAAGTAGATATTTGAATAGTTCCTCAGGATTTGTTACCACGGATGTGGTCAGGTGATTGGTGCTCTGCCCAAACTTGCCCCACAGTGAGTTTAAGAAGAGCTTGGCAATCTGTCTGTTAGCAGGATTTACTTCAATGTGGTCATATCGTAAGCGGACACCTTCCATCTTTTCATAATCCTGAATATATTACTCTTTATCCTGTTCTGTTTTGCACCAGTCAGGGTAACCACTGGCTTCCTGTTTCTGTCTGAGATGCGTGTTCATATAACCTGAAAATAGCCCATTTGATGTTCTTTCAAAATGCCAGATCTCATAGATTTCAACAATTCTGTAACCTTTTTCTAAAGCTACATTCAACTCAACAGTACACCATGTCCCAGTCAGAGCTCTTTCCTCATCACTGTGTTTACAGGGGGTGGTTTGCAGTTTTTCTGTGCAGGTTGCGCACAAACTAAACATTAATTTGCCCCCTGATTTGTGGGGTAGGACAGGGAAATAGAGATTCCTTGGTGGATACACTTTGACTTTGGCTAACCCAAAATATTGCTTTATGTCCCCAAAGTTTTGGTAGATGATTTGTGGATGGCCGATTGGGTACTCCTTGGTCTTATTCACAAAAGCGTACAAACTGGTGAAATCGTAGTATAAGTTTGTTCACCAGGTTTTGGTTTGTATTACAGGCATGTGGCATTTGTTCTGCCACCAAAAAAAGCATCTCGAGGATTCAAAGGAGTTGGGAGCTTATTCTCAACTAGGAACTGCTTCAAAGAGGTGTCAGCCTCCACCAAGGCCCTCCATTCGTGTTCCCAAATGCAGCGCACAGCATAACCCCAGCTCCTGAGGTCCTCTTCTTTAATCCTAGTACGGTTGTGCAGGCTACCATATGTTGAATCAAGTAATTTGTTGAAGTCTTTTTCCGAGTAGCAGACAAGGCACCCATGAAAAAAACAACCGTGAAATTCAAAAGCTGTGGGAATTCCATTTATGACAGCAAAACCATCCAAAAAATATTTGCCTACTTGCTTTTCACCCCCCCCCCTTTCAGAGCATGCTGAATACTAAGATTCTCAGTGCGCTCTATATGCATCAACCACTGAATCGCTGGAGATGAATACCTTTTCTGTGTCTTGTGATAACTGTCCAAAGGTGCTAACGCAATGGTATCGCTCTACAAATACATGAACCGGTACTGTGCCATGCAGACAGATGCCAATGTGATATATTGGAAGAGGTCAATGCATCGAATGTCTATCTCCTCAACAATATTCCCCCCACCCCTCTTGAGAAACTCAAGCTCAGTCATTTCCTTCACCTGTTCCCTAAATCGAATACAGGCCTCTCTTAATATATCTACATTTTGTCTGCAATAGTAAGCCAGAGCCTTCTTTAGTTTAAACACAGTACCTGTATTAGCAGCATGCCATTTCATGAATTCTTCTCTCTCCCCGGGCATCATGGTTTCAGGGCTATAATACTTGGCTTCAGGGAGTGGTCCCACATAGTCTTGATTGGCCATTGTATTGAACAAGTGGGGGAAATACCCTTTGCTGCCTTGAAACCCCATAGCTTAGGGTAAGTTGCTTAATTTAAGGGGTAAAAATGAAAGACTATCAATAAACCAAATCTTATAATCCAGGAGGGTAATACACAGCAGTTTCCCCCCCCCCCCTGACTTATAAGTTCAACCTTAATCTTTTCACGGATCAGCTGTCTCAGTACTAGGTACCCGTCATAACCTTTGGAGTTGTGAGCGATAAAAGTACATCCTTTAAAATTAAGATTTATAAACTCCTTTACAAACTGTTCCAGGCATCTAACACCATAACAATCCCAACTCACAACATCTTTATCATACCACTCCTTCAACATATCCCTGGCGTAGACATAATTAGGTATATGGGTTCCTGTCTCTTGACAGCATTCAAAATCATAAATGATGTATCTTTTGCCAATTCGCAGTCTGACCAACGATTTTAGAAAGCATAAATGCCCATCCAAGCTTTCAACCTTCTCAGAGCACTACCTGCACTTGATTTCCTTGCACTTTTTGTGGGGGGTAAAGACGTAAACCCCACACGTTTCACAATATGCTTTATTCTTACAGTCAACCTTCCCCTCCCTAGCAAGTTGTGTGTGTCTTTCAAGACACACCTTAGACCAGCAAAGCACTTTGCATCTACAGCAGTGCGTCTTCTCTGCCTCCACCTCCTGACATTCTTGCTTGAGGCATGCTCTGCAGATATATTGACAGCCGTGACTAAATTTGTGGTGGTAGGGTGTGGCAGAATTTACAGAAATAGCATTCACCTAAGAAGCCCTTGATATTTTTGATGCCATAGTAATGCTTGTTGTGTAACAATATAAACACTATTTTTTCTTGCTGTGGGCTACCTGTGACAAAAAACCTCCACCTGCCCTGCATATAAAACAAGATCTTTATAGTGACCCTTAAATCTTCTTCAAACAGGTGTATCTGAGAAAAGTCGATCCTGTTTTCTGTGGAAACACCCAGCCTGCTGTGAAGTTCCCTGGCCCTGGTAATAATTTCTTGATTTCTATCATCCACACCAATCAGATAGAGCAAACAGCTGGCAAAACATAGAAATTCACCTTCCACATTTAAATCTACTAGGTGTTGTCTTTTTTACTTCAGCACTCTGCTGAGCAGTACAGTGTTTAACTTCCTAAGCCCATCCCCCTCCCTGTTCTTTACAATAGTAACCACTAATAGTAAATTACCCCACCACACAATATCTCTGCCTTGCTTTGAAGCAGATTTTCAACACTGGTCAGAAAATCATCAGCATTTAAATCATTCACACGCCTCCTAAGATTTAGATTTAGATTTATTAAATTTATATGCCGCCTTTCTCCCCATGGACTCGGGGCGGCTCACAACAATAAAAAATTAAAAAACATAAAGTACAAAATTTAAAAAAGAATTAAACAATGGAAGTAATAAATAAATGATAATTTAACCCAATAAAAGCCAAATTTAAAACCATAGTCAGTCCAGGCCCGCTTGTTGGAACATTCTTTCTTTCTTTCTTTCTTTCTTTCTTTCTTTTTCTTTCTTTCTTTCTTTCTTTCTCTTTCTTTCTCTTTCTTTCTTTCTTTCTTTCTTTCTTTCTTTCTTTTTCTCTTTCTTTTTCTCTTTCTTTCTTTCTTCTTTCTTTCTTTCTTCTTTCTTTCTTTCTCTTTCTTTCTTTCTTTCTTTCTTTCTTTCTTTCTTTCTTTTTTTCTTGATTGATTGATTGTACTTAAATGCCGCCCTATCTCCCGAAGGACTCAGGGCGACTCACAACAATAAAACAGCTATAAAAAACAGTAATACAAATATTAAAAAAGAATTAAATTACAAAGCCCCATAATTAATTATTAAAACCAATAAATTAAAACAATATTAAAACCCCCCATCCTCAGTCCAGGTCGCCCACTTGGAAAAGATACATCTTTAGGTCGTGACGAAAGGACCGGAGATCTGGGGCCATCCGAAGTTCTCGGGGGAGCTGATTCCAAAGGGCAGGCGCCCCAACAGAGAAGGCCCTCCCCCTGGAGGTCGCCAGCCGACACTGTCTAGCCGATGGCACCCTGAGGAACCCTCTCTGTGTGAGCACGCAGGGCAGAGGGAAGTCGTTCCTGTAAGTATCCCGGACCTAAGCCATGTAGGGCTTTATAGGTAAGAACGAGCACCTTGAACCTCACCCGGAGGACAACCGGCAACCAATGTAACCCATGCAGGAGGGGTGTAATATGGGAGTATCGGGATGCTCCCATCACAACCCGTGTAGCCGCATTCTGCACCAGCTGAAGCCTCCTGGTGGTCTTCAAGGGCAGCCCCATGTAGAGAGCGTTACAGTAATCTATACGGGAGGTAACGAGTGCATGAGTGACTGTACGTAAGGCATCTCGGTCCAGATAGGGGCGCAACGGGCTCACCAGGCGAACCTGGGCAAATGCCCCCCTGGCCACGGCTCCTATATGATGATCTAAGTCAAGTCGTGCATCCAGGAGGACGCCTAAGTTGTGCGCCCTATCAACAGGAGGCAACACCTCTCCCCCATAACCAAAGATGGTAAATCTTGGACAACACAAGATGCCGACATGTAGAGCCACTTGGTCTTGGCCGGGTTGAGCTGGAGCCTGTTCTTCCCAATCCAGATTCATACCGCTTCCAGGCAATGGGACATCACGTCGAGGGCATCACTGGGTTGGTTCGGGGTGGAGATGAAAAGCTGGGTATCATCAGCATATTGATGATACCTCACTCCTAAACCATGTATGATCTCACCCAGTGGTTTCATATAGATGTTGAACAGGAGGGGAGAGAGGACCGACCCGAGGCACCCCACAATCAAGGAGCTTCAGGGTTGACCTCTGTCCTCCTGCCAACACCGTCTGTGAATGGCCCTAGAAGTAGGAGGAGAACCACCGCAAAACAGTGCCTCCCACTCCCAACCCCCAAAGACGTCGCAGCAAGATACCATGGTCGATGGTATCAAAAGCCGCTGAGAGGTCCAATAGGACCAGAACAGAGGAATAACCCCTATCCCGAGCCCGCCAGAGATCATCCACCAGCTCGACCAGTGCCATCTCCGTGCTGTACCCGGGCCTGAAACCTGATTGGTACGGATCCAGATACTCAGTTTCCTCCAGGACCAATGGGAGCTGCCATGCCACCATGCTCTCAACAACCTTCGCAAGAAAGTGAAGGTTGGAGACAGGACGAAAATTATTCAAAATAGCTAGGTCCAGAGCAGGTTTCTTGAGGAGGGGCCTCACCACCACCTCTTTCAAGGCGGCAGGGAAACACCCCTCACTCAATCCAGGTCTTCAGGTCACGGCAGAAGGACCGAAGGTCAGGGGCCGTCCACAGCTCTGGAGGCAGTTCATTCCAGAAGGTTGGCACGCCCACAGAGAAGGCTCTCCCCATGGGGGTCGCCAGCTGGCATTGCCTAGCCGATGGAACCCTGAGGAGGCCAACTCTGTGGGAGCGAGCCGGACAATGGGAGGTTGCCAATGGAAGCAGGTGGTCTCGCAAGTACCCCAGGCCTAAGTCATGTAGCTATTCTATTCTATTCTATTCTATTCTATTCTATTCTATTCTATTCTATTCTATTCTATTCTATTCTATTCTATTGATTTTGAGCATCAAACTGAAGTTGAATGAAATTGTTTGGACCTATGTCCCTGGCAACATTATTCAAAAGAGTCTGTACCGCATTATGGATAGCCTCTATAGCATCTACAAAAGACTGGATTCGGTCAAGATTAGCAAATCTATATTGATGATAGTGTTCCACAGCCCTGAAATTTCGGATAGGCTTCTCCCATGCTTGCATCATATCCAGATAAACATCGTTCATATTCTGAGACTTTGCAGAGTTAGGGGCTTGTAGCGGGGGGCATAGAATGACTTATCTCCTCTTCTGGTTGAGATACAGGCATAGATTCACAACTATCGCTGCCTGCTGGGGATGCAGGAAGTTCACCTCCATGCATTTTTGCTTTTTTGCAGGCCGGCTCTGGTGAAACAAACAAACAAACAAAAGGCTATCACCAACATTCCTAATAATGTAATACCACCCCTCCTCCCTTTAGTTTCTAAAAAATAATACTAATGGTTTTGTAGTTGGGTAAAATGCTAGATATTATACCACCTAACAGCATTCGTGCTGCGTAGCTTGTGGAAGGCTTTTGGCTATTACCTCGGACTCCTTGGCACTCTGTTGGAATTGTGAAATCCACAAATGGTTGGTCATCCTCCCATTCTGAAGGAAAAGAAAAAAACCCAACATTCAGAATTGTTGAAGAAATGTTTATAAGAATCTAAATGTATGAAAGTATGAAAGACAAATACCTTCATATACCCTCAAACATTCTGAGTTTGTCAATTCATTCTAGTGAAAAAAAACAAGCAATCAGACAAACAAGCAAGCAGACAAGAATGTTTCAAACTCCATTTTGCATCTAAGTGTTTCAAAAATTAGGCATAAACTACTTACATTAGTAGGATTCATTCTGAAAAGGTTGTTCTTAGCAGATCAAATGGCTCTGAAAGGTATGGGTATGACAGAAGCCAGCAGACGTGACTGTCCCAGTAAGGGACATGCTTTTATACAGGCTGTTGATGTCACAAATTAATCCCATCAGAGTTAGTGAGTTTTTCTCACCTTTTGCAAAACTGCCCCCCCCCCTGCCTCATCAGGAAAACCTGATTGGACAATATCACATGAGCTTTGATTAAATTGTATCTCTATGTTTAACACCTAACAAGGTTAAACAGAGGGCCACCAAAAGAAAAAACTTAATACATCTTTCATGTGATTTGTAAAGCACATTTTATTATAAATTTCATAGCGTTGTTTCTTGTAATCAATTTCTGTTACATTCTGTCATATGAACCTCTTCAGAGACAATGGCAATTCGGCTTCAATCTTTGACATTAATGACAGTGGTTTTCACATACGTGCTATATGATGTATGAATTTCTTGAGCTCACCAAGGGAATCCCTGGTGAAATATAGGTTATTCACTTTGTCAGAAATACTGATGATGACCCAGAGAACATGAGGCATAGAAAGTCTAAAGCATAAGCTGCTAATAAGCTGTTTCACTGGTACCATCCGCATGGTCTTCATCTGATTGTAGACACCCCATTAAATAATGGTGTAACATTTTAATGATACACGCTTTCAGAATCTGAGGCATGCTGACATTTTGAGATTCCACGGTTTCTAAAACAGGAAATAAGGTAGAATTAGTCTAGCTGTTTCAACTAATCAAAATACTGTATTCTTAATTTTTATATTTACTTACCATTTGATGTTTTGCAGAATCTGCAACAACAAGGCTTTATAAGTTTGTTGTCTTCAATGAAACCATATAGCTCAGGTCCTTTTCTTATTCTACGCCCATGCTTGGGAGGTTTGGGGGTCAAATTTACATCAAACAAATCTCCATCAGTATTTGCCATCTTTAAAAGACTGATGGAATTAAATCGCTAGCTGTTCAAACCTGCCTGTACAATCTCCCCCACGCATGCTATGACACGTCCTTGAGCCTTGCACCTGTCCAGAATCACGGGGTATGACATGCCCAGGCATGTCCCGAACAAGGCCTAACCCCCTTTTTTACTATCAGGCACAAACACGCATGCCCGGATCCCCAGCCCTAACATGCCTGAACAAGTCTACTCCCCACCTGGCTGGTTGTCCCTTGTGAGCATTTTAATTCCTGTTAATATTCCTTGTCTTTTTGCTGTAGGGGGTGCAGAATAAATTGTATTAAGACCGTGTTTTGTACGGTTGCATGTACATGTGGATTTGAGGGCTCAATTGACAAAATATGTGACTTTAGATTTTTACAAAGGTAAAAACCGGCTGCGGGTTTTAAATGGTGTTTTTTCCCCCACCCTGCATTCGAGAAAATGATTTTAAAACCTTCTAGAAATAAATACCTTTTAGAAAAAAAGGGGTTAAATACAAGCCCTGGCTGCCTTTTAGGGCGTCCTTTTTTCCCTGCTTTTGAGGTGCTGATTTTTAAAACTCCACAAAAATTAAAAGCATCATTAGGCTAGAATGATTAGAAATAAAAAGCATTTTTTTTATTATTACCGTATTTTTCAGACCATAAGATGCACTTTTTTCCCCAAAAGTGTGGGGGGGGGAAACGAGGGTGCGTCTTATGGTCTGAAGGTGATCTGTATGGCCAGCCCCAACCTCTGCAAGTGGAAAACAAGGGAGATTGCCAGGAGCACAAATCGGCACGTGCTGAGAAACGCCGATCTCGCGCTCCTGCAATCTCCCTTGCTCGGTTTCAGCTTCCCTTGCTACAAGAGAAAGCAGGCTGAAATGGAGTGAGGGAGATTGCCAGGAACGCGAATCAGCCGATCTCGTGCTGGTGCAATCTCCCTCGCTTCGTTTCAGCCTGCTTTCTCTTGTAGCAAGGGAAGCTGAAACCAAGTAAGGGAGATTGCAGGAGCGCAAGATTGGCCGATTCGCATTCCTGGCAATCTCCCTCGCTCTGTTTCAGCTTGCTTTCTGCAAGAGAAAGCCGGGCCGCAGGACCACCTCCACGGGTACTGCTCTAACACAGAGAGGGAAGGACAAAGAGGGAGGGAAGGAAGAAAGGAAGGAAGGAAAGAAGGGACAATGGAAGAGGGAGGGAGATAGAGAAAGCTAGAAAGAGAAAGAGAGGGAGAGAAAGAGAGGGAGGGAGAGAAGGAGAAAGAAATAGGGAGGGAGACAAAGAGGTAGAGAGAGAGAAGGAGAAAGAAAGGGAGAGAAATAGAGGGAGAGAGAGAAAGAGGGAGAGGGAAAGAGAGAGGGAGAGAAAGAAAGGGAGAGAGAGACAAGGAGAAAGAAAGAGTGAGGGAAATAGAGGGAGAGAGAGAAAGAGGGAGAAATAGAGGGAAAGAGAAAAATAGAGGAGAAAGAAAGAGAGGGAAATAGAGGGAGAGAGAGAAAGGAGAAATAGAGGGAAAGAGAAAAAGAGGGAGAGAGAGAGAAAGGGAGAGAGAAAGAGGGAGAGAGAGCAGAGAGAAAGAAAGAGGGAGGGGGAGAGAGGGGGAGAAAGAGAAAGAGAGAGAGAAATTAAATTAGTAACATGATTGTTAAGTGAATCTGGTTTCCCCACTAACTTTGCTTGTCAGAAGGTTGCAAAAGGCGATCACATGACCCTGGAACAATGTGACCATCATAAATATGAATTGATTGCCATGAATCACATGACCCTGGAGATGCTGCAATGGTTATAAGTGTGAAAAATGGTCATAAGTCACTTTTTTCAGTGCTGTCGTAACTTTGAACAGTCACTAAGTGAATCATTGTAAGTCGAGGACTACCTGTATCATTTTTTTTCCTTTTTTGGGGAGGGTCAAGTTTTTGACACCTTGCTGGGCCACTGGTGGTACTCGGACATTGCCTTGTCCTAAAAGTGGTACAATGGATGAAAAGGTTGAAAAGCCCTGTTTTAGTATATCGGTACTATTTGGTTCAGAATATTTTTTTTCTTGTTTTCCTGCTCTAAAAACTGGGTGCGTCTTATGGTCAGGTGCGTCTTATGGTCGGAAAAATACGGTATTTCACAGCTCCCCAAAGTAGGGCTTGTTTCCCAAAAGCACAGGCCTCTGTTAATTATTTACTTTATTTAGCTTATTCTGTTTGTTTTGAATGTCCATAGAATTAGTCTAGGGTTAAGCTAATCATGTACCCAGAGGCTTGACTGCCTTGACTTATTGATGGGGTTAGGTTCAAGACGTCTTATCTGAAAATAGGGTTGCTAGGGTTACTCTTGCTTATCCTGATGGGCTTAGGCCAACACGTCACTTCCGCTCGCCTTATCTGAAAATAGGGCGGTTACTTCTGCATAGGGCCATGATCTGCTGACATAATCAACACCACGTGGATTTGTTTACTTTGATGACATCACTGATCAAAAGTGCTGATAATTTTCATTAAAAAAAAGGTATACACTATAACTACTGACATCAATGGTGTTTGGAATGCTGCTGCTGTTGTGATATTGTGGAATATGGGTAGTCCTTGAATTAGGACTACAACTGAGCCAAAGGTTTCCATTGCTAAGCAAGACAATTGTTAAGTGAGTTGTGCCCCATTTTACAACCTTTTTTGCCACATATATTAAATGAATCACTGAGGTTGTTAAGTGAATCATGCAGTCATTAAGCAAATCTGGCTTTCCCCATTGACTGCTTGTCGGAAGCCAACTGGAAAGGTTACAGATGGTGATGACATGTCCCCAGGATAATACATGCCAGTTGCCAAGTGCCCAAATTTTGATCACATAATCATGGGGTTATTGCAATAGTCATGAGTGTAAAAACTGGTCACTAGTCACTTTTTTCAGTGCCGTTGTAATACTGAACGGTCAATAAATGAAAGGCTGTGAGTCAAGGACTACTTGTACGTTCAGTTTCTTTAATGATTACTTGTACAGTGTTATCTACAAACCAGAAAGTGAAACAGACCTTTATGGAAATAGTAGCCTCATTCCTATAGTTGTATGGGCTTTTTGTATCATTTTTTTGGAAGCCTTCTTTAAAAAAAAGTGGAATTGTCTCCCCATTTCTTATGCTACATATACTATGCAACAAAGTTAGTAACCAAGAGTAATTGGTCAAATATCTTGCTAATCTTTTCAGACCAAAGGAGAACGCTATAAAAAAAAGAAAAGAAAACAGAGGGTGAAAACGAACCGTTTGAGGTATGAACACGGAAAGGACAGATTATACATTTTTTACATATACATGTTCAATAGTTTCTATTTTTTTCAAAATGGACCATCATTTATTAAATCATTTGCAGCAACAATCATTTTATATTTAAAAGTACTGAGAGTCTAGACTGATGGCATTTAGCATAGATTGAAATCCATGTGACAAATTGCAATTTCAGTACTACTGAAAATATTTTTAAAATGTTTATACTATATACAACGTATTTCTATGTTCCATACAAAATATTACAAACACACTTCATACATCTTCTCTAAAGGAGGAACTATGAAAGGTACTGAAACCCTGCTGGACAAAGCCAAAATAGGTACTCAAGATATGTCCAACAGTGTTTAGTAATTTAAGAGCCAAAATGGACTATACAGGAGAATATTCTTCCCAAAAGGATAAGATTGCAGCTGCTTTAAATCAATCATAAATTATTCAGAATGACTAATATTTTATTTTTATTTTATTTTATTTTATTAGATTTATATACCGCCCTTTCCCGAAGGACTCAGGGCAGTTTACAGGGTATTTAAAAACCAAACCAATACAAAATACAAAAGTTAAAAAAAACAATTTAAAAAGATTAAATTATCTCTAAAAATAAAAACCCCAGTTAAAAATTCTCAGCCTGGGCCGGAGAGCTCAAAGAGCCAGGTCTTCAGGTTCCGGTGGAATGAACGAAGGTCGGGGGCAGTCCTAAGCTCCACAGGCAGCTGGTTCCAGAGGGCAGGCGCAACCACAGAGAAGGCCCTCCCCTTGGGTGTTATCCGCCGGCAATCTTTTGTCGGCGGCACCCTGAGAAGACCCTCCCTGTGTGAGCGCACTGGACGAAGGGAACTTGATGCTGGCAGCAGGTGTTCCCTCAAATATTTTTATTTATTTATTTTATTTATTATTTTATCCCGGACCCAAGCCATTAAGGGCTTTATAGGTCATCACCAGCACCTTGAATCTCACCTGGAGGGCAACCGGAAGCCAATGCAGCTCGCGGAGTAGAGGTGTTACATGGGAGTATCGGGAAACCCCCATCACAACTCACGCGGCCGCATTCTGCACCAGCTGAATATGAGATAAAGAATTGTTTGCTTATTATCGCTTCTCTCTACTTAAGTTGAATTACATTTTCTAACATATATAATCATAAGAGCAGGAAATTTAAATCTTAATATTGCTTCAATATTACTTTTTTTGGATAAGCAGTAGTTTCTACCTTTTTTAAAAAAAGTAATGCTTTAAGTCAGTAGTTCTCAACCTTTTCTTCACCATGGACCCCCTTTAAATAACTTTTGTGGTCACAGACCACGGCCATGGACCCCCAAGACTCAATTCAAGATTTAAATCATAACATTTCTTCAAGCCTTCACGGACCCCCTGTGATGACATTGCAGCCCTCCCAGTGGTCCACAGATCACAAGTTGAGAATCACTGCTTTAAGCCATGTTATATGAGATCCCATCTAGAACATCATTAAATTGGTTGAAAATTGCTCTCCTTAATTCTGTTATGCATATACAATCTACTGTACTTTCTATAGTATCTTGAACATCAAAATGATGTGGTCAGTTTATCGTGCCACTTTCACTTGTTCAATCTGCCCTTCCTTGTTGGTTGGATTGAATCTAGGAGGACCAATTTTTTGTCTCTTCTTCAACCTTCTGAAAAATGAAAATGTCAGTGGGACCACTGCAGAATTTTGGGAATCTTGCAATCTTAACCAAGTTGCTTTTGTAATAAAGTTCCTACTATTTCTTCCTGGAGTTCTCAGTTCAGTTAACCTATTTAGCATAAAAGCCTAGTCTAGCACAAAAACAGAAAAATAACAGCTCTCAAAAGAAGCCAGCATGGCTACATAAAGGACTCTGATAAACTGAAAGATAAAAAGGACAAGTATAAAAAGTGGAAAGAGGGGAACATAACTAAGGCAGAATATCAGCAAATAGCCCAAACCTGCAAAGATGAAGTGAGGAAAGCTAAGCCTCAAAGTGAACTAAGGCTTGCAACAGAAGTCAAAAACAACAAACAAAAAAAAAAAAGTTTCTTTCAACATATAAAAATCAAGAAAAAACTCAAGGAAACGATTGATCCATTAGTGCAGACATATCAAACACAAGGCCCAGGGGCCAGATCCGGCCCGTGAAGTGGTTTCATGTGGCCCACGAAGCCATCCTGGAAACAGTGAGGGAACGGCCCCCACTGCCTTGGCCCTGGCCCAGAGACCCTCCTTCTGCCAGAGACCCTCAGATCTGTCCCACTCCTGCCCGGGCCCCCATAGGCACCCTTGATGCGAACGATGTAGAGCTGGCCACACCCACCCAGTAGACCATATGCACTCTAGCCACGCCCACCCAGTAGGCCATGCCCACCCTGGCCATACCCACCCGGTCCCCTGAGGGCAACCGCAATGCTGATGCGACTCTCAATGAAATTGAGTTTGACACCCCTGCATTAGTGGGAGAAAATGGCAAGAAGGTGACAGGCAACGGCGAGAAAGCAGAACTACTTAACTCATTTTTTGCCTCCATCTTTACACAAAGTGAAAAAACAGTGCAACCTATCAAAAACAGTACTATACAATCAGAAACACAAGTTAAAATAGTCAAGAAAATGGTAAGTGAGCACCTGCCCACCCTAGACGAGTTCAAATCACCAGGACCAGATAGATTACACCCCAAGGTTTTGAAGGAACTGGCAGACGTGATCTCAGAACCACTGAACTATATCTTTTATAGATCCTGGAGCACCAAGGAACTACCAGAGGACTGGAAAAGAGCTGATGTAGTTCCCATCTTCAAAAAAGGAAAAAAAAATAGATCAAGAAACTACAGACCTATCAGCCTGGCCTCAATACCTGGGACAATTCTAGAAAACAACATCAAGCAACGAATCAGCAAACACCTAGAGGCAAACAAAGTCATAACCAAAAGCCAACATGGGTTTGCACAAACAGATTATGCTAAACAAATCTTATTGCATTCTTTGACAAGGTGACAAAATTAGTGGACCAGAGGAACACTGTGGATATCATTTACTTGGACTTCAGTAAGGCATTTGATAAAGTGGACCACAACCTACTACTAGATAAGATAGAAAAATGTGGGTTAGGCAGCATCACTACCAGATGGATTCGTAACTGGCTGACCAACCACACTCAATGTATAGTCCTCAATGGAACTGCATCTACTTGGAGGGAAGTATGCAGTGGGGTACTCCAAGGCTCTGTTTTAGGCCCAGTACTCTTCAACATCTTCATCAATGATTTGGATGAGGGGATAGATGGGGAACTGACACCAAACTGGGAGAATAGCCAGCACTCCAGAAGATAGGCTTAAGATACAGGAGGATCTTGACACACTTGAACATTAGATGCTATCTAACAAAATGAAATTCAGGCATGAAAAAAGCAAGGTTTTACATTTAGGCAAGAAAAGCCAAATGCACAGGTACAGTGTAGATGATATCTCATTCAATAGTAGAAACTGTGAGAGGGATCTTGGAGTCCTAGTGGACAATCACTTAACTATCAGCCAGCAGTGTGCTGCAGCTGCCAAAAAAGCCAACACAATTCTAGGCTCCATTAACAGAGGGATAGGATCAAGATCACGTGAAGTGTTAATACCACTTAATAATGCCTTGGTAAGGCCACAATTGGAATACTGCATCCAGTTTTGGTCATCATGATGTAAAAAAGATGTTGAGACTATAGAAAGAGTGCAGAGAAGAGCAACAAAAATGATCAGGGGACTGGAGGCTAAAACATATAAAGAACGGTAGCTGGAATAGGGTATGTCTAGTTTAATGAAAAGAAAGATGATCAGTGACATGATAGCAGTGTTCCAATATCTCAGGGGTTGCCACAAAGAAGAGGGAGTCAAGCTATTCTCCAAAGCACCTGAAGGCAGGACAAGAAGCAATGGATGAAAAGTAATCAAGCAACCTAGAACTAAAAAGAAATTTCCTGACAGTTAGAACAATTAATCAGTGGAACACCTTGCCTCTAGAAGTTGTGAATGCTCTAACACTGGAAGTTTTTAAGAAGAGATTGGACAACCATTTTGTCTGAAATGGTATAGGATTTCCTGCCTAAGCAGGGGGTTGGACTACATGACCTCTAATGACTCTTCCAACTTTGCTTTTCTGTTCCAGGGGTGTCAAACTGCCGGCCCGCAGGCTGGATGCATCACATGGAAGCCGTGCCCACCCCATTGCCAGCAATGGCAAAACCATCCCAATACGTTGCACGACGTCATGTGATGTCGCGAGTTTGACTTGTCTATTCTATTCTATTCTATTCTATTCTATTCTATTCTATTCTATTCTATTCTATTCTATTCTATTCTATTCCTATTCTATTCTATTCTATTTGAGCATTACAAAATTGTGCATATTGGCCTCCCAAGTCCAACTGAGTTTTGAGCTATGCTGTTGATGCTGTTATTTTTGTTGTTTTAATTTATTTATTTTATTTATAATTGAATTTCTATACCGCCCTTCTCCCGAAGGACCCAGGGCGGTGTACAGGGCAGTAAAAGCTTTACATACAAAAGTTAAAATGAAATTAAATTAATTAAGCCCTAACAATAAATAATTAAAAATACCCCAATGAGAGCTTTGGCAGTACTGATATGATCTGCCAGTATATATGTTGTGATTCCTAAACATTTTAACCTCTTCTTTGTCTAATGT
This sequence comes from Vipera ursinii, assembly GCF_947247035.1. Classification (NCBI taxonomy): domain Eukaryota; kingdom Metazoa; phylum Chordata; class Lepidosauria; order Squamata; family Viperidae; genus Vipera; species Vipera ursinii. The sequence continues at coordinate 43,695,328 of NC_139515.1, forward strand.
GTGTAAACTAATGTATTACCCCACAATTTTTGCTCAGTCTAAATAACATTAACATAATGTAGCATTTACCGCTGAAGAATTATAACAGACATTCCCAGTTGCTTCATGACATTATTTGCTTTGTATAAACATTATATAATAATGAAAGACATGATATAGTAAATCCTACTTAGAATTTTTTTTTCTTTCCAGTAACGTTTTGGAAATATATCTATTCCCATTTATAAACTAAAGGGTGTTTCCAAGTCACATGTATATATTGAGATTCCCAGTTTGGTAATAAGTCAGAGTGGCTGTTACTTTCAAAAGTTAACCCATATTAAAAGCAAGGAAACAGCAGCTACATCAAAAGCCACAATCATTTCCTCCTTAATTTTAGCTTTCAGCCATCTGGATGATCTCTATCTATCTTAGAACTTGTACAGACTTGTTTTCCACATATACGTTGATTCATATACTGTAAATGTTTAAATTTGAATACTGTAAATGTTTGATTTGGAATTTTTAATGAAAATTTGAATGATTTCAAATTTTTAAATTATTATTTCAAACATTTACAGTTGAATTTAAAATGTACAGTTAAATTTGAAAAAATTCAAATTTTGGATGAGATTCTGAAAAGCTAATATATCAAAGCATCATGGAGGTAGTTTTTTTTCCCATGCCACTATTGACCATTTCCATGTTCAGGGTTCTGCATTTGGCATGTTCTTTCTCAAACATACTAGTACTGTAACAGGTGTGTCATATCCAAGCTACAAAATTGAGCTAGAAAGTAGCATCTCTTGATCATCTGGGTTTTTGTAGCCCAGATAAGATACACTAAAATCTCTGATCTCTGATAATAACTTTGTTATATATATAACTATCTTTAATGCTTTCATGGACTTCACTGAAATTATTCCATTCAGTGTTACTTTTGGCTTGGATTCTGCTGGTATTTGTGTGGGCAAGCTGCAAAATTCAGAAAGGTTTATGGTGGTGGGTGCTTTTCCAAGTGAAGCAAGCAACAGTCTGGGTGTTACAAGTTTTATTCTTTCAGAAAACACAGACAGACAGACAGACAGATAGAAATATATTGCATATAAGAAGTAGAATTGTTGGATAATATATCACTTTAATGTCCTATTCTATCAATTATTCTGCCCAACTTATTATATAAAACTTGGAAGATCAAAAAGTTCATCTTATCAATCTCCTACCCAATCAATGTATGGCAGTTCCCAAATATATTGCTAAATTTTGTGCACTGTACTTATATAGCAGACATATATGACACAATAAATTCAAATAGAGCATTAACATTTATTGCTTAACAAATAGTTTTAGAATATTATTCTAATTTTTTCTTCCTTATATTTTGTCATTTCTGAACTTGGATTATAATAAAACCTTTCCAAAGTATAATTTTATTTTCAATTTTACCTGATATACAATTTATGGATATTTCCATCTAATAAATCTGTTTTATGCATTATTTATTTATTTATTTATTTATTTATTTATTTATTTATTTATTTATTTATTTTACTTACTTACTTACTTACTTACTTACTTACTTACTTAATTACACTGCCCATCCTATGAATATTTGCACCTACCCATTTTCCCCCCAATATGCCTTTTTTAATTGGGGATAAGATTGCAAGATTTGGAAAAGTGCAAATACTAAATTAGATGAATTTGCACTCATAATAAATAATAAATAAATAATAAATAAATAATTTGAAAACTAAATAATCCACTGATTAATCCAGGATATCTGCCTCTATACCCAACTTGTCCTTCAGGCCTACCAATGACAAACACCTCACCACTATAATCAAGTTCATCACCCTGCAGCTGGTCATTCTCTTTTCCTCTTTTCTTCAATTTTTTCCAGCATTATAGACTTTACAAGGGAGCAAGATTTACACATAATTATCCAAAATATGATAATTTTGGATACTGGCCACTTGTCCCTCAAGTGAACATTCTGAATTATTTGTTCTATGATTCACTTGTTTTCTTAGTTATATCCATTCCCAAGACCCTTCCCAACACCAAAGTTCAAAAGCATCGTTCTATCCTTTTTCTTCTGTTTTTGCTTCTACAGAACCATTATCTTCATGGTTCTGATCTTAGGTGATATAGACATATCACAGCATTTTGTCCGTCTTTATGGCTACTATTCTAAGTCCTAGGCTCTTGGCTTCTGGTTCCTTTTTTTTTTAATCCCATTTATATCCCGCCCTTCTCCGAAGACTCAGGGCGGCTTACAATCTAAGAAGCACAAATCAATGTGCTTAGCAATAGCCTTCATTCTATGTATATTCCTGCTTATTAGAGCTTTCAGGCCTCCCCCCAAGCGGCATTTTTACAAAGTCAGCTTATTGCCCCCAACAATCTGGGTCCTCATTTTACCTACCTCGGAAGGATGAAAGGCTGAGTCAACCTTGAGCCTGGTGGGACTCGAACCTGCACTAATTGCAGGCAGCTAGTGTTACTTAAGGAGGCATTAGCCCACTGCTCCACCAAGGCCTTTACAATTCATAGCTGCTTTTTAAAGACAAAAGCTCTTCAAGACTTCCCTGCCTTCATTGCTAATATTAAGACTATTTACTCTCTCTGTTATCATTAGTTTGGTCTTATTTATATTTAATCATAGTGGCATCTTTTCACTCTGCTCCTTGACTTTCATAGAGCATATGTAATTAAGTCTTTCTTACTATGGTTGTTGTTGAAGTTAAGTGACACTAAAGGTGATATCACCAGATTTATCCTTGTTTGTAGAAAATGCCATATTTATTTATTTTTTGTTTTTTGCAACTTATTATTCATGAGGCAAATAACTTTTCTAACATGAATTATCTTCACAAGCCACTTAAAAATGGAAGATATGCGTCAACACCCAATTAGCAACAGTTAGTTCTGCTAACTGCAGTTTTTAATGAGACAGAAAGGTGAATATGATTAAAAAACAACCATGATGGAAGGTAGTTTGGGCAGTGTATAGTTCTCTATTGAGTTATTCAAATTAGCTCTGCTAATAACATTTTGGAGAAATCATGAAGTTTTTTGCACACTTGGTTGTTCAATATAAAGGAAAAATCAGATACCATATTTTTACAAGCCATATTTTTAACAAGATTTCTTTTATAATATGCTCCTTTACATTTTTCTTCTAATGGTTTATAGTATACCATTGAAACTATAGAGTCTATTGCCTGAGCCAGCCTTCTATAATTGATTCTGCTATAATGAATTATTATTTATTTCTATCCTGCCTTTTTACATTCTCAAGGAACCGAACAAAATCTAATTCTCCTGCCTCCTATTTGTCCCAACAATTGTGTGAGATGGTTTGAGCTGAAAAAGAATGACTGGCCCAAAGTCACACTGTGGCTACTGTATCATGCCTAAGGGAGGCCTAGAGGTCTCATATGCTCCTGGTTTCCACACCAGTAATTTAACCACTACATCAGTAAACAGATTGCCTGATAATATAACTTAAGTTTAGAAAATGCAAATCTATGTCTTTCTTTTGGAAAAATGAGCTTGAAAGAGAATGCAATTTGTTGCTTGATTTTTGCCAAAATAAGCCAGAACATCTAGAACAGGGGAGTGAAACTGCTGGCCCAGGGGCCAGATGCATCATGCCAAAACCGCACCCACCCCATTGCCGGCAATGAGAAAAAAGTCACAATAGATCGTGACACGTCACATGACGTTGGGAGTTTTGACACCCGTGATCTAGAATTTCTCTAGATGGGGTGTAATTTGTTTTGGGTGATCCTAAGTATTATTTTTCTGTCATGTGAAATTAATATTGGAATCTGACAACTGGATAATGTAAGAGGATTCTCCATGCTATAAATGTGTCAAAACCAGATCTTGCTAGATTAGTCTTATTGCATTTGAGAAAGTTATCATATGACAGTTGATTAACAAGCTAGTTAAATACAAGCTGGATTGCATGAGATTTAAGTGTACATATATTGATCATATTCATAAGAGAATTCACCAGTGAGTTCTCATCAAATTAGAAAGAAATATCAAGGCAACAAAGATGTTCCAGGAAATTAGAGTCAAATGCCTCAATCAGAAGGCAGATTTTGACTAAATATTAGAAAAAGAATCCTAAGAATAAAACAAGTTTAACACTGAAACCAATTTCTCAACAAAAGTGAGTCAGAATCTTTATTGAATTAGTTCAAGGCAAGACTGGAAAGAAAGATAATAAGGATTCTGTACCAAGAAGGTTTGGACTCAATGCCTTAAATAACTATTTCCAACTGTAGATGTTCCCTTTATGTTTATTTACAACCAATTTTATATATCCATTAGTCATCAGTTTATTCATTATATTGGAAGAACAAGATTTCTATGTACTAGCATTCTGCATATTGTAGCCAATCACTCCAGAAAACAGATTTCTTATCTCTTTAACCACAGAAACAGGAAACACAGTAGAGTTTTGCTGAGATTAGATATTTTTTTAAAAAAAACTTTGAAGTATTTAATCATACAAACCTGGGTTTTCAGACTAACTTTGTACATTTATACCAAATTTCTTAAATTTTCTGGTCCAAGTTGGATCCTATTCTGAAAATAGTCTCAGTCATTTAAATTTTGAGAGCTTGTTCTGACACAAAGGGGGGAGGGGGAGGGGGGAAGGGATGAAATGGCTAGAAGGGCACTTGAAGCCAAATCAAAAGACAAAATTGTGAAGTTGGTCCCCTAGGTAGTAGGGTACTTTCTAGTATCTTACCACCCTAGCATTTTCAGATTTGGGGGGAATGGCCACAGCTTCTAGTCGCGTTTATTTTCTAAGCCGATATGCAAAACCAAGGTATGGCCCAGATACATTTAGATAAATAAATATTATGTTTGAAGTTAATGGGCTGCTTTATAACAGCACACTAGTTTCTCCATTATTTATTTAGTTTCAATTTAAAAAGCTTGGCCTTCTGTTCTGGACCCATTTCAAATTCTGAGATATTGTGCACCCACAAATCATTCTGATTCCTGCTTATTTCTTTGCATTACATATTTACACATTTTTGAATGGTCCTTCACTTATATTCATCCCCAAAATATATGCTCTATTTAGGGCTGACTCTGTACATATGTGGTATCTCAATATAGATCTATGTGATTCTGGTGGTTCTGTATTTAGGGATAAGATGCTATTGTTTTGGTAGCACTGTTATAGATAATATCTTCAGCCACTAAACCTTTATAAATCATTTATATAAACAAAGTAAATTCATTTCCAGTGTAACATTAAGCCATAACATCTCAATATCCCTTACACAATGTGACACTATGCAAAAGCACATTGAATGAAATGATCAGGAATGGTAGCTGAATGCTGCACAATGATTGGAGGGGATATAAACCTGCAGTGAATAGGGCAATATTGAAAAACGGATGAGGATGCTTTGCATTTTATTTATTTATTTTATTTTTTTATTTTAATTCCATTTATATCCCGCCCTTCTCCGAAGACTCAGGGCGGCTTACAAGCTTAGCAGTAGCCTTCATTCTATGTATATGCCTGCTTATTAGGGCTTTCACACACACCCCAAGCGGCATTATTACAAAGTCAGCTTAATTGCCCCCAACAATCTGGGTCCTCATTTTACCTACCTCAGAAGGATGGAAGGCTGAGTCAACCTTGAGCCTGGTGGGACTCGAACCTGCACTAATTGCAGGCAGCTGGTGTTACTTAAGGTGGTGTTACTGTTACTGTTCCCCTGCATTTTTGCAGAATATTTTTATTTTACTCTCTTATTTATTTATTTATTTTATTAATGGGATTTATATCCCGCCCTATCTCCCGAAGGACTCAGGGCGGCTAACAACAAAACATATAATAAGTACAGAAATTAAGATAAAAATAAAATTAAAATCATATGTGCAATAAATTAAAATTAAAAACTAAAAATAAATTAAAAATTGTAAATATAATTAATTAAAATGCCTGCCAGTACAGGTCAGCCTGGTGGAATAGGAGTGTTTTGAGGCCGCGGCGAAAGGATTGGAGATTTTGGGCCATCCGAAGCTCTTATACCTATTTTCAGGTTTACAAGTGTTGGGATATTTGTCAGCGCAAAATGGTGGGGATCCCTATTATAACTGCAGTGACTTAGATATAAACAATTCATTTCAGGTTTTTACCATCAAAGAAAATTATGACAATATTCCATTTGATAGCTTACTTAGGTGAATGAATGTTTATTAGCAGTTTTAAAGTGATGTCTATTAAGCAGTGATTTATTAAAAGGTTTAAAACGGCATCCTAAAATCATTTATGGAAAACTGCATGGATATTTTGGTCTAACGGGCACACTTCAGTAGAACATTCACATACATGTTTATTGATTAGTTATGATATCTTGATGCATATGGTAATTTACAAGACACCCATATAGCAGAAGACAAAACTCGTAAGGGTGCTCCTACTAGTACCCAGACCCGATACTTCTATCAAAACAGTTTGCCTTTCCTTGAAAGCATTTCCAACCAAAGCACTGGAGAGGAAAGAACTTGGCAGGTACCAGGAAAAGCATTCTAGATATAGGGCTGCCCTTGGGCACCAGGGTAGGATTGTAAATTTGAAGAAATCCAAAGAACTCAAAACTTTTTTCTGAGCAGCCTGTACAGAATTAGTTGGTGAAATTATTATGCACAAAAAGGATGCAAATCAATAACTTTTAAAAAGATGTGATATGATACAAACTAATTGTAATGTTTTAATCTGTTACATGTAGGAAGAATATTAAAGATTTTCATCGGCAAATAAAGTAATGAGCTGTCCATGGTAAAATGTAGCCTCTTCCATACCATATGAATTATTTTTTAATGATGAAAAGTAAAGGTGACAAACTGTTGGAAGGAAAGAGGTTGACAATATTTAACTGATTAGAAAAATAAGATAATGAGGAATGAGGAAAGCAAAAGGGGAGCTGCAAAAAACCCATGTGCATGAAATCTATTCTGAAAATCATATAACAAAGCCATTAAGGATAACATGCGGTTTACACTAATTCAGTTCCTTGAGAACTTTTATATTTAAAGTCAACCAACATAAAAACTGATAGAAGTGGATGCATTTCTTCACTCTTTGGTTTGTAGGAATGTCTAATGTGGCTCAAAACTTTTGAGCTATAATCTTTTGATTAAAATATTGATCAAAGTACCAAATACTAGCTATCTCACAACTTTAATTATTCTATTCAGATAACTCCAGCCATGTATGCTTTACACCAGGGGTCCCCAACCCCCGGTCCGTGGAGCAATACCGGGCCGCAGCATGCCAGAAACCAGTCTGCACAAACAAGGAAAGCCCCATCCACAGGATGCAGCCAGCACACAAACCCACACCCCTTCCGGTCTGCAGAAAAACCTCTCTCCACGTAACCGGTCCCTGGTGTCCAAAAAGTTGGGGACCTCTGCTTTACACAGCTATTACTCTGAGACAGACTGTTGGCTATCTTATTTATTTATAAATCTAAAATATCTTCAGTTATGCTTCTAATCTTTCCAGAAGATGGAATGATTATGAATGCTACAATGCAGAAACTGTCATAGCTGTATTTCTGGGTTGTAATATATACATTCAAATTAGAGAGATTGATTACAGGCAGGAGTGCCAGAAATCTGAATATACAAATATTTCCAGGAACAAGTTGCTAAGAAAATGGTGCACTCATTCTGCTTGGCGGACAGAATTAAATAAGCAAAACCCTCATGTATTGTATTCAAAGTAATTTCTTTGTTTCGGTCCCAAAATGAAAGACCAAAATTTGCAAAGATAATCAATTTGTTACATTAATGAACCAGTTGGGATCATTTTCAGGTAAATCAGACCAAATGGTTCAGCAGTAATTTTTCAATCATTATTTCATTTTGTTAAATTAATGTTTAACTTCTCTTCTTCAACTAAAATTAATCTCATAAAATTGATTTTTGCATAGTTGAAAATGAAATGATCTGATCTATACATAATTTCTGGATTGATATGCAAATGAAGACACCAAGATTTTCTGTTTCTCCAAATGTTTCAATACATTTCCTGACAATTTAAATGTATTAGTACAAAGTTTGAATATATATTTTAAAATAAAACAAAATTTTGAATTAACTGAAACTTATGTTGAAACAATACTGCAAGTGAAACAAGAAAATATGACACAGATATGAATATATATAATTAAGAATTTGTTGTATTCAAAATATTACTCAATTTTTAAAGTATGTACAACTTGATTTCCCATCATACAAATCTAACCTTCTTTAAAATATTACAGAAAAGCCATTTTTTGCACAAATCTTATCTTTTTAATGTTTAAACGCAATAATAGTAATATATGAAAGAACTAATTATATCCTGAATATTTACTATAAACTTTCATTCTAGTTTAAAACTATGTTTTACAATAATGCAATAAACACATCAAGAAAATTTCTGAATTATTAAAGTATACTTTAGAGAGCAACAATATATTGCTTCTAGATCTTGCTGAACTAGATTCAAATTTCTCTTACCACTAGTAATGTTGATTAGAAATTATGAAACTTGGTGTCCAATAGCTAGGGAACCACATCCCTAATTCAGCTTTTTCAAATTAGCATGGAGTTTGGGAAAGAAGTAGTAGTCCCTAAACATATTTAAAACAAATTTTGCTCTTAGTTTGGCTAAGGATTCTCATGTACAAAACCTAAGGCTAACTTATGATTTAAACACAACAAAAGGATTGCCAAGAACGCATTCTCTCTGAAATGTTGAACTATCACACAAGAGTAATACATGCTTGTGTGCTTTATTACACCAGTCATGTTAATATTACAATCTGAAATGCCAGTTTTAAGCTGGCCATGATGATATATTGAGGTAAAGGAAAAAGGTAGGCAATACTGAAATGCCAAAGTAATTATTTAAAAATTGATTATGACAGTAATATTTGTAACTATATTGTTCATGATAATTTCATAATAAAAACTGCTTTAAAAAAATTCCCCAACTTGGTTTCTTCCAAAATTTTCTGAACTATGATTCCCAGAATTCCCAGCAACATGGCTATTGGTCCTAATGGCTGGGAAATATAGGAGTACTAATTCTGAAAGATCATCCAATTGGGGAAAGTTAGTGTTGTAGAATAATAAAACTGTATTTGATCTATCAAAAACAAAAGCCAGTAAACTGATTGTCCATGCTGGAACACAGGGATAAATAATAAAGAATCCAACTAAAATTTGTATATAAATGTACTGAATGATGGTTTATAAAAAAATCTGTAGGTTTGCTGAGTAACAGAATAACACAAATAATCCTTAGCTGCTACGTAAGCCATAAAGGTAGCAGGTAATCTATTCTTATTCCATTTTTTTTTACTTCCGCTTAACTTCTTCATTGGCTATATTTAAGGTTGCATTTCTGTTATAATATCAAGGACTTGTTGAACCTTATAATATGGCACCATTTCACGGCTTTTTAAAAATGATAAGGAGTCCTTTGGAATTCATTAAATAAAAATAGCTTATGATGTAGTCTATTTGTAATGCTTTTTTTAGAGTGAAATAGAATACAGATTTTGGATAAGTTAATATTTCAAATCAAGTACTTGAGTATTAAGCCAAATCAAAAGGAGTATTTGAATATCCAGCATTTTTACATCAGATCCTTCCCCCTTACTGATTAAAAAAACGTATTTAACTATTTTTTCTCGCAAAAGTTAAAATACCCTAAAGGTAAAGGTTCCCCCGCACATGCGTGCTAGTCGTTTCCAACTCTAGGGGCCGGTGCTCATCTCCGTTTTAAAGCCGAAGAGCCAACGCTTGTCCTAGGACGTCTCCATGGTCATGTGGCCAGCATGACTAGACACCAAAGACACACAGAATGCTGTTACCTTCCCACCATAGTGGTCTCTATTTTTCTACTTGCATTTTTATGTGCTTTCGAACTGCTAGGTTGGCAGAAGCTGGGATGAGTAACAGGCGCTCACTCTGTTACGCGGCACTCGAGATTCGACCCGCCAAACTGCCGACCATCTGATCAACAAGCTCAGCGTCCTAATCCACTGAGCCATTCAATCACATCTTGCCCCAGAAATTTTCTTTTCTTCTTTGAGCTCGTTCTAGAACCTGAGATGCAAGAGAACCAGAAGCAGCAGATCGAGCAGACAACTGAGACAGTCGGTCATCATCATCTGTAAGTACAAGGAAAAATATAAAAATTACTGCTAGTATGAAATATACACAAAACATAGAGAAAAACATTAGTGAAATAAATATTGTCCAAAATCAGAAAGAGATCTCTAACTAGCATACATTACACCGCATGGTTTATCATGGGAGGACAAACTGGCCCAATTAATAACACTTCAATGTTTTGTTTTGGAGAATATTTGAGAAGTTAAAAATAACAGAGGGAAATCATTTAAATAAAACAGTATTGAAGAACAATCAGAAATACTTTGCTAATTATTTGATAGTCAAAACAAAAGGGTTTGTGAAAACTGCATCTAGTTGCAGGTATACACAAGGGAAGGGACTCCTGATGAACAATCTCATACATTCTAGGAGTTCTGAACACAGATCTGCACAGACATAGAATCAATTTAGGTGAATTACAATGGTCAAATGAAGACAGATCGTATATGGCATATACAGTAAAACTTAGTAACCACCATAGGCAAACATATATTATAAGCAAAGATTCACCATGAGGACTATGCAAAATAAATGTGTGTATTTAACAGAACCTGATTTCTATGGTATTCAAGTTTTGAAACTCCTACTACTAAGGATTCTTGATTATTTTGTTATCTTTGATTTTCTGTTTAGCAAAGGTATTCATGTAGTCCCTACTTATTGATCATTCATTCAGTGACCATTCTAAGTTGCAATAGCACTGAATGAGTGGTACTTGGAAGTTCCAGATGCTCTACCACTTCTGCGGTCACATGGTCACAATTCAGGCATTTGGTAATTGACTCACACTTAAGATATTTACTGTGCCCCATGATCATCACAATGGGAAGCTGGCAGGGAAGGTGGCAAGTCACACCAGTCAGTCTCCCTCGGCCTCCCTGTGCTCATGCAGCACTACCGCCTCCTTCACCTGGCTTCCTTATACTTGCATTGACCTGCGCTCACGGCCTGCATCAGGCCTCCCTTAGCACTGCCTCCCTGTGGCACTTTCACACTCCTTGCCTGAAACTCCTGCAGCTTCCTGTTTAATGACCGACACATTTTCGGCGTATGACAGCAACTAAAACTGCCAGGATTTTTACTGCTAAGTAACGTAATCATCTGATGGTGTCATACTTTATGACCACATTGCTTAGCAACAGTAACCCCAGTCCCAATTGCCATTGTCACCCAAGTACTATCTGTAGATTGAACACTTATCATCACACAAAAATTAGGAAAATGGCAAGGCATAGGTAAAGATCTGATAATTTTGAAATGTTTAAATATTTTCAGTAGCTTTGCTAAGCAATTTGAACAAGCCCCATGCTTTCTAGTCTCAGTTGTTAGGATGTATGAAGTTGCAGAAGATCTGTCTCTTTTTTTATTTCTTTTGTCAACATAGAAATTTTGTGTATGCAGATGCATGGACTAGATCCAGGCAAAGTACTGTCAAATTTTCCCTTTTCTCATTTAGGGTACTGCATAACAATTTGCCTTCTGAGGTAAAGTAATGTTTTGCAGTGTAAAAACCAGAAAATGTTGATTTTATTTTTCTGCAAGAAGTTATGACTGTACATAAAAATGTCAAGTTACAAAGAAAACTACATTTCAAATATTGTATTTCCTCTTTAGTGGTTAACGTGACACAATTTTCTAGCCCTCCAATAGTTCCAGGTACAAAAATTGTGCCAAATCTGTATAAACTAATTTCATCATCTCATGAATATTTTTAAACTACCACCCATTTTTTATTGCTCTATTTCCAGGAAAGGCTAATCTTGCCAATGGGGCATGTCAGCAATCTTACCCATCGAAAAGAGCATATGGTAAAAAGATACTTTTAAAATAGTTTTTGAAGGCTTTTAAACTGCAGCAGGATAGTTTCTGCACCAACTTTATATGTTCTTTGTTGCACAATTTGGGAGTTATCAATGCGCTATCGTTTTCTCATTGATGCCATCTTTATCTTTAAAAAGATCCAATAGGACCTTGGCTGACTTGCATTTTACTATTTTTATTTTTTCTTATTCCAGTCTTTGTACGGTCATTTGTATAATCACTTAAATCACTATAGTGCTAGAATCAGTTTAGAGGGCCTTGTGCTCACTTGCTTCGTAACTGTTGATGCAAGGACAAGTTAAGCCTATAGTTTGCAGGCTGTCAGTTAAAATTAATGTCAAAATCCTGGTAGCTGGTCTGTAACTGAAATCCTATATCTGCTGTTTGGGAGTGCCAGTATGCCAATAGACATTTATTATTATCAAGTACCATATTCCACCTTTTCATATTTATTAAAATTATTTCATGTTAAAGAAAACTGGAAGTTGGAATGCTATAAAATAAAGTATCATCAGCCAGCATGTTTTTTTTATTTCAAAGAATACATTTTGATTCCAAAAGTGCTCCATAAGCTGTTAGAAGATAAACCTGACAGGCAACTACCTCCATGTTTTTTATCACAGCATTAAACTATCTATGAAAGTTATTAATCCTCACAAATTTGAATAAGCTTTCAAATGAAAACTTTCCATTTTAACCAGATCCAAAAGACATAAACCTTGCTATATAAAAAATTTCTATTTACATTAGTAAACAAGTAGTAAGCAAGCACATGCTAGAATGTGAAGTGAAATGGGCCTTAGGAAAGCTGAGCAACAACAAAGCTAGTGGAGGAGACAGTATTCCAGCTGAGCTATTCAAAATCTTAAAAGACGATGCAGTAAAAGTGCTACACTCAATTTGCCAGCAAATCTGGAAAACTCAACAGTGGCCACAGGATTGGAAAAGATCAGTTTACATTCCAATTCCAAAGAAAGGGAATGCCAAAGAATGTTCAAACTATCGCACCATTGTACTCATTTCACATGCTACTAAAGTTATGCTTAAAATCCCACAAGCTAGACTCCAGCAGTATGTGGATCGAGAACTACCAGAAGTACAGGCAGGATTTCAAAGAAGCAGAGGAACTAGAGATCAAATTGCCAACATACGCTGGATCATGGAGAAAGCTAGGGAGTTCCAGAAAAACATTTACTTCTGCTTCATTGACTATGCTAAAGCATTTGATTGTGTGGATCACAACAAACTGTGGCAAGTTCTTAAAGAGATGGGATTACTAGGCCATCTTATTTGTCTCTTGAGAAACCTATATGCACGTCAAAAAGCAACAGTGTGAACTGGACACGGAACCACAGATTGGTTCAAAATTGGGAAAGGAGTCCGGCAAGGCTGTGTATACTGTCACCTTGCCTGTTTAACTTATATGCAGAGCACATCATGAGAAAGGAAGGGCTAGATGAATCGAAAGTTGGAATTAAGATTGCCGGGAGAAATATCAACAACCTAAGATATGCAGATGATACCACTCTAATGGCAGAAAGTGAAAAGGAACTAAAGAGCCTCTTGTTGCGAGTGAAGAAGAAGAGTGCAAAAGTTGGGTTGAAATTAAATATTAAGAAAACCAAGATCATGGCATCCGGCTCTCTCAATTCCTGGCAAATAGATGGGGAAGAAATGGAGGTAGTGACAGATTTTATTTTCCTGGGCTCCAAGATCACTGCAGATGGGGACTGCAGCCAAGAAATTAAAAAACGCTTGCTCCTGGGGAGGAAAACCATGGCAAATCTAGACAGCACACTAAAAAGCAGAGACATCACCCTGCCAACAAAAATGAGTATAGTCAAGGCTATGGTCTTCCCAGTTGCAATGTATGGCTGTGAAAATTGGACCATAAGAAAGGCTGAGTGCCAAAGAATTGAAGCCTTTGAACTATGGTGCTGGAGAAGACTCCTGCGAGTCCCTTGGACTGCAAGATGATCAAACCGGTCAGCCCTAGAGGAGATCAACCCTGACTGCTCTTTAGAAGGTCAGATCCTGAACTCAAATACTTTGGCCACCTAATGAGAAGGAAGGACTCACTGGAGAAGAGCCTAATGCTGGGAAAGGTTGAGGGCAAGAGAAGAAAGGGACGACAGAGAATGAGGTGGCTGGATGGAGTCACTGAAGCAGTAGGCATGAGCCTAAATAGACTCCAGAAGATGGTAGAGGACAGGAAGGCTTGGAGGAACGTTGTCCATGGGGTTGTGATGAGTCGGACACAACTTCTCAACAACAACAAGCAAGCAGTACCTATTTAGGCATGTAATTATTACTATATGTTTATTACTATATGTTTTATTACTATATGTTATTATTATTTATATAATTATTATATGTTTTATTTATTATATAACGATAGCTGAAATGTATTAACCAACCTTCATCATGATAGTTTCTCTCCTGAAGGGGTAACTGTAACCAGTTCCTTTTGGGGCTTGCAATGTTACCTATTAGGAAAAGTATACATTTACTGCATTTTATCAATTCAGAAATAGTTTATTTTGTAAAAGAAAATTAAATTAGAATTTTATCTAAAGAAAAATGTGAATGTGCTTTTTTATAGATAATTTTGGTCCCACATTAAATATATTCTTATAGCATATAAGAGCCATGGTGGCACAGTGTTTGAATGCCGTATTGCAGGCTAAGTCTGCTGACCGCTGACTGCCAGCAGTTGGGCAGTTCAATCCTGACTAGCTCACGGTTGACTTAGCCTTCCATTTTTCCAAGGTTGATAAAATGAGGACCCAGATTGTTGGGGGCAATATGCTGACTCTGTGAACTGCTTAGAAAGGGCTCTAAAGCACTGTGAAGCGGTATATAAGTCTAAGTGCTATTGCTATATAGGGAGGAGAGAATAATGTACAGTATAGATTGTTTAAAGAAAACATTGCCAGCTGCTCAGGACAGTTATGAAATTACTTCAAAACAGATCCAGTTTGGATCACACCCTGATATGCCACATATTTCTTAAACCTGACTGTAACAAGTTGCTCTAAAGTTTATGAAAGTTCAGCACAACTGGAAGACACTGGACTGAGGAAACAAGTTTACATAGCTGTAAGCAGCATTTATCTCAATCTAAAACCAACAGTAACTTTCTGTCTAAGTAAGTTATATTTTTCTTCTGATCGTTATTCTTCAAAGGATAATCACAGTATCAAGTCCTGTTGGATACTAACCTATAGTTCAATGTATTGCAATCTGAGTATTTGTTATTGCAACAAAATACTAAAGTTATTTTAAATAGATGGGTCAATCTAAACAAAGATAAAGATTTATGATGCAAACCAACCATTATGCTGAAACTCCGGATCCCGGAGACTTCCTTGAATGCGGCACAACCGTCTCCGATAGGGTACATCGGAACCCTTATCCAGCTTTGTTTCAAAAACTGCAGGCATCTGCTCTGAATGCATTAATGTTGTACACTTTCTTGTACCACAAGTATCTTGATTGGAACACTGATCTGTTCGTAGTGGCAAAGGGTCCAAAGTTTTCAGCCCTGCAGCTGGGGAATTAGTCACAGTTTTTTCTTCACCCTAAAATGCCAAAACAAATATTCCCATTGTAAATAATTCTGCTATTTGCTATGATCCCTAATGTTGTTTAAAAAAAACCCAAAGGCCACAGTAATAATTGGTATTTTAAAAAGTGAAAATAGTTTAAAGTCATTAAATGAAAGCAATCAGCCATGCTTCTGTTTTGTATGTCTTACATTAATTCAAAGATGTGCAAAACGTTTTGAATTCTAAGTGTTTCAAATTTGAAATACCCCATCCCAAATGTGAAATGTTTGAAGCTAAAATACTCCGTTTCAAATTCAAAATGATCTGTTTTGAATTTGAAATATCTATCCAAATTTTAGCAAAAGGTTTTCAAGCTTTGGAACAACATTTTGTGCTCAGTATTTTGAGTTTGAAAACTTCAATCATAAAAACAGCATTAGAACACTTCTGGTAAGGTTGAAATAAATTACTTTCAAATTTGAAATAAAGACATTGTGACTGGAAAATTGTTAATAACCTTTGTTGTCTCATTTATTTACTATAAAGTTCCTCACAGCAACTGCTTTCTTATGTAGAGATTTCAGAAATCCTGTATGTAGTTATGTGCTGTAATTTATATAGTAAATAAATATATACTTGTATTATATACAATTTTTCACAGTATGAATATATAGTTACTAGCCCCAATTCTACTGAATTACCAAACATAATTATGGATCTTGCAATGAACTGCCATATATATATACATGTAGTTTCCAACTGAAATCTTGTATGTTTGTAAAAAGTTAAAGAAATTTTGTATGAGAATAAAATGCATAAAAAAGAATGGTTCCTTTCCTTGAAAAAGTAAGCATAAGAGAAATATATTACATAATGTGTTTATAGACAAAAATTAGTTACAAAGAATGTAACTTTTAATTTTTAATTTTTAACCTATTGTAATTGGGTTTTTTAATTAGAGTTAAGGGTTTTAGATTTTAATTAAGGATAGTTTAATTTATTTTAATTTGTTATTAACTTTTATATTGTTATATTGTTTTAATCGCCTTGTGAACCGCCCTGGGTCCTACGGGAGAAGGGCAGTATATAAGCTTAAATAATAAATAAATAAATAATCAAAGAAAGCAAGGAATAGTTAAGGTTAAGAGGCATTAAAAATGTAGAGCTATTTTAAAAAACTGTTTAGGAGACTATGAAAAAGACTAAAGGAGCATCCTGAAATGGGACTGAATTAATAACAAATGAAAGAACATGACGTTTTGAATTCTTTACAGCTTCTTTACCACAAATGACCACAGAAAATGTGTTTTCTTCTATGTACAGTCATGGCCGAAATTGTTGGCACCCCAGAAATTTTTCCAGAAAATCAAATATTTCTCACAAAAAAGTATTGCAGGAACACATGTTTTGCTATACACAGGTTTATTCCCTTTGTGTGTATTGGAACACAACAAGAAGGGAGGAAAAAAAGCAAATTGGACATAATGTCAAACAAAACTCCAAAAATGGGCTGGACAAAATCATTGGCACCCTTTCAAAATTGTGGATAAACAAGATTGTTTCAAGCATGTAATGCTCCTTTAAACTCACCTGGGGCAAGTAACAGGTGCGGGCAATATAAAAATCACACCTGAAAGCAGATAAAAAGGAGAGAAGTTCACTTAGTCTTTGCATTGTGTGTCTGTGTGTGCCACACTAAGCATGGACAACAGAAAGAGGAGAAGAGAACTGTCTGAGGATTTTGAGAACCAAAATTGTGGACAAATATCAACAATCTCAAGGTTACAAGTCCATCTCCAGAGATCTAGATTTGCCTTTGTCCACAGTGCGCAACATTATCAAGAAGTTTGCAACCCATGGCACTGTAGCTAATCTCCCTGGTCATGGACGGAAGAGAAAAATTGATGAAAGGTTGCAACGCAGGATAATCCTGATGGTGGATAAGCAGCCCCAAACAAGTTCCAAAGGAATGCAAGCTGTCCTGCAGGCTCAGCGAGCATCAATGTCAGTGTGAACTATCCGTCGACATTTAAATGAAATGAAACGCTATGGCAGGAGACCCAGGAGGACCCCACTGCTGACACAGAGACATAAAAAAGCAAGATTACAGTTTGCCAAAATGTACTTGAGTAAGCCAAAATCCTTCTGGGAAAACGTCGTGGACAGATGAGACCAAGATAGAGCTTTTTGGTAAAGCACATCATTCTACTGTTTACCGAAAACGAAATGAGGCCTACAAAGAAAAGAACACAGTACCTACAGTGAAATATGGTGGAGGTTCAATGATGTTTTGGGGTTGTTTTGCTGCCTCTGGCACTGGGTGCCTTGAATGTGTGCAAGGCATCATGAAATCTGAGGATTACCAAAGGATTTTGGGTCGCACTGTAGAGCCCAGTGTCAGAAAGCAGAGTTTGCGTCCGAGATCTTGGGTCTTCCAGCAGGACAATGACCCCAAACATACGTCAAAAAGCACCCAGAAATGGATGGCAAGAAAGCACTGGAGAGTTCTGAAGTGGCCAGCAATGAGTCCAGATCTGAATCCCATTGAACACCTGTGGAGAGATCTTAAAATTGCTGTTGGGAAAAGGCACCCTTCCAATAAGAGAGACCTGGAGCAGTTTGCAAAGGAAGAGTGGTCCAAAATTCCAGGTGAGAGGTGTAAGAAGCTTATTGATGGTTATAGGAAGCGACTGATTTCAGTTATTTTTTCCAAAGGGTGTGCAACCAAATATTAAGTTAAGGGTGCCAATAATTTTGTCCAGCCCATTTTTGGAGTTTTCTTTGACATTATGTCCAATTTGCTTTTTTTCCTCCCTTTTTTGTTGTGTTCCAATACACACAAAGGGAATAAACCTGTGTATAGCAAAACATGTGTTCCTGCAATACTTTTCTGTGAGAAATACTTGATTTTCTGGAAAAATTTCTGGGGTGCCAACAATTTAGGCCATGACTGTAATTAAATACAATATTGCTTTGTATAGCTGATTTGTCCTCCTCATGTGTATATGTGCATATGCTCCACTCTGAGTCATTGATCATTTACGACTGGTTGAAACTTCCTAGTCACAAAACTGCAATTTGCTATGTTTTTTACCAGTTTAGGTGAAAAAAAACCTGCCCACTTATGACTGAGTGATCCACTTAATGACTGCCATAAAAACTGTGGTAAAATCAGGTTCAGTCACATGGGTGCTTCAACTTAACAATCATCAAGACTTACAACCAATTGCGGTCATAAGTTAAAGTCAAAAACTACCTGTACTAATTTACAGTTTATTTCTTGACAAAATTATAATTTTCTTTGTAATTATATATTTTATAGGAAGCAAAAATGGACATTACCAATATTTCTTACAGCAATGTTACCTTACCCTGTTAGTTTTTTCTTTTGCTTGTTCTCTTGAAACTTGACTATTTGCCAAGGACTGCTTTTCTGAAGATTCCTTTTCTATTTGCAGTGAGGATGAATGCTTTCCTTTCTGAGGAGATACTAAAACAGCTCCTCCTAAAATAAAAATGAACAACTTCCCCTTAATGCTAAATTTATCACAGAGGATATGGTTACTAATTGCAGCTATATTATATATTATCTCCAATATCTAAGGGACTGTACCACCTGCATATATTGTAGATGTAGAGAAATACAAAGGGGAAGCTACTAAATTCATATTATGCTTGTAAACTTCCCAGGGACAGCTAGAGAGTAAGGAAGATGACCTTGATGATCAACTTCCTTATTTTCTACACTCATATTGGAACAGACTACTGGGCTAGATTGGCTTTAATCAATTCACCAACACAATTATTAAAATTAAAATAAAATGAATTCTTAGGGTCCATGTTAAATCACATTTTAGGAAGTTAAATGAAAACTATCAGGCTTTTACCTGTAACTGGGGTTGTCAAATCATGATGTGTTCTTTGGAGTCCACCAAGTGCTCTAAGTTGTGGAGTTGGAAGCCTACCACGTGCTCTTAAAGGTTCTGAAGAATCTGCCCTGTCTTCTGAAGAACTTACATTTTTCAAGGCAAAATAAGTAAGAAATGGGACAAAATATAATTATCCAATGAACAATTATTTAAAGTCCTCAGTCTGCATTAGAGGTTCTAAGTTATGAATTATTTGAGTCACAAACAAGGTATCACAAAGAGCTTCCAAGTTATTATCCCCAGTCTCTGGATTCTGTTTCTTTTTTGAATTTATAATTGTTTTTGAAGATTATTTGGGATTTTGTTATAAAATCTTGAGTAAATTTTGTAATTTAATCAAAATAATTTACAGATCATTTTCAATCATTGGTCTTAACATTTTCTAAATTTCACTTTCTCCTTTGTTACATTTGAAGAATACAAATTCAATCATTTTTACAGTTACTTTACTGTCCTACAAATGCTTATTAAATATATTTTTTCAAATAAAAAACTCCCAATAAATATATAGTGATGAATAATGATTATGCAGTTTTTCTTCATATGATTAAACTGATGTTATTTTAAAAAAACATTGGATTAAATCACTGAATATCTTGGTAAGTAATTATTTATAGCCTTATTCAAGCCAGAAAACTATGCTTTATCAAGCCTTGCAAATCAGAATTAGAACTGACATGAGTATGGTATTTGAATATTTGCTTAAGGTATATTACCTATTAGAATTTGTATACCCAAATTCTAGCTCAAGTTATTTGACATAAAAATCTAATCTTATTTACGTCAATGCACCAGAGCTCCCCACTAATGGTGAAATTAACATTGCCCTAGCTAACAGATGTTTAATCACAGAACTAAATACCCCATAACTCCAAACAGGAAAAATAATCTTTCAAATATTTACTTTTGCTGATTGTTTATACTCGCATCCTTGTCATTTTTTTCCACTTTTTTAACTTCATCAATTTCTTGCTTATTTTCTTCTTCTTTGCATTCCCCTAATGTAGCTGACAGAGTTTCCTGTTGCTCATCATCATGCAATTCATCCCAAACTAGACGTCGCTTGACAGGAGTAACAGAAGCATCTGATACACCTAAATTCTCAATGTTATTTTGCAACGGCGCAGGTTGTGCCAATATGTTAGGACCTGAAGACAGTTTATTTTCAGGAACCCTAAATAAAGAATAACAATTTATTAAATGTAAGATTTAATAACCATTTATGTATTTTAAGAAATATTTGGGATCTTCCTCAAAGATATGACTAATGGCAGTTATATCAGCTTAAATACATTTATGTTTCAAATATACTCATCTGCAAATTTAATAATCAAGTAATCCAAATGAGAAGGACCTATGAACTATACAACTAGCTCTCTGTGACAGTAGGGGCTTGAGTTGAAGGTAAAAAATAGGTCTCCATGTCACATGGAACCCAGATTTTCAAAGTAAGTTTGCAATATATGCTAGCAATCTGCTAAATAAAGGAAAGGGGAGAAGTTACTGTGCTTGACAATCTTTATGAGTATCTAAAATCTCTCTGTACACATACTGTACACATAAACGCACACATAAATACATAAATAAGGACCATCTCTATTTTACATATTCTTAATCAAATTTATTTGTGGGAAAATGTGCAAAAGTCAAGATAATATTTAATAACATGTTCATATTGTGGTTAAAATGTTTTTGGATGTAGTCTGAATGGATATATTCATATAGTAAATTATTGCTATACCATCACTTTCTTTCAAGCTTTTTATTTTTAATTTTCCAGGCTAACCTGCAGCGAAGGGATTGTCTGAAGGTTTTCCATCTAAATATTAACAAGGCCCAGCTCTGTTTAATTTTTTATCCAAAAATACCATATTTTTAAAACACAATCTTCTTCTATATCTAATTTCTTACCCTGCTAAATCAAGCGCTCTGATATTGTTGCTCATGGTTTCTTCCACACTGGATTCAGAGGACAAATCCCAGAGTCTATTGTTATCTGACAGGATTTGATTTAAATGATCTCTGGAAAAGTGGGTTCCTTGTATCCTCTGCTTGTAAGCTTCTGCTTTCTCTCGAAGTTCTTTCACCTGGATATGAAGATTTCACAGTTATTGATGTAAGTTTTCTTTTTTAACTTGTACTATTTTTGTCAATTTTGCTGGCTAATTAACAGCCACCAACAGCACAGAACAGCATGTCACAGACAATGCACAAACACTGCAGCGCAAATATCAAAGGATACAGATACATTTTTAACGAATGCTTCTTTTAAGCAGTCAAGCCAAAGATCACTGGTCAGTAAATTACTAGCAAGCATCAAACTATGCACATGCTTAATATAACAATACTTTTTTATGATTCATAAATTTTATAATTGCTCCAAACATGAAAAACTTAAGACATGACCAACCTCCATATACCACATGGTATTTAGAGTGTTTTGAGAATCCTGAGGAGAGGAATACAAAAATAAACAATATTTACTAATTTTGTATTAATATTACAAATTTACTTCAAAAACTAAAATGATTTCTTCCATTCTGCTATGACTATGTTATTATACTGCCTCCTAGAGTTCACACTGCAGAAGTGTAATTTAACTTCCTTAAAAATATGGCATATTTAATGAACAGATTGAATAAATATTTGACAACTGTAAAATGATGCATAGTACATTTTCTGTACTGATAGAATGGCAACAACTGATCTCCATTTTTTACATCTGTATTGTTATTTTTATAGCATCAGTATTCACCAAATTAAATAAACAGTTACTCCTCTGTTACTGTTCCATAAATCTCATTTTTACTACTGCTTTCCTGGGGAATACTGACTTCAGCCAAGGTAGGAGAAACTGAAGTGTTTTGGATTTTATTCTGCAGTTCTTTGCGATTTGTGAGGGAGTTTGAATTAACTTCAGTAGTGGTTGTTTCACAACAGACCAGACCTTTTTATTATTTTGTAACCTAGCATAACTATTTCATCAAATTATATTCTTTTTCACAATACACAGGAGTACAAATAAAGCACTTCTTTTTGAATGATTAAATAAGCCCCATCCTTTGCGAGACTCAGACAGCTATTTCAGAAGCTGCTGATGGTGGTTCCCTTTACTCCTCAAAATGTGATGACAGCATTTCTGATTTTTAAAAAATTCCAAAGAGTACAGTACTGTAACAGAAACAGAAACCAACAGATATCCCAAGAGCTTCAAAAACAGGATAGCAGCAGTATTAAGATTACCGTAGTTGTATAGCATTAAAGTATTTAATTTCCAATATAGGAAATATCAATTTCCTGTATCATTTTATGGATTTTACGTTAAATGTCATTATATTAATTAAATAAAATTATTATTTATGTTGAGAGAGGGAATTATCTTTCATTTATTGAAAAGGTTAGAAAGTCTTGAACCCTGGGAATGAGCAAAAAATGCACATTGCTATAGAACCTGCTAGAAAGCTTGAATTCTGATACTGCCCTTTTTGGAGCATAGCTTTGACGTAAGATCTTCAGAAACGGTTCATCTGAAATTATTAACTGTAGGATGACAGGTTAGAAAAGATCAGCATTATATAAGATCTTTCTCTATGTTTAAGTATTTATTATCTCGTCTTCTTCTTTTTAGATGGATGATCCTAAACTCAGAATCATCATCTTTTCAATAAATACAAACCCCAGGAACAAACCAGTTGCTGAGAAAAATTTCAGAGAACTCGCAAAAGACAGTAGTTTTGTTCAGATTGCTCTAAAAGCTAATTATTTCCTCTATCCAATAACAAAAGCAGAATGCCACAGTTTGTGCACATAAATAGATTAAAGAGATGTAACACATGAAACTAATCTCTATTTTAGTCTTCTTGATTACAGAAATTCAGTTCCAACTAATTCAGGAAACCCTCTGTAACTTTTAATGGAGAAATATTTGAAAACAACACTGCCTCTTCAGTCACTGAGTCCAATCCTGTTCTCTGTGCAGATACATAAAAAGTAAAATAAAACCAACAAAACTGAGTGAAAAGAGCTGCCTTGTAACATTAGACCTCAAATCAAATCAAATATTTATTATTACAGCCATGGGCCAATACAAAATTAAAAGTTCAAATAAAACAAAACTAAACAGAACCGAACACAAGAAGGCATAGCAATATTATCCGCCGGGACCTGAAGACCTGGCTCTTCGAGCTTTCTGGCCTGGACTGAGAGTATTAACTGGGGTTTTAATTGTATTTTAATTGTGGTTTTTATTTCAAGGTTAATGTAATCATTTTAATTGTTTTTAATTTTTGTAATTTGCTGTATTGTTTTTAAAAAATCTTGTGAACCGCCCTGAGTCCTACGGGAGAAGGGCGGTATATAAGTCTAATAAAATAAATAAAATAAATAAATAATGAATAAAAATACGTAATAAAATTAATTATAAAAGATTATTTAAAAGATCTAAAAATATTTAATTTTGTTTCTGGCAAATCCCCAGTGCTGCGCCGTGATCACTGCCTGCTCGTCCTTATGCAACCAGTGGAGATAAAAACTTTCTGAATGACCAAGATACCTATCGATTATGGGGAGGATATGGTTTTTTCAAATATCTCTATAGAAAGAACATCAAAGAGTATGTGTCCAATGGTCTCCACCTCTCCTGAGCCACAGGAACAGAGTCTTTCAGTCAGTGGTGTCTTTTTATACTTGCCATCCAAGACAGCCGATGGAAATGCATGGCACCGTGCGAGCGAAAATGCTTTCCAGTGGTTTACTGACTCCAACTGGCTAAGACAACTGGCAGGTATAACAGCATATCTAATAGGAGTGTGGAGCCAGAAACAGCGGAGCTATACCTATGTCCGCTTGCCTCTCGATGTCCTCTACCCTTTGTTGCAAGGTTTGTTTTGCTTGGTTGTAGTCCAATTTGAGTATTGAGGCTAAAGAGAAGCCTAGTTTGGCAAGGTTGGACTCGACTGCCTTAATCAATGAAGAGGAGAATTTGTCTTGAAGGACTACCCTAACCCTCAAATGAGGAGATGTAATTATTTGAAAGAGTGGGTGCATAGAGAAAGCCATTTCTGAGAAACAAGAGCAGAGATTCAAAACAGCTGGTTAAATGTTGTATTTAAGTTCTACCATGTTCAGTAAAAATGTTGTTTTTCATTTTTCTGCTGTGCAATACTATTTATAAAATATACAACAGCATATATTAAAAGGACAACTTTCAAAAGATAAAGCAATATCAAAACTTTCAAATGAATTCCTTGGAAATAAATCATATACTCACTTGATAAGGTATATTTTTTCTGACATGGACCCAGGCTCCTTGTTTATAGATGTATTGACTAGGAGATAAGAATTTCGATCCATATTCTGTGTTCATTTTCCTAGAAAAACACAGTTCCAAGTAAGAAGGTATAAATATTATTTTGTAACTGTGTAGGAAAATAAGAATGCTAAATAGCAAAGTAATACATAGAATAAAATAGAAATTCAAACAAACAACATTTGTATAGGAAGAGTGTGTCTTTGACAGAAATTAATTTTTCAAGACAGATACAGTATACAGGTCTTAAGAATATCAGATTTTTAGGCCAGCACCAGAACCACTACATCAACAGGGTTTCTATTTTAGAAATCAATGAACAGAATAAACTTTGCTAAGAGAGATAAAGACAGGGCTTTTCATCCAGTGGTACGGGTACCACCTGTGGTACATTGGCACCTGGCAGGTGGTATGCGACCATCCTAGAAAAGTGGTAGTGGGGAAGGGGAATGAGCTGAACCTGTGGCAGCACCGCAGAAGCCTGAGTGAGAGATGGCTGGAGCTGCAGGGCTGTCAGGGCTCAGCGGAAGCACCAGGATCAGCACCAGGTTCCAGCTGGAGCTCGGTGCTGATCTCGGCGCTTCTGCTGAGCCCAAAAGAAGTACCGATCAGCTGGAATGTTGCACCATCCCCAGGGTCTTGTGATTTACATTCAGATGCTTGGCAACAGATTTGTATTTATGATGGTCACAGTATCACAGGGTCATGTGAAGTGACCAAAACCTGCTGCAACCACCCAGCAGACGGGGGGAAATAGAAACCAACACCCCCCCACCACACCCCCGCTGCCAATCCTCAACAGAAATGCTCACAATGAAAATCTCGGACAGGAGGAAAAGCGCCGCCAGGCGGGCAGGCAGGTGTCTTGCTCAGCTCTGGATTGGGGGGCACTTTTTTCAGTGCCATTGTAACTTCGAACAGTCACTAAGCGAACCATTGTAAGTCGAGAGCTACCTGTACTTCATCACTTTTTTCCTTTTTTTTTTTTGGTCAAGTTTTTGACACCTTGCTAGGCAACTGGTGGTACTCGGATGTTGCCATATCCTAAAAGTGTTACAATGGGTGAAAAGGTTGAAAAGCCCTGAACTAAGAGATGAATCAGGAAATCTCCAAATCCTCTGTGAGTTCATATGGGGACATTAAGCAATCCCTATTTCTTAAACACAAGGAAGGAGGGAAGCATTTCAACTGACCAAATAATCAGGAAAAAACAAAACACTTTCTCTACTCATTTTCAAAGTTGACTCTATTTAAACAAATATAGATATAATGGAGGAATTCATATACTGTTATTCAAATCTGGTCTAGTATTTTATATGTGTAGTGAAAATAGAATTCAAGGCATTTTATATTCTGATATACTTTATACTTACTTAAAACATCTGTGTGAACACAGCAACTTCTGTTTTAGTTTTTGTTCTTTCTGCTTTGTTTCGAATTCATTTTGATTTGATGAATCTTCTGTTGTCTTTGTAGTGGTTTTATTTTTTTCATTCTAACGAAAAATAACAAAAATACTTTATTGTTGATTGTATAAATTATAATTCATTAAAATATTTATTTATTTATTTATTTATTAAATTTATATACCACCCTTCTCCCGCGGGACTCAGGGCGGTGAACAGGGCACATATAAATAGCAAATACAAAAATTAAAAAGAGAATTAAATAATCGCCCAGTAAAACAATACAGTATAAAAACCCATTAAGAACCCTAAAATCCCCCCATCAGGCCAGGCCAGCTTGTTCAAATAAGTGGGTCTTCAGACCGCGTCAGAAGGAGCGAAGGTCCGGTGCCGTCCGGAGCTCGACCGGCAGCTGGTTCCATAAAGCCGGAGCACCCACAGAGAAGGCCCTCCCCCTGGGGGCCGCCAGCCGACATTCTCTGACCGGAGGCACCCTGAGGAGGCCCTCTCTGTGGGAACGCACAGGGCGGAGGGAGGTTGACGTCGGCAGCAGGTGGTCCCCAAGGTACTCCGGACCCATGCCATGTAGGGACTTAAAGACCATAACTAGAACCTTGAACCTCACCCGGAAGACAACTGGTAACCAATGCAGCTCACGGAGCAAAGGTGTAACATGGGAGTACCAGGAAACTCCCAAGACAACTCTCGCGGCCGCATTCTGTACCAGTTGGAGCCTCCGAGTGGTCTTCAAGGGAAGCCCCATGTAAAGAGCATTGCAGTAGTCCAGACGAGAGGTCACGAGCGCATGAGTGACCGTACACAGGGCATCCCGGTCTAGATAGGGCCGCAACTGGCGCACCAGGCGAACCTGGGCGAAAGCCCCCCTAGTCACGGCCACTATATGGTCTTCCAGAGTAAGCCATGAATCTAGGAGGACTCCCAAGTTGCGAGCCCTATCTACGGGGGGTAAAAGCTCACCCCCCATAGAAAGAGATGGAATATTTTGAATGTCCCGGGATGCCGGAATGCACAGCCACTCAGTCTTGTCAGGGTTGAGCTGAAGTCTGTTCCTCCCCATCCAGACCCGAACCGCCTCCAGGCAACGGGACATCACGTCGAGGGCATCACTGGGGTGGTTTGAGGTCGAAATAAAAAGTTGGGTATCATCGGCGTACTGATGTTACCCAACTCCAAAACCACGAATGATCTCACCCAGCGGTGTCATATAGAAGTTAAACAGAAGAGGCGAGAGGACCGACCCCTGAGGAACTCCACAAGCGAGAGTCCTTGGGGACGACCTCTGCCCCCCTGCCAACACCGACTGCGAGCGTCCCAGGAGATAGGAGGAGAACCACTGAAGAACTGTGCCTCCCACTCCCAATCCCCTGAGACGCCGCAGCAGGATACCATGGTCGATGGTATCAAAAGCCGCCGAGAGGTCTAATAGGACTAGGACAGAGGAATATCCCCTGTCCCGGGCCCTCCAGAGATCATTCACCAGAGCGACCAATGCCATCTCCGTGCTGTACCCGGGCCTGAAAACCGATTGGGACGGGTCTAGATAATCTGCTTCATCCAGGACCAGGGGGAGCTGATGCGCCACCACATTCTCAACAACCTTCGCAAGAAAGCGAAGGTTGGAGACCGGACGAAAGTTATTCAATACAGCTGGGTCCAGGGCGGGCTTCTTGAGGAGAGGTCTCACCACTGCCTCCTTCAAGACGGTGGGGAAATTACCCTCACTCAGAGAAGCCGATATAACCGCCTGGAACCAGCCTCGTGTCCCCTCCCGAGCTGCATAGACCAGCCAAGAAGGGCACGGGTCCAATAAACATGTGGTGGAGCTCAACCTCCCCATAATCCTGTCCACTTCCTCAGGGGACACAGAATCAAACTCCTCCCAGATAACATCAAGACCGCCCGTGTCCTGGTCGTCGGACTCTGCCCAGTTGGAGTCCAGACCGGTCCGAATCCAAGCGATTTTATCCAACAGATGTTGACCAAACTCCTCGGCACGACCCTGCAAGGGTCCCTCCCTCACCTCCTGATTAAGGAGGGAGCGGGTCACCCTGAACAGGGCGGCCGGGCGATTATCTGCGGACACGATGAGGGCAGAGAAGTAATTGCACCTCGCCACCCGGTTCTTAGTCGCAACCGGTCGGATTCGGATCGGCTGGACCTCCAACAGCTCTCTAGGCCCCGTCTCCGACGCTTCATCTCCCGGAGCTCTGCAGTAAACCATGGAGCTCGATGGGATCTGCACCGGGTAAGGAGCCGCAAGGGTACAACTTGGTCAAGTGCCTTAGTGGCCGCCCTTTCCCAGGCTTCCACTAGGGCATCCGCCGAGTTGTGAGCAACGGAGGCAGGTGGGGACCCCAGCGCTGCCTGGAACCTATCAGGATCCATTAAGCGCCTGGGGCGGTACCATCTAATTGGCTCCGTACCCCCACAGCGGGGGGTGGCAAAGCGGAAGACCAGCCGCAGGAGGTGGTGATCGGTCCATGACAGGGGCATGATAATTGGAGAGCCCCCACCAAGATCATCAAACCACCGTCCAGATAAAAAAAACAAGTCAAGGGTGTGGCCTCCTTCATGAGTTGATTCAGAAATTACCTGCATCAGGTCCATGGCCGTCATGGAAGCCATGAACTCCCGAGCTAACTCAGATGAGCCTCCAAGGGATGGTAGATTGAAGTCTCCCAAGACTATGAGCTTGGGAAACTCAACCACCAACCCAGAGAGGACACTGAGTAGCTCAGGCAGAGCTGCCGCTGCGCAACTAGGCGAAAAGTACACCAGCAGCAAGCCCAACTGCGCCCCTAGACCAAATCTCAAAAAGAGCGACTCACACCCGACTATCTGGGGAAGTGGTCTCCCGCGGACATAAGGTCTCCCTAATAACTACCGCCACTCCCCCGCCCCTACCATGAGCCCGAGGCCGGTGTAGCACCCGGAAACCTGGTGGGCAAAGATCGACCAAAGGAACACCACCCTCTGGGCCCAACCAAGTGTCCGTGATGCAAGCCAGGTCCGCATGCTCATCCTCAACTAAATCCCGAACGAGGGGAGCTTTATTAACCACAGATCTGGCATTCAGGTACACCAGCCGGTGCTCAGGAGGCTGCACATCCTCGCCCCCGGGACCCTGGGGAAGAAACAGAGGGTCGGAGCGTCTCACCGCTTGTAAATAGCGGAGACGACCCTCCCGGTAACGATACGGCCCTCTGTTCATGCGCCTGCTGCCATTCCCCAACGTCGTGGGAATTGGTAGTCCCACGACCCGCTCCTGAGCCCTGGAGGCAACCACACCCCGCTCTCCCCCCACGCGATCAGATCCAGGCCTGGCCTGAGCAGCGGTTGATAGACCACCCCCCATAGCCGAACAACCACAACCCACTCCCACCCCCCTCCCTAATCCCTTAAAAAATTTTACTAAAAAATTAACCAGGGGCCTCTTATTAAATTTATATTGGAGGCCCCTGCCCCTACCCAGCCATTTAACTATATTTTATTAAACATCTAACTTTCAAATGTAATTATTAATCTTAATGTTATGTGATATAAATATTATTGTAGAATGTTTCCAACAGAACACTTACTGATTACAGTTCTTGGTATGATATTTGTGAACTTCAAAAACTCAATAATTGTCAGAAATAATTTGAATACACTATGTTGCTGGGAAAAATATGTATTTGTATTTGACTTAAATATGATCAGAAAATAAGAGTAGAAATAAATAGAGATAAATACAAATATTAAGTACATAATGTTTTTCATATTACAGGTAGTTCTCAACTTACAAATTTGTTTAGTGACCGTTCAAGGTTACAATGGCACTGAAAAAAGCTACTCCTTTTCACATTTACGACCATTGCAGCATCCCATGGTCACATGATCAAAATTCAGATGCTTGGCAATTGACTTATATTTATGATGGCTGCAGTATCCTATAGCCATGTGATTACCTTTTGAAACCTTTTGACAAGCAAAGTCAATGGGGAAGCCAGATTCACTTAACAACCATGTTACTAATTTAACAATTGCAGTGATTCACTTAACAACGGCAAGAAAGTTCATAAAATCAGGCAAAACTCACTTAATGACTGTCTTGGTTAGCAACAGAAATTTAGGGCTCAATTGTGGGCATAAGTCAAGGACTACCGGTAATCTGACTTAGTACAAGAGTATGATCAACTACATTTTTATTACTTCATTGCCTCTTAGGTTACTTAAGATATTATTCTCAATATTCTAGATCCAGCAAACATGAGTATTTCTATTCATATATTCATGCCAAATCACCTACCACTATCTATAAGTCTCTTTCGTACTATGTTTTTAATTTTGGCTTGATGGCATGAAGATTGAGCCTTAAATATATTTTAAAATGATGTTTTCAGTTAATATTTAACATTTTTAATGAATATATGACCAAGAAATATCA
This sequence comes from Vipera ursinii, assembly GCF_947247035.1. Taxonomy (NCBI): domain Eukaryota; kingdom Metazoa; phylum Chordata; class Lepidosauria; order Squamata; family Viperidae; genus Vipera; species Vipera ursinii. Next base: position 43,725,984 of record NC_139515.1, read on the forward strand.
AAAACCTCCAAAAAAATCTGTGATATTTTAAAAAATATTTTTAAAATATGTATCATTTCTTTATGTATCGCAATCACCAGGATGAGAACATGAAATGAATCAGCCAAATTAGAAATTCTAAGTATAGAAATTGCTAATTGAAAAGGGACATAATGCTTTAAAATGTAATAAATGAAGTACAATACCTTTTCTCCACAGGAGACTTCTACTGATTCAGATCTAGGACCTTCACTCTCTTCCAGAAAGCATTGTTTCAGTTGTTTTATAGGGGGTGAAGGTTTGAAATTCCTTTCATATTCAGTTTCATGGATAATAACGGGAGACTTAAATGGAGGAATGGATTGACTTGATCTGTGAATAAACTTTGGATTATAAAATACATCAATTTACTTTTTTAATAAAGCTAAGTAACTTTGCCATTGAAATTACAGAGACTTAGTGATGTTTAATCTCTGCTATATTGCTGCACAGCAGAAAAGTCTTAATCAGTTGATACAGAATGATCCAGCCATTTATTTACAGGCAATAGTACTCAAAATACAACTGTATATAGCTGAGAGGTCAGCGAATAATACCAAATATAAAGTATTTGGAACAAAATAGAGTATTTAGCATACAATGTAACAAATCAAAAAATGCAGTACAACAAACAATAACTGGAAAAAGCCCCAGTGAAGACATTGTCCTGCATACTAAAACTGCAACAAATAAGTAACACAACATTTTATTAAGACTTTAGTCTAAATACAAAGGAACTCTGGAAAAAGCCTCACTGAGCATAATTTAGCTTATTTTTAAATTAAAAAATATAAAGTTGTGCGATGCCTTTCAAAAATGGAAATACTTCTTAAAATACTTAAAAGTTACCTGATCTGCTGCAAGGACTGGAGAAAGCTTCTGTGGGGTTTTCCAAACAAACTCTCTTTGATACTCAGAACTTCTAGGGAAGCTTCTTGACCGTGAAATATTTATGCCTGCTCTCCTCTGTAGAACTCTGTTCAGCTGACAGTTGATATTAATAATAAATTCAGAATGTCATTTCTTTTTGTGGTCAAATATCAAAAGTTATTATTATCAACACTAAAATGGACAATGCTGATAAAAGCAAAGTATAACATTCTGTACACAAGCATGGAAACATACATTTTAAATCTAAACCTGTTACCATTAGTGGTTAGAACTGCCATTGATTTAACATGACGAAGCACTGAAAATATTTAGGCTGTCATATAGTCAGTGGCAATTTATTTATTTGAATAATGAAACAATATGCCAGTAAATTTTAAACCAATGTGTCAACATTAGCTTTCTTGACTGCTTCTTTTCTATTATTATTTTTCCTTTTGACTAATTTATATTGCTTATATGGCAGTTTGGGGAAATCTATTAAATTTATGTGATTAAATTCTTAATGAACAGTTGTAGGACAATTTTCTTCCTTGAATCTTGTGTTATTGATACCTTGAATCTTGTGGGGGGTTTTATAATCACCTGATATTTTAGCCCTCTTCCTGTAAAAGATATTTCTTTTTTTTTTCAAAGCCCTCAGGGGATTTCTTGCTTTATCCTTTCTTAGAATCCAAAGATTCTTGCACCTCTCCTAGTGTAATGATTACATTTCCTAAACTAGGCAACTTCCAGATGTGGAGACTCTTGATTTCTAAAACTTTTAGCAATTGCCATTCTGGCTCTCTGGAAAATTCTGCAAATTAAAGTTCACGAATCTGGAATGCACCCAGGCAGGGAAAGTTGTTTTGTCCACATTAAGTATCCCATGGCTTAGGCCCGGGATACTTGCAGGACCATCTACTGCTGGGAACAAATTCCCATCGCCCAGTACGCTCACACAGAGAAGGCCTCCTCAGGGTACCGTCAGCTAGGCAATGTCGGCTGGCGACCCCCAGGGGGAGGGCCTTCTCTGTGGGAGCGCCAGTCCTATGGAATCAGCTCCCCCCTGAGCTTCGGATGGCCCAAAATCTCCAATCCTTTCGCCGCGGCCTCAAAACACTCCTATTCCACCAGGCTGACCTGGACTGACAGGCATTTTAATTAATTATATTTACAATTTTTAATTTATTTTTAGTTTTTTAAATTTATTGCACAGATGATTTTAATTTTATTTTTATCTTAATTTCTGTACTTATTATATGTTTTGTTGTTAGCCGCCCTGAGTCCTTCGGGAGATAGGGCGAGATATAAATCCCATTAATAAATAAATAAATAAATAATAGTTACAATGAATTATTTCTGAGCTTTAACTTGCAACATCAAATCAAACTTTTTTTTGTACTTCCTACCCCATGATCTGTTTTTCCTAATTCTTTTTTGGTAGATGCTAATACTTTATTTTCATGCACTGGAGTTTGGGGCACTGACTTCTTGCTTCTTCCAAGTGCTTCAGTTGATTCAGATCCAGATCCTGCAGAGCTGAGATGCAGTTTTTCAGGAAGCCTGGGTGCATCAGGTGTGTCAGTTAGATCCTTATTCAGTTCAACATCCTTGCTGTCAGTTTTGTGCAATTCAGCTGGCTCACTGACTTCGAATTCTGATAACGCAGCTTTCTCCAAGCCATTACCTCCATTCCATTGAAAAGATTTTGAAATTTGTGTGTCATAATGAGGCACTCTTCTCTTAGAAATAAAATTTGGTTCTCTTGTGATCCCTGTAATACATGCAATATCAAATACTCTGAAAATTCTGAAAAAGAATTTGAACACCAATCTATTTCTTTTGCATGCATGCAGAAAAAGAGAAAGATACAAACACAAATAAACATTTCATCAAAGAAATGCTCCTTTTAGTTTGGATAACACCTATTAGTATATTAACCTTCAGTCTTACTATTTTCTATTACCAAATACACGTCAAACAATGAAGAATATTTAATTTTTCAGACCAAATATCTAAGTACATTCTCTTTTCGTCTTAACAGGAAGCAAGTTAATTTAGTATCTAATATTTTTGTGTTTTAATGGTATCTAATGCAGTATTACGAACACAAACACAAACATGAAACTGTGTTTACCCCACTGCATGATAAAATTTATTTAACGAAATCTAGATAATTAGTATGTGGAAAGCAGTAGCTATTGTAAGTATTTCTTACAGAAGAAATAAAAACATCTAATTTGTCTTACCAAACTCATCTGATCGAAGGCCAGCCCATCGGCATTTTTGTTCATGTGTAGAGTTGCAGACTCTAGGCTGTTCTGACTGCTTCCATTTGAAGTTTCTTTTGTACTCACTTAATCCCTACAATAATATAAAATGTGAAATAGTAATTTTATGCCTTATTTCTTCCAAACTCAGTAAAGTCACAACCTGGAAGAATTCACGTAAGCATTTTTACTTGATACCAATATATACCAAGGTATAATTTCTCATAACACTAAAAAATAAAGACAAAAGATTTAGCCAACAGGTTTTCCTATTTATATGATTTGATTCTATCTGAATCTACTTCATACATTTGCATAAGCGTGGTTACATTCATACTTTGAATATGCTTATCTTATTTCCTCAAGCAGCTTAGTACATGCAGTTCCTTCATAAAGTAAAATTTACTTTAGTACTAATAGGAAATGTCTTGTAGAAAGGAAACAAAACTTATTAAATTTTTATTTCATATTACTTAACCCATCAGAATCTAACTTCACATGTTTGAGATTGTATAGGTGCTCCTTGATTTACAAGCACAATTGGGATCAGAATTTCTGTCATTGTCACTACAGTCATAAATTGAGTTGACCCGCTTTTATGACATTATGCAGTCATTAAGCAAATCATCAAGAACGTTTAAGTGAATCATGTCATCATTAATCAAATACAGCTTCCCCAGTGGCCATTTTTTGAAAAAAAAATGGCAAAAAAGGTTGCAAATTGTGATCATGATTGCAGGATGCCACAAATGGTCATAAATAAAATCCTGCTGCCAGGTGGTCAAGCTGCAATCACATGACACAGGATTGGTGAGATAGTCATAAATGCAAGTACAGGTCATAGGTCACTTTGTCCCAGGCTGTTGTTATTTCAAAAGGTTGATAAACAGTCATATGTTGAGATTTAAAAGCAACTAGTTTTCTTTTAAAAATCTGGATGAGTAAGTCCTTTTGTGATAACTGTTCTGTTAATTTACAATTAAAGGGAATTATAAACTTTAGAGACATTATTTAATAATTAAGGGCTATAATACATATTAGAACAAAAAGTCAATCAGCATCATCACATATATTGTTCTACATGGCACATTGTCAAAAGCCGTCTTTGCAAATGTAGCAATTTGCTTACAGATGGGAATAATACTCTTAATAACATGATGCTGCACTTATAACTTAAACATCACAGTAAAGGCTAACAACTGTAAATATGGTATATATTTTGTCCAATTTATGAAGAGACGTTAACTTCATTGTGTAAATAGACTGAAGCTTCTGGTTAAATTTCCAAGGATTAGACTTAATTTTAAAAGCAGTTTGAAATTCTGTTCAATTACTAAACAAAAAATATTTTCATGTCATGAAGTGTTGTTGCATGTAATAGGTAATTTCATCTGCAGGATGCTACATATTAATAAACAAAAACCATTAAAAATAAGTTTAATACGATACTGTTTTATGAAAGCTATTTGGGCAGTGAACAAGACTCTTCGGTTTTCCTTATTATTTTCTTACTTTTCCTCTTTTACTTAACAATTAATTGCTCTCGACTTTCCTATTCCAGAAACCAATGATAACGCTCAGGTTATATAAGGCAGTTTCACTATTCTTTCTTCTTCACAAATTCAGATACATTATGCTCTTTAACAGTCCATAATTTTTAACAATACTGTACTTCTTGAGATCTTTTCTGTAGGTGGTTTAATATTCCATATTAATATTCTTTAAGTAATATTTTATTACTTATAGCAGAATAAAAGTTAATAGTGAGCAAAACTCTATTAACCAGAGGAGGGAGGAGAGATTGTATTCTATACACTACAAGATATAAACTTAATTGGTTCTAATGCTAGGTTTACAAAAGAACAATGTGGATTAATTCTTTATTCCTGACCACTCACTCATCTCCACTGAATAAAAGATTGAAACAAATATATACTTTATAGGTTTAGGGCTGGGTTAGAATAATTAGGATAACTAATAAAGAAAATTAAAATCCAAATTTCCAAGATACAAATTTCTGGATGGTATTTTTGAAAGAAGCTGTTTTTGAAGCACTACGGCAGGGGTGTCAAACTGCCAGCCCATGGGCCAGTTGCATCATGCCCACCCCCATTCCAGCAATGCAAAAAGTCGTGATACATTGCGACACATCATGTGACATGGCGAGTTTGACACCCGTGGACTACGGGCTGTTTCTAAATATGTAGGTAGCATTTCAAGATTACAAAGTCTCAACTTTTAAATATTTCATTCCAAAGCCATTCCAAACATATCAAACGTATTCCAGTATTGAAATATAGACTATTCCAACAGTGAAATTAAGTTTGGACACGTCTAGATGTCAGATCACTTCTTATAAAGTTGGAATGAACGTCTAATGAGGGTGAGAAACAATATTTGGATTCAATACAGATAACTCTCACCAACTGCCTTGTTTAGCAACAGTTTGAAGTCACCAGAGTGTTAAAAACACCCAGCTTTGCGACCAGTCCTTGCATTTACAACTGTCATATCCCACATTCATGTGATCATCATTTGGGCAGTTTGTAATCAGCATGCATTTATGACTATCAGTGTCCTGTAGTCATGTGATTACATTTTGCATGCTTCCCAACAGGCAGGGAAGAAGCAGTTAATAGAAAACAGAGAAGCAAATCACAATCATGTTTTGCTTAATGACTATGATCTTGAGATGATCATTAAACATTGATTCCCTTACTGACCAAATGGGAAATGATATAAGTCTGTCAGAAGTCATATGATTTTTTGCTTAATAACCAAGTTGCTGGACCCAATTGCCATTGCTAAATGAGGACTACCTGTATGCTTCAAGGTTTTGTACACCTACTCTCATTGGTAAAATTGTACTGTGTAACAATAAATCTGAAACCTGCCTACCTTACACATGCTGTACCTGTTGCGCAAATAAAAATGGATCAATTATCAGCAGGAAAAAATAAATTAAAAGGCAAAAAATATATAATCTATGTGCAAGTGCCATGTAATTTATTGCTTGTGAAATAGTGTTAAAAATTAGCTAATATTCATATATATTTCTTTAAAAACCATTCAGCTTTTTTTATTTCACACTTAAGTGGCTTTGTAAAAATATAGCTTTTGGCTGAAAACTGAATTATGTATTTTTTATCGTGTATCACTCACAATGGTTACACTCATCCTTATTTCCACAAACTTAGGACATCATGTCATACTCAATTCACCACCTCTCCTAACTCAAAGCAAAGATTCCAAACAGCACTTCCCACGGCTCAACTCACTTCATCCCACAAATATCCAAGAGTTTTTCTGCTATATTCTTTTCTGAAATTCATTTCAGTAACACACTGGCATAGACCAAATCATGCCCAACATGCAAAGATAAGTCACCCTCTATTCTAAATGATACCATTGAATTATGATACTATCCTTGTCTTTATCTACCGCTCCCACCTTTTCTTCTGGCAGGCTCCAATGATGTTAAATGTATTATAGACATTAGCCTAATAAGTGAACTGTTCTTTCCATTTGAGCCCAAGCAGAGCAGACAATGGAACTTCCCGTCGTCGTACAGTTTTTAACACCGGAATAAGGATCCTGAATAAGGAGAGACCCAGCCTTAAGACTTACCACGGATCCTACTTTCCCATGCCAGCTCATTCCCGTTGGAAACCACATGCTACCTAACTCACTGCCTTCCTATCCTGGGGCCCACTTAGGCTAGGCTTGACGATGGGTTTGCGAGACAACCAGCAGCTGCCGACCCGAATTATTTCCTGATGAAGACAGAACAAACCCCCGAAGCGGCAACAATGGGCGCTTCTCTTGAAACGACCATAATACAACGGCCAGTACCAAGTATGCGCGGGGGGAGGAGAGGAGAGATAAAGAACGGAAGCCGAGCGTTTGCCTAGAGCAGGGGTCGGCAACCTCGGCTCTTTTATGACTCGTGGACTTCAACTCCCAGAATTCCTGAGCCAGCATAGCTGGCTCAGGAATTCTGGGAGTTGAAGTCCACGAGTCATAAAAGAGCCGAGGTTGCCGACCCCTGGCCTAGAGCTTAAAGCTTCTTAGGAAAAGAGGGGAGAGCCTCTCGCCGAGGACACGACGGCAGCGCCCTCTCACCTTCCAGCGTACAGGCATGACTCTTCGCCTGGCTGGAACTAGACGTGGACAGCGAAAACGTGCAAGTCTTCTAAGGCGAGAGAAAAGAAGGCGGTTGCGGTGGAAGCAGAGAAGGACGCAACAACTGTAAACAGAGGCGTTTCCTTGACAAAAAACCCCGCGGCCTACTTGGCTCCGGCCTTCGGACGCCTGCGCGAGAAGTCACCAATCAGAGCCTGCGCGCGCGTTTGCCTTCGACGCCCCTCTGACTCTTCCCTTTCCAACTGCCGGCGGGCTTACTTGAGCGGGAGCGCTTTCTTTGCTAGCGGGGGAAGTCGCGCGTCCGAGGGGGGGAGGGAGGGAGGGGTTAATGTTGCTCTCTTCCCTCATGGAGAGATCTCTATAATCGTTGTTGAATTCCTCCTTTGGGTGCTTGTAACTGCTGTAGGATAAGGTGGGTTTATGTTTATACGCAGATTCGTGTCCAAATAAACCATGGCGAATGGGATGACCTTTCGAGACTTACCCCTCCCCCCCAAACAGATTGTTGAAATAAAATGAGGCACAGACGAGCATCACTCCGGGTGCCTTAATGTGTAATTAAGACCGCTTCCCTTCCACTTTGCTTAGCCTTAATTCATGAAGCAAAAGAGGATTTGGAGAATTGGAAAGGAGGACGAATGGGGGCAATGCAGGACACGCACTTTTTTCCCCCCAAAGTGGGGGGGGGGAAACAAGGGTGCGTCTTATGGTCCGAAGGTGATCCGTATGGCCAGCCCCAACCTCCGCAAGTGAAAGCAAGGGAGATTGCAATTGGCTCCTGCAATCTCCCTGCGGCCCGGCTTTCTCTTGCAGAAGGCAGGCTGAAACGGAGCAAGGAATGCGAATCGGCCGATCTCGCGCTCCTGCGATCTCTGCTCGGGTTCAGCTTCTCTTTGCTACAAGAGAAAGCAGGCTGAAACAAAGCAAGGGAGATTCCCTCGCTCCGTTTCAGCCTGCTTTGTCTTGTAGCAAAGAGAAACTGAAACCGAGCAGAGGAGATCGCAGAAGCGCGAGATCGGGCGATTCGCATTCCTTGCTCCGTTTCAGCCTGCCTTCTGCAAGAGAAAGCCGGGCCGCAGGGCTGCCTCCGTAGGTACTGCTCTAACGCGGAGAGGGAAGGACAAAGAGGGAGGGAAGGAAGAAAGAAGGAAGGGACAATGGGAGAGGGGGGGGGGAGAGGGAGAAAGAGAAAAATAGAGAGAGAAAGGGAGAGAGAGAGAAGGAGAAAGAAAGAGAGAGGGAAACAGGAAGAGGGAGAAATAGAGGGAAAGAGAAAAATAGAGAGGGAGAGAAAGAGAGAGAAGGAGAAAGAAAGGGAGGGAAATGGAGAAAGAAAGAGGGAGAGAAAGGGAGAGAGAGACAAGGAGAAAGAAAGGGAGGGAAATAGGAAGAGGGAGAAATAGAGGGAAAGAGAAAAATGGAGGAGAAAGAAAGGGAGGGAAACGGAGAGAAAGGGAGAAATAGAGGGAAAGAGAAAAATAGGGAAAGAAGGAAAGGGAGAGAAAGAAGGAGAGGAGAAAGAGAGGGAGAGAAAGAAATTAAATTAGTAACATGATTGTTAAGTGAATCTGGTTTCCCCACTAACTTTGCTTGTCAGAGGGTTGCAAAAGGCAATCACATGACCTTGGAACAATGTGACCATCATAAATATGAATCGATTGCCAAGCATCCGAATGTAAATCACATGACCATGGGGATGCTGCAACGGTCATAAGTGTGAAAAATGGTCATAAGTCACTTTTTTCAGTGTCGTAACTTTGAACGGTCACTAAGTGAATCATTGTAAGTCGAGGACTACCTGTACTTTATCATTTTTTTTCCTTTTTGGGGGGGGTCAAGTTTTTGACACGTTGCTGGGTGACATTGCCTTGTCCTAAAAGTGGTACAATGGATGAAAAGGTTGAAAAGCCCTGTTTTAGTATACTGGTACTATTTGGTTCAGAATATTTTTTTTCTTGTTTTCCTGCTCTAAAAACTGGGTGCGTCTTATGGTCAGGTGCGTCTTATGGTCTGAAGAATACGGTAATTCTCTTGGCGTCTGCAACAAGCATTGCATTGAAAAACAAAAAATGTACTGTATAAAATCACTTTTTTCCAGAAAAAAATACTTATTGCAGAATTTTTACAATATATTTTTATTTTCAAGAACTTATGCTAACGATAGTAAAGAATTCGGAACAACATGCTATTGGTATAATGAGTCATGTGGTTTACAGACTACAGTGATCATAGATTTGAAGGGCACCTATTGAAAAAAAACGAGCTGAAATCAGGAAATAATGTAAATCTAGGCTGTGAGTCTCAATAGACAAGGAAAAGAAACACAATTTACAATGGCACGTGCATAAATGTTGTTACGACTACTGTTGTTAAAACAGTACAAAATAATACCAGACAATATTTATTTTAAGGCTATGTCTGCAGTGGGAAAATGTCCTCCTTTTGCTAAATATCTGATAACAGGTAGTCCTCCATTTACAACCATTTGTTTAGTTACCGAAGTTATAATGGCACTGGAAAAAGTGACTTATGATCAGTTTTCACACTTAAGACAGTTGTGACATCCCCATTCTAAGAGTTCTAAGATGGCGACGCCTGGAATGGCTGCGGCTGCATTGGCTCTTGAAGGCGAATAGTTTTGGGAGGGATAGTAAGGGCTATAGGCCACATGATCAGGATGATTTTAATGTGTTTGAGCAACATGGTGGAACTAAGGTAACATACGACATACGACCGACAATGTTTGCTGGCCTGGCGAGTTTCTAGTTGTTTTAGAACTGTTGGTGAGACCGTTAAAAGTCGTTGGCGCTGTTTGAATTTGTTCTACCAGCAGCAAGATCTGACTGCTGGCCCAGTGATGGATTCTACTGCAAATCAGGGCTGTTTCCAGAGGAGGAGAGGACCTGGAGCTTATGGAGCGAAGGAACTGGATGAGGCTGTCGGCAGGCCCAGAGGAAGAGAGAAAGGCTTTTGGAGGAGTTGTTGGTGGCGGCGGCAGCAGCGTGCTCCAGGGGTGAGAAGAAGCAAGGCCTCTTAAAGGAAAAGGTGGAAGAGTCAGGATCAGAAAAAGGAAAGAAGGCGAGGTTGTCAGAATACAAGCGAATTTGAGGGCTAATCCACATGGAGCCCCATTTCCATCTGTCCTGTTTGCCATCGTTCACTCCCTAGACTAAAATGGACAATGTGAAATTTGAGCGGGCCCCGAACAAGAAGTATATATTGGAGGTGGTGACCCTTTGAGAGCTGTATGCAACGAAATTTCATTTTGATGTATGCCGATTTGTGTACATTCAAAGTGACAATAAAGTTATCATCATCATCATGGTCACATGATAAAAATTCAGACTCTTAGCAACTGGGATGTATTTATGATTATTGTGATGTCCCGGAGTCATATGATCACTTTTTGCAACATTCTGACAAGGAAAGTCGATGGGAAGCCAGATTCACTTAACAACTGTGTAACTAACTTAACTGCAGTGATTCACTTAACAACTGTCAGAAGAATAATTTGAGATTCCAACTTGAGCCAGAGTTCTGCAAGAATAAATAATGAAATTCAGACAGTTGTGAAGAAAGGGGAAATGTTTATTCCCAAAAACAAAGAGGTTTGCTTTGAGGGCAACTGCAGAAAATGGTACAAGGAGATTATAGGGGAGCTTGACCTGGGTGTGGAAGTGCGTATGTGCTGATTCTAGGATGACACCTCATGGGTGTGTGCAAGTATATAATGTTTATGTTTGTCAACATACAGTTCCGCTGGGAGACTTTTAATTAACTATTTGTGTTTATAGAACTTCTCCTTTGATTTGTGCATTAGGTCTAGGTAACTTATTTGGGGCTTTGAATAAGTTTGAGTTAAAGATTTTCCGCCACGAGCGCCTGTCTCTTTTCTCCTTATCAATCTCCAACCAAACTGGACTGTGGTCAGAAATAGTTCTTGCACAAATCTTCACCTTTTTAGTTCTCAAAAAAAATCATTAGTCAACAAAATAAAATCAATCCTCGAAAGAGATTGGTGTCTGTCAGAATAAAAAGTATAATCCTTCTCCTGCAAGTGTCTCTCACGCCAAATATCTCGCAATTCCAGGTCATCCTTCATTTCAAAAAAAGATTTAGGCAGTCTAGCATGACTTGGAATGCGCTTAAAAGCTCCAGCCTTGTCCAACTGTACATCCAAAACACCATTCCAGTCTCCCATAAAAATAAAAGATTTATAATCCAACTGGGTAAGCTTTGTGTGGAGTAAGCTAAAAAAATCAGCTTGTTGTTGGTTAGGTGCATATAATCCAACTAGAAGCGTCTTTTTACCTTCTAACAACAGCTCAATCATAACATATCTTCCATGCTTATCTGCTTCAATTAAGTCTGCTGTTAAGGCACTTTTAACATAAACAACCACTCCATTTTTCTTATTCTCTGCAGAGGCAACAAATTGCGTACCCAGTCTCGAGTTCAATAAATGCTTTTGATCCAAAACTCTAATATGCGTTTCTTGCAAACATATAACATCTATCTTAAATTGTTTTAAATATTGAAAAACTTTCTTCCTCTTCTGCGGTGAATTTAGTCCATTAACATTCCAGGTTAGAAATTTAGTTGCCATGCATATCCTCCAAAAGCTCTTGGACCACAGCTTTGATAGGACTAACTTCTTTAGGCTGTGCTCCTCCCACAGCTTGACTATATGTACGTTGTGCATTAGGTCTAGGTAACTTATTTGGGGCTTTGAATAAGTTTGAGTTAAAGATTTTCCCATTTGCTATTTTTACTTGATTAACTTAGTTTCAGCCTGACTGTCAATTATCTAGTGGAGATGCTGATTCTCAGTCCATTGTGGATGCTCTTTTTTATATACATTTCTTGTGCAAGAGCTCAAGCAAAGAGATATAAGGTTCAGATGGGAGATTCCAGATGGGCTGATGGTGATGTATGAAGGTAAAAGGTATAGGCTGATTACTGTGAATCAAGCACGTGATTTCTACAATAATGTCTTAAAAGCAACCCCATTGACGCTCCTGGAAGCTGGAAAGGGATCTGGAGAAGAAGAACAACAAGAGGAGGAAACAGAGGAAAATGGTGCTGGAGGAGATCAAGCTACAATTTCTTTGGATGATCCTAGAGAGCAAAGAGTGACGCGTGCTGCTTTAAAACGAGCAAAGAAAATAAAAGAACAAGATCAGCAAAAGTCTTCAGATTCTTCACAACGCATTCATAGCCAAGCTGTGGGAGGAGCACGGCCTAAAGTAACTAGTCCTATCAAAGCTGTGGTCCAAGAGCTTTTCGGGGATATACATGGCAACTAAATTTTTAACCTGGAATGTTAATGGACTAAACTCACCGCAGAAGAGGAAGAAAGTTTTTCAATATTTAAAACAATTTAAGATAGATGTTATATGCCTGCAAGAAACGCATATTAGAGTTTTGGATCAAAAGTATTTATTGAACTTGAGGCTGGGTACGCAATTTGTTGCTTCTGCAGAGAATAAGAAAAATGGAGTGGTTGTTTATGTTAAAAGTGCCTTAACAGCGGATCTAATTGAAGCAGATAAGCATGGAAGATATGTTATGATCGAGCTGTTGTTAGAAGGTAAAAAGACGCTTTTAGTTGGATTATATGCACCAAATCAACAACAAGCTGACTTTTTTAGTTTACTTCATATAAAGCTTACCCAGTTGGATTATAAATCCTTTATTTTTATGGGGGATTGGAATGGAGTTATGGATGTACAGTTGGATAAGGCTGGAGCCTTTAAGCGCATTCCAAGTCACGCTAGATTGCCTAAATCTTTTTTTGAAATGAAGGTGACCTGGAATTGCGTGATATTTGGCGTGAGAGACATCTGCAGGAGAAGGATTATACATTTTATTCTGATAGACACCAATTTTTTTCGAGGATTGATTTTATTTTGTTGACTAATGATTTTCTTTTGAGAACTAAAAAGGTGAAGATTTGCGCAAGAACTATCTCTGATCACAGTCCAGTGTGGTTGGAGATTGATAAGGAAAGAGGAGATAGACACTCATGGCGCGTAAATGAGAATTTGTTTAGAAATCAGAGAAATGTGGAAGAATGCAAACAGCGGATGAAGGATTTTTTTGAGATGAATATGAATAAGGGTACCTCTATGGATATGGTTTGGGATGCTAGCAAGGCCTATATGAGAGGGGTGTTGATATATATGAATAACAGACATAGACGTGCAGTGGAAACTAGAAGGAAAGAACTGGAGAATGAAATAAAGGAAAAAGAAAAGGCTTTGATTTTGAACCCAGAGGAGGTGAAGATCAAGGAGGCTATTAGACTGTTAAGAGGACAATTTGATAAATTAATGGCTGATCAAGTGGCGACCAATCTGCGGTTTGCTAGGCATAATACTTTTTGCAATGCTAATAAACCAGGCAGATGGTTAGCTTATAGACTGAGGAAAAAACAAAGGGCATCTAATATAGATAAGATTGAGTATAAAGGAAGGGTTGTGTATCAACAGAATCTTATTAAGGATGCCTTTGTGGATTTTTACTCGAAATTATATACTAAAGAGGACATTAATGCAAAAGATATTGATATGTATTTGGAGAAGGCTAGCATCCCGGTTCTTACGCAAGTACAAAAAGAGGGGATTAACCAACTGATTACAGAAGAAATTTTTACAGCTATTAAGGAACTGAAGGTGGATAAAGCACCAGGTACTGATGGCTTGACTGCGGCCTATTATAAAAACTTACAATTAGAGATGATAAAACCGTTAAAGGAATTGTTCCAGACAATCCAGAGGGGGGGAAAGGTGCCCCCGTCTTGGAGAACAGCTTTTATCTCTTTGATTCCGAAGGAAGACCAGGATGCTACTTTAGTTAAAAATTACAGACCGATATCGCTTTTAAATACAGATTATAAGATATTTGCTAAGGTTTTGGCTAATAGACTGATGAGGGTTCTGCAACAGGTGATTCATGGGGATCAAATGGGGTTTATTAGTGGAAGACAAATGAAAACTAATGTGAGACATATAGTTGATGTGTTAGAGTTTTTGGAAAGGCACAACCAGATCTCTGCTGCGCTAATCTTTTTAGATGCTGAAAAGGCTTTTGATCAATTGAATTGGCAATTTTTGTTGAAAGTTTTAGACAAAATGGATTTTGGGGAAAATTTTTTACAACCGATTAGGGCATTATATCAAAAACAAACTGCCCGAATTATAGTTAACAATAGTTTGACAACAGAATGTAATATTGAGAAGGGCACAAGGCAAGGGTGTCCGCTATCGCCCTTGTTATTTGTGTTAACATTAGAGATATTATTGGTTAAGATTCGGAATTCGGAAAAAATTAAGGGGATACAAGTTGGAGATCAGGATTACAGATTGAGAGCATTTGCAGATGATCTGGTTGTTACAGTGACCCAGCCAGAGAACTCTGTTGTGGACCTGATGGAAATAATAACACAATATGGGAAGGTTTCTGGATTTAAAGTAAATATACAGAAAACTAAAATTTTGGCTAGAAATATGACAGTTTCGCAGAAGGCTCTCCTAGAAGGATTAACTGGATTTGAGATTGTTAAAAGGGTTAAATATTTGGGGGTGACTTTGTCGCCCTCTAATACAAAGCTATATAAAAATAATTATGAAAAGTTATGGGGGAAAATTCAAAAAGAACTGGAGAGTTGGGAAAAATTGCAATTGTCTTTGTTGGGACGGATTGCAGCAGTGAAAATGAATGTCCTGCCCAAATTTTTATTCTTATTTCAAATGATACCGATTCTTAAGAAAGATTCTAACTTGGAGGAATGGCAGCGTGGTATCAATAAATTTGTGTGGGCAGGGAAAAAGCCACGAGTTAAACTTAAGATTATGCAGGATACTCGTGAGAGAGGTGGCCTTAAAATGCCCAATTTTAAATTATATTATGAAGCTGCTGCACTAGTAGGAATAAGTGATTGGATTAATTTGACACAACCGAGGTTATTAAATCTTGAGGGCCATGATTTGTTGTTTGGCTGGCATGCATATTTGTTGTATGATAAGAAGGTAGATACTGTGTTTAGGATGCATATTTTAAGACAGGCATTGCTGAGAGTCTGGAAGAAGTATAGACATAAGTTAAGCAGCAAGATACCATTGTGGGCAATCCCAAAGCACGCAATAGAAAATATACATGCTGGTTTCAAACATGATGAGACTACTTACAAGGAAATTTTAAGTTTGGAAAGGAATATTTGGTGCTTGAAATCATATAGCTTCTTGCGAGAAGAGAAGGTTGTTCAGACTTGGTTTCAATATATTCAGTTACGGGCCAGGTGGAAAGAAGACCAAAAAAATGGATTTGCAACGACTGATGAAAATTTGATAAAGCAAATTAGAAATCAAGGACCAGCACATATTAAACGGATATATCTTGCATTGATAGAGATTGATTCAGAAACAGAGCTTGTTAAGGATTGTATGATAAAATGGGCCCAAAACATTCAGGAAGTTATTACAATGGACACGTGGGAAAAGATCTGGGTGAGGAATGTAAAATTCACTCAAGCTCAAAATCTAAGAGAGAACTTTTATAAAATGTTTTATAGATGGCATCTAGATCCTAAAAAGCTTGCAAGTATGTATCCGAATTATCAGCCTAAATGTTGGAGGTGTGGTGATGAAGATGCAACATATTTTCACATATGGTGGACATGTAAAAAGGTCAAGGCTTTTTGGATAAAAGTCTGGTGGAATATGCAGAAGATTTTTAAACGGAGGATAAAGTTTTGTCCGCAATTTCTTTTGTTGGGAATAATTGTTGACGCTACAGTTGTGGACTCTAAGTTGATGTTGAATTTAGTTACGGCAGCAAGACTTTTGATAGGTCAATATTGGAAGAAAGAGGAACTGCCGACTATACAAGAGTGGATTTTAAAGGTTTCCGACTTGGCAGAGATGGCGAAGATTTCGGCCTATTTGAAAGATTACTCGCAAGAACATTATATTATGGAATGGAGAAAATGGATTGAGTTTATCCAGAACAAGTATAGGGTTAAGAAGTTTTATGTAGCATTCGAATAAGTCTTCTTTCGTTTTCTTTTTTCTTTTTCTATTTTAGTCTTCTATATATATTTAATAATGCTAAGTTTTGTTTGATCCTATATAAGTTAGAGAGTGATGGATTTTAGAATTTATAGTTGTTAGCATATGGTTGTTTATGATTGCTTTTTTATATATATATACCTTGTATTTAGCTCTGGGAAGTCCGGGGGGGGAGGGGGGTTGGGGGGAGGGAGGGGGGGGAGGAGGGAGGGGGGGAGGGGGGAGGTAGGGAGGGGAGGAGGGAGGGGGAAGGGGTTTTTTTAAAGGAAAACTATTTTTAAAACTTTTCAATAAAAAAACAAAATAAAATCAATCCTCGAAAGAGATTGGTGTCTGTCAGAATAAAAAGTATAATCCTTCTCCTGCAAGTGTCTCTCACGCCAAATATCTCGCAATTCCAGGTCATCCTTCATTTCAAAAAAAGATTTAGGCAGTCTAGCATGACTTGGAATGCGCTTAAAAGCTCCAGCCTTGTCCAACTGTACATCCAAAACACCATTCCAGTCTCCCATAAAAATAAAAGATTTATAATCCAACTGGGTAAGCTTTGTGTGGAGTAAGCTAAAAAAACCAGCTTGTTGTTGGTTAGGTGCATATAATCCAACTAGAAGCGTCTTTTTACCTTCTAACAACAGCTCAATCATAACATATCTTCCATGCTTATCTGCTTCAATTAAGTCTGCTGTTAAGGCACTTTTAACATAAACAACCACTCCATTTTTCTTATTCTCTGCAGAGGCAACAAATTGCGTACCCAGTCTCGAGTTCAATAAATGCTTTTGATCCAAAACTCTAATATGCGTTTCTTGCAAACATATAACATCTATCTTAAATTGTTTTAAATATTGAAAAACTTTCTTCCTCTTCTGCGGTGAATTTAGTCCATTAACATTCCAGGTTAGAAATTTAGTTGCCATGCATATCCTCCAAAAGCTCTTGGACCACAGCTTTGATAGGACTAACTTCTTTAGGCCGTGCTCCTCCCACAGCTTGACTATATGTACGTTGTGCATTAGGTCTAGGTAACTTATTTGGGGCTTTGAATAAGTTTGAGTTAAAGATTTTCCCATTTGCTATTTTTACTTGATTAACTTAGTTTCAGCCTGACTGTCAATTATCTAGTGGAGATGCTGATTCTCAGTCCATTGTGGATGCTCTTTTTCATATATAATATATTTTATTTTTTAACATGGTTGCCTTAATATTTGGTAAACTGTGTGTTGTCTGGGTTTACATTTAAAAAACATTTGCTAACAATTTGTTTCTATGATCTATAATCCACATAATAGTTTTACTTGATTTCTTCTTCCCATAATGTTCTCTTTTACCAACTTTAATAAGTTAATACAATTCTTATTGTTTTGATAGATAACAATTGAATACAATTTTTTTCTAATATTTCTGCAAATAATATATTTCTTTTCTATCTAGTCATTCTGGTTTCCTTATCATAGATCCCATTTACAGTTCTTGTTTACATTTGTTTTTACCACAATATTCAAGACATTTTTACTGGTTAAGATTTTCTCAAAGTTAATTACATTTAGATATTTGATTCTATTTTTTCCTTAAGTAACACTAGCTGCCTGCAATTAGTGCAGGTTCGCATCCCACCAGGCTCAAGGTTGACTCAGCCTTCCATCCTTCCGAGGTAGGTAAAATGAGGACCCAGATTGTTGGGGGCAATTAAGCTGACTTTGTAATAATGCCGCTTGGGGGGGTGTATGAAAGCCCTAATAAGCAGGCATATACATAGAATGAAGGCTACTGCTAAGCTTGTAAGCCGCCCTGAGTCTTCGGAGAAGGGCGGGATATAAATGGAATTAAAATTTAAAAAAATAACTTTTACCTTACTTGAATAAATAAGACTAAAAAAGAGAAAAAACGAACAAGAGTAAAGAGGGATAAAAATATAGTATACTACTGAAAGTCCAAGTTTTCCCTAAGCTAATACATATTTATTTCCAAAATCTTTCCATTCTTTTTACCATAATTAAGAATATATTTAATATTTAAATATTCCATTTAATAAATCTAGTCATTTGGTCTTTTAACTCTTTCAAAACATTTTTTCAATCCATTGTAATTTTCTTAAAATCAGTCACATTTAAATATCTAAAATATGTACTTATATATAAGCCATTCTAACTCTTTTATATTACTCATATCAAGAAATAAGATAATAAAAGAGAAGAGAGAGTACTATATTATTTAAGAGACTCCTTCCTCTTAAAGTAAAATTCTGGTTATCACCTATAAAGCCCTACATGGCCTGGGTCCGGGATATTTGAGGGAACACTTGCTGCCGGCATCAAACGCCCTTCGCCCAGTGCGCTCCCACAGGGAGGGTCTGCTCAGGGTTCCGCCGGTGAGAGATTGCCGGCAGGTGACACCCAGGGATAGGGCCTTCTCAGTGGGAGCGCCTGCCCTCTGGAACCAGCTGCCGGTGGAGCTGAGGACTGCCCCCGACCTCCGATCATTCCGCCGGGGCCTGAAGACCTGGCTTTTTCAGCTCTCGGGCCCAGACTGAGGAAGAATTTTTAATTTGGGGTTTTTTAACTGACTACAGGGTTAATTTAATACTTTTTAATTTGTTCTTAATTTTTGTATTTTGGATTTTTAATTCCCTGTAAACCGCCCTGAGTCCTCAGGGAATAGGGCGGTATATAAATATAACTAAATAAATAAATAAATATCCAAAATCTTTCTATTACTTTAATCATATTCAAACAGGTGTTTCTTTTTTAAATATTCTCTCTGATAAGTCCCATCATCTATCTTCTTAATTTTCACTTTGGCCTTCTTCTTTTGCCCAATATCTTTAATCAATATATTCTGCTGAATCAAAGAGTCTTTCCATATTCTTGTAGGTGTCACTGTAGATATAAAAAATAAGTCAAGTACAATATCTTTGTAAGAGGCATTTGCTATTTCATGTTTGTTGAAAATATTTTTTTGTTTTTCTCTCTGTATCTCTTATCATTTTATATCTCTCCAGTTCTGGTTGTGTTCCTGACATCTCTGCAATCCATTTTGACCAGTCTTTTTTCTTATCCTCAGATTTGTCTTGTGGTCTTAAAGTATAAGTTGCCTTTTCCAAAACCAATATTTCTTGAAAATGTTTTTCCACTTGGGTTAAATCATACTTCTTTGTTGTGTTAAGTTCCATCTTTGAGTCTCTATCCTCGAATTTGTGTTCAATTATCTGTTTTATCTGCTCCTTCTCTATTGTTATTTCCTGGGAATTTTTTGCTGTAAAGTTAAATTGGAGATGAATTTGTTTATGTTTTCAAAGTTATTTTGGATTTCTTTGTGGTTTGAAGTCATTGTTGTTTGAATTAGTTGAGAATCTCATATGTCTCTTGAAAGGTATTTATTTTTTCTTGATAAGTTCTTTCTGCAAGTCTCTGATTTTCCTTAGTGGTCAAGAATCGAGGTTTTCTTTTCTCTCCAAATAGCTTTAGAGCAGGGGTGTCAAACTGCCGGCCCACGGGCTGGACGCATCGCAAAAAAACCGCGCCCACCCCATTGCTGGCAATGGGGAAGAAGCTCCGATACGTCGCACAACGTCACGTGACATCGCGAGTTTGACATGTCTGCTTTAGAGTCACAGTTTAGTAGATATTTATAATCCAAAAAGTTTCAAAAAGGTCTCCTGAAGTTTATAATCCTGTTTGTCTGCAACCCAAATTGTTTTTTTTTGTCACAGCTGTTCTCTATTGTTATGGCTTTGAAGGTCACAAGCACAGATTAGTTTTTTTCAGATTCTGCCAAGTCCTGTATAAAAGCCATAGCTGTCATAGTCTTTATCCACCACTAGATGTCAGCACCAGTTTATTTTTCAAATTATCAAAATAGAAAATTGCATTTAAAATGAGAATCTTAACCATTCAACAATTCCAAACTTATCCAAATTTAGGTTTTATTTTCATTTCATTTCATTTCTGTATGTTTTGGTCCTTCATAAAAGGTTTAATTTGCAGCATCTGTTAGTAAAAGGGTGGGGCAAAAATCCCCCTCCTTCACGTTCAGAGGTTTTTTGCTTCTTGGGAATTATTGTTTTCCCCAGGAAAGTTAATAAGTGGGATAGAGAAAATTGATGATGTTATCCAGATTCAAACACACAGTTTACAATCAGCTTAAAATAGTGCTTTTTAACTTCAGTTGCTTGTAGCTTTGGCTAGACTCTAAAGTTAGGCTGGTCTTTCTCCTGTTGGTTTCTGTAAGGCTTCTCCTGGACCAATTGGGTCGAATGCTGTCTTTCCATAGTCCGTGGAACTTTGTTCCTTCTTTGCTGCACGGAGCCCCGAAATCCCTTGGCTGCTGTGCTACTGCGCAAGACCGGAAGTCCATTGTGGATTCTCTCTTAAAAAAAATAAAATAAAATTTTTATTGAATAAACATTTAAAAACAGGTTGAACACAGTGTGACTTTTCTGGCTGTTATTTTACCATACATATTATATCATATATCTTCCTAGTCATTGATCTTTTATACCATTTACATATTGCATTTTATACTATTTACATATTTATATATTTACATACAAATTTATGTCTATTTACCACATAACTTCCATTTCCATTCTTTTTTTTATTGAAAAGTTTTTCAATACATTTTATCTTTAACAACCCCTCCCCATCCACCCCCTTCCCAGCCCTACCCAACCCTCCCACCCTCCCCTTCCCCCCCCGACTTCCCAGAGCTAAATACAAGGTATAAAAGTAAAAACAATCATAAACAACCATATGCTAACGACAATAAACTATTAAATCTATCGCACTTTAGCTCTTATAGAGTGACTACAAGCAATACAAATATCACATCAATACTTATTCAAATGCTAAATGAAACTTTTTAGTCCCATATTTATTCTGTATATAATCAATCCATTTTTTCCACTCCGTAATATAACGTTGTTGCGAATGGTCTTTCAAATACGCCGAGATCTTTGCCATTTCCGCCAGGTTAGACACTTTTAAAGTCCATTCTTCTATAGTCGGCAGTTCCTCTTTCTTCCAATATTGACCTACTAAAAGTCTTGCTGCCGTAATTAAGTTCAACATCAACTTAGTGTCCACAACAGTAGTATCAGTAATTATGCCCAGTAAAAACAATTGCGGACAAAACTTTATCCTTTTCTTAAATATCTTCTGCATGTTCAACTTCCATTTCCATTCTTATTTCATATTCTTTCTGATCTCTATCTTACACTCACTTTAGGGTTAGAAATCTACACTTTCTGTCTTCTAAACGAGCTTTCTTTGTTTTGACTTTTTCTCCTCACGTCTAACCAATAATACATCTTATCCCAAACTTTGTAATACTCTGTTTCATCTTTGTCTTTAATTTCTAAGGTTAGTCTATCCATCTCTGCACATATCTAAAAAAAATTAATTAAATCACTCTCCACTGGGGTATTTCCATTTTTCCAGTTCTGGGCATATACCAACCTTGCTGCTGTTATGATATGCAACACTAGATATGTCTCTCCTTTGTTAAACTTCCCATCTATCATTCCCAGTAAAAACAATTCTGGTCTGAGATCTATCTTCAGTCCCAACATTTCCTCCAGCCAAGTCTTTATTACCCGCCAAAATTCTTTTGCTTTGGAACATGTCCACCACATATGATAAGTCCATTAATATTCAAAGATAGAATTTGGAGTTCTCCCATCATGTTTCTACTTATATCTAGTTTTTATACCCCTCGTTATTCTAGTCTCCCTTGGTTCCTCTCTCAGCTCTTGTTTCCTTTCATAGTTTACCATTTCCTCTCTCTTCTCGCTTCTCGTTTTTCCCTGTTGTCCCTCTTCTACTCTAGCCAACCTTGACTCCCTCACTTCTTCAACATCTTTCTCTAGTTCTTCTTCACTTGTAAAGTTTTGCTTATAAAACTCCTCCGCCTTATCTGGAGTATCTATTCTAATTTTCTTGTCAAGCCATGAAATCAGTATTCCCTCTGGAATCAACCATCGAAAATTAACATTATATCTAGTCAATTTCATTGTCAAGAAGTGGTAGGGTCTTCGTAGATCCCTAACTTTTTTCGGCACCTGCTTTAGGACAATCAGCTGTTTTCCCCTACTCATCTCTCACTCTGTGGAGAATCTCGTCCCTAATCAACTTTTTAACGAACCTAACATGAATCTCTTTAGGCAGGTTATGTCGTCTTGCGTAGTTTGTGTGGATCCGATAGACCTCATCCATTTCACTCAGCATTTGTTCTTTCCCTATTCCCATCATTTCCAATAAATCCTCTCCCCTTTCCTCTCTTATATTCTGAAACCGTAGATATCGGTCAGCTTTTTCAGATTCTAGGGCAATGACTGTTGCTTCTAGTTCTTTATTCACTCTGGTTAGCTTCTCATTTATTTCTTCTACTCTTTTTTCGATTTTTGACTCGATGGACTTGAGGTAGCTGAGGCAATTTGTGCCCCCTTCTTCAGAATAAGTTCAGAATACTCATCATTTTTAATAATTCTTTAAACCAACACACCCCTCCTTTTATTCCTTTACTATATCTCTCCACACTTCAATCAATAGAATAACCTACTTAGCTTAATTATACCTAAAATAACAATAGTAATAACAATACAAATAGCAATATAAGATAAGTAATTAATAGCAGTAGATAGGATATGTATAATTTTAAATATTAATTTCTGAACACAAATTCACTGTTTCTTAATTATAATAGCAATAATATATATAAGTACACAGCCTAAACTATATGAACCATGGCAACAATTAGATCTTATCTATTACTCCAAACAGTCTTTTGTATCCAAAGTCTATCGATAATCCCACAAAGAAGAAAAGAAAGACTTCCAAGGAGATGTGTCCAATGTCAATAAGTTCCAAGGAAAGGAGAAAAAGAAAAAAAGAAAAAATTCCTATTTTAGCCACTAGATGTCCCTCTTGCTTTTTAACTTCAGCTTCACACAGAGAATGCCCTGTCACTTTCAAAATGTCCGCCCAGTCTTCCAGATCACCTCTTTCTCTTTTCTACTGCCAATTCAATCTCATATAGTCCTCAAAGCTCTCCGGTATAGGTTCCCGTCTTGTTATCGCTGTTCTTTCCCTGCTAGCACGTCTCTATCTCATTCCAAATTCAATTTTGGGACTTTTTTATTTTTTCCAAAAAAGACTTTCTCGCCGCATTTGCAGTGGGGGGATGGAAAAAAAACTCCCCCCTTATTTCTGTGGAATCCTCCTGACCTGTGCTACCCGGGGAAAACTTCCAACGAACTCTTCCTTACCAGTTTTCTCCCGTTCCTCCGTCAGAACCAATTCTTGGCCAGTTCCAGTCAGCTACTTCACCACCTGTGTTGTCCCTCCGTCAAGCCTCTATGTCGGCCATTGAAGGCCGTCTTCTTCCCTGCTTGGTCTGCCAGGCTCTTCCCTGCTGTCGTGCTACGGTCGCCACCTGGATTCGCACTGCAGGTCGTCCTTTCTTCTCGGCTCTCCTCCAAGGAACCGCGGCTCCGAAAAGCCAGCCCAAGTGGCTGGTAAAGCAGTTGTGTATTTCGGCGAGCCATTTAACACAACCGGTCAGCTTGACAGCTGGCCCCGCCCCTCTATTGTGGATTCTCTTAATGTTTAAAAAAAGGTGTCAAACTGCCAGCCCACAGGCCGGATGCATCATGCTGAAACCACGGCCACCCCAGCTCCGACAATGGGGGAAATGTCAGGATACATCATGACACGTCACAAGATTTCGGGAGTTTGACACCCATGATCTAGAATTTCTCTAGATGGGGTGTAATTTGTTTTGGGTGATCCTAAGTACTATTTTGCTGGCATGTGAAATTAAGATTATTGTATATTGGAATCTGACAACTGGATAATGTAAGAGGACGTTGCGAGTTTGACGCCCCTGGTTTAACGGAAGATGGAGACAATATAAAGAATAAAATATATTTTGATATAAAACTTCACACACAACTGTGACAGGAGAGGTCATAAAATGGAACAAAACTCAACTGGCTTAGCAACAGAAATTTTATCTTCAGTTGTGGTCATAGGTTGATGAGTAACTGTACAACTCTTCTGAGAGGCAAATTCAAATATACCGTATATACTTGAGTATAAGCCGAATTTTTCAGCCCACTTTTTGGGCTGAAAAATTCCACTTCGGCTTATACTCCAGTCAACAAAAAACTTACCGAGGACTTGTGCGCGGCCGAGGCTTTGGTGCTACTTTCAGAGCCTTCTCCGCTAATCAGCTGTCTGCCCATCAGCTGTCCATAGGGATGCTGCAAAGCTCTCCTTCTCTAGGCCTTGGACTCCCTCCTGGCTGAAGAGTAGATGAACCAAGCCAGCAAGGAGACAAAATGTTTCTGCAGCTGTTTTTCCTCTCAAGTTTTTTTTTGTTTTTTTAAAGTAATCTCCGAAGGTTATGCCAGAAAATGGAGGACGCTGGGTCTTTGCAAGCTTTAGCTGTCCGCCTGGCTGCCTAATGGAGGACGCTGGGTCTTTGCAAGCTTTAGCTGTCCGCCTGGCTGCCTAATGGAGGACGCTGGGTCTTTGCAAGCTTTAGCTGTCCGCCTGGCTGCCTAATGGAGGACGCTGGGTCTTTGCAAGCTTTAGCTGTCCGCCTGGCTGCCTAATGGAGGACGCTGGGTCTTTGCAAGCTTTAGCTGTCCGCCTGGCTGCCTAATGGAGGACGCTGGGTCTTTGCAAGCTTTAGCTGTCCGCCTGGCTGCCTAATGGAGGACGCTGGGTCTTTGCAAGCTTTAGCTGTCCGCCTGGCTGCCTAATGGAGGACGCTGGGTCTTTGCAAGCTTTAGCTGTCCGCCTGGCTGCCTGAAGGCCGCCCTTTTCAGGCAGTCTGACAGACAGCTAAAACTTGCAAAGACCCAGCGTCCTCCATTTTCTGGCACAACTTTTAGGGATTTATTATTATTATTCCTACTACTACTATTACTACTACTACTACTTCAGGAGTAAAAAGTTGCAGAAAAAAATTCTCTCCTTACTAGCTTAGTTCCTCTACTCTTCCATCTGGAGCCAAGGTAAGATTTTAAAAAGGGATATTGGTTGGAAGGCAGAGGGAGAGTTTAGTTTTAGCATCTAAAAAAAGGGGGGGGGGAAATCAGCGAGTACATCCCAACCAGCTTTTTATGTTTTTGTTATTGAAGAAATATGGGGGAGGGGGAGGGGTTCTGGGGTGGGTCGGGGAGGGGATAATATTGTAACTTCAATAAAAATTTTCAATAAAAAAAAAGAAATATGGCTTTCTGGGGGAAGGTGGGGAGGGCGTTAAGGAAGGAAAGGGGTTTTGGAAGCTCGTCCTGAAGCTGCCTTTTGTGCAAGGGGCCTTTTCTCAAAGCCTAGAGAGGCAGCTTTGTTGCCTCCCCGTAGACAGCTGATGGGCGAACACCAAAAGCTCCAAAAGGCTAGGGAACTAGTCCCAGAACAAAACGGAGACCTGCCTGGCGGCAGAGACTTGCAGAGCGCGGATCCAGCCTCCGAGGCATGCAGAACGGCGGATCGGCTTATACTCGAGTCAACAACTTTTCCCAGTTTTTGGGGGTGAAATTGGGGGTCTCGGCTTATACTCGAGTCGGCTTATACTCAAGTATATACGGTACCTTGTATTTGTGCACTTATTTAAAGGTAGCAAGCTGTTTTATTTAAATACCTATTTTCAGTTTCATATTGCTCAGACCAAACTTCTTGTAGTTTATCTATACAAAATCATATGACATAAATGGTTGCCAAATGGTAGATATGTTCTTATGACACACTGTTGAAAGAAAAATCTGCATCAGGGTACAGTCCAAGCTGGGAATAAACATGGAGACTGCTTTAGAAAGAAGATTGTAGTTTATTGAAGAGGATAAACAGACAGAAAGATGGCTCTGGAAAAAAACTGACCACATGTAGTAGGGAGTGGGCTTTTATACCTTCTGGTGCTCTTGAGGTTGTTTTCTGTTCCTATTTGAGGCTTTGTATTTCCTGTGTCATGTACTTTGACCTGAGTCTGAGTGTGCCCCTTTGGCATTGGTGGGTTAATCCTATTATGTCCTATCTTAGTTTGGATGGAGTATGCAGATTTTAAGGGTCTTTGTCTTCCTAATCTCTTCAGTTTCTAGCTGGAAGGCTCCAACCTTTCTAAAAGGATTATTGAATTTGCATTTCTAAAAGCTGGCCCCTGCCTAGGGCAGGGGTGTCAAACTGCCGGCCCGCGGGTGGGACACATCACGTGGAAGCCACGCCCACCCCATTGCCGGCAATGGCAAAACAATCCCAGTATGTCGTGCAACATCATGTGATGTCGCTAGTTTGACATGTCTGGCCTAAGGGCTGGGGCTGGTTTCTCTCCTTTTTTAAGACATCCATTATTCCTTTGGGGATATATATTCTGCCTTTTTAATATTTCCCAAAATATTTCTTTCTCTGGATTCTTCCCACAATACTAAACCTCAAGCTCTCCAGCTACATTTTGGCTTAACATATTGTGGCAACCAACCCGTGTCTTTAGTGTATGGTTCAGTTTGTAAATAGAGTCAGGAAATTGAATTGTGAAAATTCTGGTTAAATTAATCCTGGGAAAGAGTCCCGTGAACATAGCCTATTGTCTGATCCTCTTCATATTTCTTCACAAGTTTGCCCATTAGTTAAAGGGAACTTAAATCTAGGTATCAAAATCATAGGACTAAATTTCAACTAGGAACAAAAAATTGTTCCAAAGGAGTAAAATACATTTTAGTGAATTCTGCTGACTATTTCTTTCAGCATATTCTTTTAGAAGCCATAATCTCATTTTTAATAATGTCAAATTTACTATAAGTAATATTCTGTAGAGGAGAGCTATTGGTTGGCTGTATTTCAAATTACTTAGCAGATGTAAAACTGAGCAGAAAATAGTTGGTGTGCCACTTACTATGCTAATGATCACTTTTGGAAATTTGCAAAATAGCAGCTGTTCTTTAAGAATATATGCAATTTGTAGATGCAAGTATGCAATCATTGCTTTGGTCAGAGGCCCAGGTTATTAAATTGTATTATTGAACAGCGCTGCATGTTCTTTATGTAATGCCTCACAATTAATTTATATTTTTATTCTTTTGAAAAAATGGAATTTAAACAAAATAAAATGACCCAAGGTTACCAAAATTCAGGTATGTGTATTAATAGATGTTAGTAGTATGCACAGTTTTTGGTTTATGTATATGAAATCTTTGTAACAAAAGGGAAAAGGAAGGCTTGAGCCACTGTATGAAATAGAAAAATATTCTCAGTAGATTCAGTCAGTATTATTCTCCCTCTTCCAATTGGAAAAAAAATGCATTAATGATTTTAGGTGATGGCCCAGTGATGGCGAACCTTTTAGAGACCGAGTACCCAAACTGCAACCCAAAGTCCACTTACATATCATAGGGTGCCAAGTGGGCATGGTCCTTTGGGTGGGTGTGGCCAATTGGGTGAGCGTGGCTGCAGTGATAGCTGCACACTGGGTGGGACTAAAAAGTTCAATA
Organism: Vipera ursinii; assembly: GCF_947247035.1. NCBI lineage: Eukaryota > Metazoa > Chordata > Lepidosauria > Squamata > Viperidae > Vipera > Vipera ursinii. The sequence goes on from NC_139515.1 coordinate 43,753,838, forward strand.
AATCAATTCCAACTTTGCAAGAAGTTTTTTTTCCCCATGAGAAGTTGGTTAATTGAACTTTTTTTGGGGGGTACATGGTGGCAGAGGCCTAAAGGGAAAAGATTTTATAAAACCCAGCTGAAAGCCTAGGACTGGGGCTATGGCATGCGTGCCCACAGAAAGAGCTCTGCGTGCCCCCCCCGTGACACCCGTGCCATAGGTTCGCCACCACGGTTCTAGCCTATAGTTACTCAATTTTGTCATTTTGTACAATACACTGAACCATAAACTAACCACTTAGCTGGGTTGGTACAAGTTCTGTGCTAAAATATATTTGGCTGCTAGTTCATTATTCATCTGAACAGTATATTATATCTTACACTGAGCCGCTCTGTCATTATCTTCTAAAAAGGTACCTTGCAAAGAAAATAAAACAAACGTACACAGCACGTGTAAAATTTATGTGCTCTTGCTTCCTTGTCGATGAAGATTGTCAGTCACTGAGGTAGAGTTGTCTGGAAGTTGAGTTATGGCAACTGGACTTTTTTTTCTTATTGGTTTGAAACATTCCACTGCCTATCCAAGTAGCTTCTGTGATTAAGAAATAAGACCACTTCACAGATTCACCAGGAAGGCCACACTTAACAACCCACCTATAGTAAAGGATTTAGGAGTTGGAACACTTACACCGTAACAACTCTGTGTTCATCTAATGAGCCTATCCATATTAGGTGAGAAATGAAACTTTCCTGGAAGATATACTGTAAAGGGAGGGCCCCTAACTAACCTGTTCAGACTGAAGATGTTACTTGGCTAAGTAGCTAAACATTTTGAACCAACAAGAAAAAGTCCAGTTAACATGGCTCAACTTCCAGATGCCTCTGGAATAGGATAGGATAGGATATCATAGGATAGGATAGGATAGGATATCATAGGATAGGATAGGATAGGATAGGGTAGGATAGGATAGGATAGGATAGGACAGAAGCTGGAAGTGACCATGGAGGTCTTCTAGTCCAGGGCTTTTCAACCAGTGGTATGGGTACCACCTGTGGTAAATTGGCACCTAGCAGGTGGTACGAAACCATCCTAGAAAAGTGGTAGCGGGGGAGGGGAATGGGCTGAACCGGTGGCAGCACCGCACAAGCCTGAGCGAGAGACTGCTGGAGCTGCAGGGCTGTCGGGGCTCAGTGGAAGTGCCAGGATCAGCCCCAGGCTCCAGCTGGAGCTCGGTGCTGATCCTGGCGCTTCTGCTGAGCCCAGAAGAAGTGCTGATCAGCTGGAATGTTGCAGCATCTCCAGGGTCTTGTGATTTACATTCAGATGCTTGGCAACTGATTCATATTTATGATGGTCACAGTGTCCCAGGGTCATGTGAAGTGACCAAAACCTACTGCAACCACCCAGCAGAGGGGGGGGAATAAAAACCAGAGACACACCCCCACCCCACTCCTGCTGCCAATCCTCAACAGAAATGCTCACAACAATTAAAACCTCGGACAGGAGGAAGAGCAGCACCGGGTGGGCAGGCAGGTGTCTTGGGGGGCACTTTTTCAGTGCCATTGTAACTTTGAACAGTCACTAAGCTAACTGTTGTAAGTTGAGGACTACCTATACTTCATCACTTTTTTTCCTTTTTTTTTGGATCATCAAGTTTTTGACACCTTGCTAGACAACTGGTGGTACTTGGATGTTGCCATAGCCTAAAAGTGGTACAATGGGTGAAAAAGTTGAAAAGCCCTGTTCTAGTCCAGCCCACTGCTCAAGCAGGAGATCCTATTTTTTGTAATATTTGTAGTTCAGGGTTGAACTATGGGGCTCTTGGTGCTCTCTGAGCTTAATTGCTTGTAGACATTTCATTACCAAGCTAGGTAACATCAGTGCTAGAAGGGAGTAGGGTTGGTTTCATATACTGATTTCTCCTATCTGTGTTGGTGGGAGTGGTCTTGGCAGTTCTTTGATTGGACTGTGATATACTGTTAGCTTGTTTGAAAATTCCTTGATTAGGGTATTGTTTGCTTCTTGATTGTTGATCTAATGTTAATATTGGTGTTAATCTCTGCTCCTTCGGGTGTTGATTGCTGGTAAACAAGTGATTTGGTCATTCTGTTTCATTTTCTGCTTTTTTATTGTCCTTCTCACCAGCAAGTAAACAACAGAAAGATTCTAGATTTTCATCCTTGGAATAATAAGAATTATGTTAAGAATAATTGGTTTATCATATTCAGTTACCTAGATTTCCATAATACATTATCCACAAACTAGCCAGTCATATTTTAGTCTTATTAAGCAAACTTAGACAGTGGATCTTTGATTAATGATTTACATAATATTTTGATATTTGTCTACTTAAAAATAAGCTCTGTTGATTTCAGTTGGATTTCTACTTTTACCTGAACTTCAGCTTATTCAAATTTTAAAAATAAGCCTTATTAAGTTGTTCAGAGGAACCTATTTCTGAGAAAATATATACTTGACTATAGCTGCCCTATTAAGTAATCTTTAGTAAAATGAAAGTCATAAGGTAAGTAAAATTATATATATTAAGTATCATGAAATAATTTATTAATGTTTATCTATATACTACTAAAATTTTCTTTCCCATAACTTTTAATTGGGTGAAACAGTGCACCAATAGGGCAAAACCTTTTGAACCAAGATATGTCAAATGGGCTAATATAAAGAATGCATCCAAAATCCAGGAGCCATGACTCCTGTGGAACTGAAATTTGGCAAATTTTATAACACATTTTATGACATAAAAATTATCATAAAACAATTTATAATACAAAATTAAACAATGAAACATTAAAATTTCCCATGCTGATGTTTGGCTGTACTATATAGTTCAATATAGGCTATTTATCTGAATGTATCCCACCTTTTCCAGTGAAGCTAGTATACTCGAAACTCTGTAATTGTTGAAGGAAATTAGCTAGGAAATAGCTCTAAAAGGATGATCCATTGGGTCATCAGCTGTGTAGTTCCCTAATATAACTTTTTATAACTAGAAATATAACTTTATATAACAAGAAATATAACTTTATATAACTATAACTAAAGAGGTAAAAGTTGGCTAATGCTAGCATAGTCAACATATGCCTTACGGACTCGTAGCAATTGATGCTTTATTTCCTTACAAGGTGAAACTTTTGTTCGATAAACTTGCATTCCCTATTTTAAATTAAATATTTCATAATTTACCAATTTAATAGCAGCATCATGAGGAAACTATTAAGTATTGCCAATAGGTGGCAGGGTAAAACAGATTGAGTTAAAAAAAATAAACATTGCTTGTTTGGTGTCAATTTCTAAAACTGATTTGGAACCAGTGAAAAACATACCGCACCAAGTTACAATACATTCAGATGCCTATTTTTTCTAAAGTTATTTTAGCAAAGCCATTACAGTCTATTACCTATGCATTTTTTAATGCCTCAACTTGAATAACAGAATTTTGGGACAATCCTGCATGTCTGAAAGTATAGCTTTTCTTTTTATGTTATGGGAACTCTCATTGTCCTTGAGGGGTTTTATATAGGTTAGTGGTGGCAAACCTATGGCACGTCTGCCACTGCCGTCAGCAGCTGATCCATCAGGCTGCCACCGCCGCCCGGAGCAGGAGCCCAATCCAGCACAAAGGAGGCGAAGCAGCCAACTAGCAAGCTCAAGTAGAGGTGGTAGAGCAGAGGTCACCAGCCATTGTTGATTGGAGGACTGGAAGAAAAGGGAGGGGCTGCAAATGGGGCAGGGCTAGAGCCTGCGTGATACTAACTAGCCCTGCCCTGTTCTTGCGTGGTGCAGCGCCTTGTATCTGCACCCCATGGTGTGGTGGTGGCCATTTTTGCACCTTGCAGCACGGTGGCCCATTTTTGCACCCCTGGTTTTTACATGCCAAAGCAGCACTCAGAGACGCTTCCCTGCCCCCCACCCGAGGGCACCACAATGCTGATGTGGCCCTGGCACTTTGCGATAAATAAGTGGGTTTTGGGTTGCAGTTTTGGCACTCAGTCTCTAAAAGGTTCGCCATCACTGATATATGTGGTGCCTCAAAGAGAGAACCAATTACAAATGATTATGACTAGGTTTTTTTCACGGCAGCATTAGGCCAATGGAGCCATCTCCTTGATTTATTAAAAAGGCTAAAGACTTATTTTACATACATGCTTTTCTCCATTAGCAATTTAGTTTTAATATTGTGATTTGGTTATTTTTGGTATCTGAAATTTTATATTATCTTTGCTATTGTTATTTATGGTTTGTATAATGGATTTTGAAATTTTATTGATTTGATTAATGATGCTAACTTATTGTGAATCACTTTAAGCTAGATTTTTCAGGAGTGTGCAGGCTATAAGTTTGATAAATAAATGTCATCTTACTACTTAATCTTCTACTGGTCATCTGGAACAAATGAGACAAATGGTTTATCACACAAGTGCAACTTAACGATGAACATGTTATAATTCTCTATGCACTTCCTATTACTAAGAGACTAGTCTTTCACCATTGAAAAGATAAATGTATGGCTCCAATTACTCAATAAATTGAAAATCCATTACTTGTGACATATAAATAAGTTGCTTACATAGATTCTTCATGGATGATTACAATGAAATTTTGTTGAAATTTGTTTCAACAAATTGTTTCTCCCTCCATAAACATACAGATAAAAAGTAAAGGTTCCCCCGCACATGCATGCTAGTCGTTTCCAACTCTAGGGGCCGGTGCTCATCTCCGTTTCAAAACCGAAGAGCCAACGCTTGTCCGAGGACGTCTCCGTGCTCATGTGGCCGGCATGACTAGACGCCAAAGGCGCACGGAACGCTGTTACCTTCCACCCGTAGTGGTCCCTATTTTTCTACTTGCATTTTTACGTGCTTTCGAACTGCTAGGTTGGCAGAAGCTGGGACGAGTAACAGGCGCTCACTCTGTTATGCGGTACTCGGGATTTGACCCGCCAAACTGCTGACCTTCTGATCGACAAGCTCAGTGCCCTAACCCACTGAGCCACCACGTCCCTTACAAACATACAGATAGATGCACACATATTTGACTTACTGCTACACAATGGAGCAAAATATTTTAAATTCATCGTATTGAAGAATATTTATGAACAATGGACCCAGAAGTTAATTTAAAAGTATCTCATTCTGTAGATAATCTTTAAAAGATATTACTGAAGAGGAACAAATTTTACCAGGCAAGATTAAAACTAACTGAAAATGGATTTTAAAATGACAAGCTACAAGAATGATACGGAAAAAGAAGCTGCAATGGACATGCAAAAAAAATCAGCAGAAGTCTTAATAATTAAAAATTATTTACAAATAACAAACCAAGACAGTAACCTGAATAATCTTTCTATACTGAATTTACAAAAGAAGCTTGTTAAAGCTTACAGCACTTAAAAGCAAACTGAAGTCCTTGCCTCCCTGCCTCTCTGTGCCTATGGAACAGCAGGGACAAAGAGGCAGGGAAACAAGAATTTCAGCTTCATGGAGACTTCCAGTTTTGCATCGCGACAAGACGGACGTAGCAGGGCACAGCTCTGCCTTCCGTGCCTGATTTCACCCTGCTGAGGGCCCTAAAAAGAGCCTAAAGTCACCCCGAAGAGGTGATGAAGAAGGAGAAGTATCTAGTCATGGAGAGATGGCGGTCTTTCCATTCAGTCCAAGAAAAGCCCTCCAAACCAGCAGGGGAAAGACTGGATACATTCCTATGGCCAGCCATTAGCTGCTGACAACTGGAGAAGAAAAGCACCAATTAACATCTTAAACAGCATGTTTGGAACTGGGTGAGTATATTGATCCTTTCTTTACTATTTTACAACTGCATTTCCTGGGAAAGGCTCCCAAGAAGCTAAAAACCTCTGAATGTGAATGGAAGTGTCGTTTTAATTTCTATGGGGGACAGAAATACACAGTTGAAGTGGAAGTAATATAAAACTACAGTGTTGGAATTTGAGAAATGAGCTAATTGTTAAGATTTTCTCTTTGAAAAAAAACATTGAGGTAAAATACAGGAAATCAAGCCTTTGTTTTAAGAGTGGAAAATGGATTTTGAAGGACTTCTAGTGATGGATCTGAGTACAGCACTATAACTAGCTTCCTGCCTGCTTGGAGATTCCTAGCCTAAGGGAGAACAGCTGGCAATAAAGGAAAATATTTTGGCATACTTATCACCCTGACCTTGTTGGATTATAAACAACCACTGAGCTTGGACTTTTAATCTCAAGAGCTAGTGGAAGAGAAAGAAAAACTTGACCTTTGATTACATCAGGCTGGGACAGACTTTTGAGCTGTTTTCAGGGAGGTTGAACACTTTGAACACTTTGAAACGTGGATTATAATATTGCCTAACTTTTGGAAGCCTGAGACAAAGGATCATTATAAAATATTGCTTTTGGGACTGGATCTGTACTCTAAAATATATTGGATTATAAAGACTGCATATAAAGACCAGAAAGCAAGAGGAAGCTTTGTTCTACTCTTACTGAGACTGGTGAGGATCTCCAGGAATGATGCCTCAAGAAAAAACAAATATCTTTCAGAAGGAAATATACTCTATGCTACAACTAATTCATCAAACAATTGTTGCATACAAAGAGGACATAAAAAGAAACCACAATGAGACTAAAAATAATTTAGATAATATGAAAGATCAAATCTTCAAATTAAATCTACAACTAGAAAGTTCCCAGACAACAACCACAAAGTATGAACAAATAAACCAGAGATCAGAAGATGAAGCAGAGGAAATGGACCTAGAGATGTAAGAGATGAAAGAAGGGAAATATAAACTATTATACACAAATAAAATACTGTAAGATTTACCCATAGCAATGAAATTGCAAAAGAAGGAGTTAATGTTAAATATGTGAACCCAGACAACATGTTTACTAAGCTCTAAAGTGTAATTCTTAAAAACTAATAAAACTTAAAAAAAAAGAATTTCAGCTCCATGAGTTCACCCAACAACTGCACTGGGAATCCTTGGATCAGCTTTTTTTTTATGAAGTGATCACATCGGCGTCTTGCTTAACTGCTTCGCTCAATGAGTGAGATTCTGATCCCAATAGTGGTTGTAAATTGAGAACTACTTCTAATAGACTTTTATCTATCTGGACTGAAATGATGAGGCCTTAAGGATCTGTTTATAGATTAAAAAATGGGATATGGAGAAAAGAGATTATTGGTTGCATTTTAAGAGACAGCAATAAATTTATATGCACGATAAAGGGATAAGTCATTTTTATATATTTTCTTTACTATATTGTTTTTTCTTTTCCTTTTCCTTTTTTTTCTGCACATTCTATTTTTCTTTTTATTCTTAGTTATTTTTTATTGTTATAAGTGTAGCTTTTAATAACATTACTATTAAAAATATGCTGGACTGGAAGCAGGAAGTTTGTGAATGTTCATCCTCCATTAGGCACAAAAGCCAGTTGGGTAACTTTAGGCCAGTCATTCTCAGCCCTAAGAAGTATTAGCCAACCACTTCTGAACTGTTGCCAAGAAAAATCCATAGACTGGTTCATGTAGTCACCAAAAATCATTATTGACTCAAAAGATTATAACACTCAGGAAAATGTGTTTCCTTAGTGTCATGAGATGATGGTGATGATGATGATAACGACGACGATGATGTTTTCTGAGAAGACTATTTTCCTCTCTCAAAATACCTCATGACATTATCCCTGCCTACAGCAGTATGTGAAACAGTTCTGCTCACTCTTGTTTTTCTTAATTGAACATAAGGATAGCGTTGTAACAAGGTCAACTCCAATAAAGCTTTTCCTTATCTTACAATCATTAATATCCTAGGGAAAAAATGTGTGCATCATTTCACAGGCTGATTGGCAACAAATACTTGTTTCTCTGCCTACATTTTGCTCTCACCTGTGCCTACAACATCTATTAATGCAAACAGCCAAATTAAGTCATATTTTCTTTATAACTATTCTGCTTTTAACAAAGCAACTGTCTCTTAATAATTTTAAAATATAGGAAGATCATAATATATGTAAAATAAGGAGACGGAAACAGAAATGCAAAAAATTGGCTACTTAATAAACATTGATATCTTCAATGTTATTGCTAGTTTTGCCATAATTATGAAAGTAGGGTTATGCTATTTTTCTTTTGAATGTGCATGCAATGTTGCAATGCACATAGAAAAGGAGCAGGACTTGCAACAATGCTATTATGCTGCTTTTATCACTGTTGGTTAGTTAATTGCTTCCATCATAAATTAGACAATTGTATAACGTCATCAGAATATTAAATAATATGCAATGGCTTTATTTTGTCACTAGAGCAATTTTTGAAAATAAAAGAATAGTTTTCTTCACAACAAGATTGCCGTTCATCTGTTTTCTTTAATTACTAATTCCTACAACTAATTCCTACAACTAATTACTCAAAATATATTAGGAGCCTGTTGGTGAAACAAGCATCAGTCTACTAAAACCATACTGTATGGCATCACCATTGCACACAAACCAAGTAAAGCCCACCAAAATATTTTAAGTAAACCAAAAGACTCAGCAGCCCCAGAAGAAAAAAAAAGAATCGTCTACCACCATGGTGGTGAACCTATGGCACACGTGCCATAGGTGGCGCGCAGAGCCCTCCCTGTGGGCACGTGCGCCATAGTCCCAGTCCTAGGCCTTTAGCTGGGTTTTATAAAACCTTTTCGCTTTAGGCCTCCGCCGCTGTGTGCAAAAAAAAAAAAAGGTTCAATGAATCAATTTCAATTTCTCCCAGGAAAAAAAAAAACATCTCACAAAGTTGGAATTGATTGATTGAAATTTTTAGTCCCACCCAGTCTGCCGATACCACCACAGCCATGCCCAACCAATGGCCATGCCCACCCAATTGGCCACACCCAGCCAATGGGTCACACCCATCCTGCACCCGATGATACATAAGTGGGTTTTGGGTTGCAGTTTGGGCACTCGGTCTCTAAAAGGTTCGCCATCACTGGTCTACCACATAGAGCAGACATGTCAAACTTGCAACATCACGCAACGTATTGGAACAGTTTTGCCATTGCTGGCAACGGAGTAGGTGCAGTTTCCACATGATGCGTCTGGCGTGGAGGCCAGCAGTTTGACACCCCTGACATAAAGTATAAGGATTGCAACAGACACTATGTAGGACAAATAGAAGAGTAACAGAGCCCCTACAAATGCTCAGGCTTTTATTATCATACTTCAGATACGTTATGTGAAGTTGCTGTCCAGAGAAGTCTCTAGGAAAGGTGAAAAAAAAGAGGAGTCAACCAGCAGGAAAATGAATGGACTCCATTACAGTCACATTGGGTGCACTCTTGAAAGACACCAAGGGACCAGACTGGGAACAAATCTTCCTGAAGAAAATCTAAACCTATGTCATTGCTACGAGTCAACACTGAAGTGATGAAAAACAATCAGTCCCTATTCTAAGCAGCTAAATAGAAAATGTGATCAAAATCTACAGTATTTATCTTAAGGCTAGCAAATCTGTGCTGTAGTAATCCATATAATCAGCAACAGCAACAAATATGTCTACCAATCAGGTTAAAAATAGCAAAGGCATACAAAATACATAAACAGGATAGAATAACATCCCATTACAACCTGTAAAGGTAGACTTTGTTGTATGTATTTAACTATACATATATATCCTCTTTTACCCCATGGGTGGTACATGTCTTCCTGAATCTCAAGTCCTCTACCAAAGGCTTGGGAGTCTGAGGGTTTTGTGTAATATGATAACTGTTCCTAACATCGAGTGCCATCTTTAAGTGGTATAAAGTTAAAAAAAGATGTTTCCATATCAATGCTTAAGTCATGTATCTATATTTCCGGGTGTCAATTGTTCCTGTATTTTAAACTGCCAATACTGTCAAGTTAACAAGCCAAAATTTTTCTTTAGAACATTAGAGCTTATTTTGAAATAGAAAATTAAAGCTAATCATGATGTCCATATGACAAAGAGTACATGCTTTGTCATTTCCTTTCAAGTTGTTTGGGCTATATATCATTATATTTAGTACATTAGAGGTTATGGCTCGTTTCCTAATTTGACATTTCTTTTAAAATTCAAAAGATATGGTGAAGTGGCAAGAGTAGTATTTATACTGAATCATTGTTTCATGCTTAATTTTCAGATCAAATATTCAGAAAATACTAAGCAAATATATACTATAAAAATCTGCAATCTTTTGGTGAGTGAAGGGATATGCAACAACATAGGAAGAGCACAGTTAAAATGAACAAGGCAGTCATGCAAATTGGGCTGGGTGGTAAGTATATTTCTTCAGTTGTGTGAAGACTTATTTTCTTTTAAAAATAATCTACATGTAGAACTTACAACATTCATATGATTCTGACCTTAAAATGCTAGAAAATCACTGTGCCATTGGAGGGGAAAACAGGAGGAGTGGTAGTGAAAGCTTCAAAAAAGGAACTGCCCACTTCAATATAGTATAATAATATTGCATACAAAATAAAGTTTGTAATCTGCCCTTGATGCAATGATTTTATAGCAATTCAATGTGACACATTAATGAAACTTATAATTCAGCAATCCCCATATTACTCAATGAAGTAGTGGGTTCCCTTCATTGATATATTCAATGAATAATAAAATAAATCAAGAGAAACATTACATATTCAAGCTGATTTAAAACATTTTATCCCTACCCCATGATAATTCTAAATATCAATTTTCATTTTTTCATGAGAAAGCAAAGCACCTTATTCATAGGCTCATATTATTTTACTAAGTATAATTCATTTACCTTAATTCATGAATATCCCAGGCCAAATATGCAGAGTAGATTCATGCTTTGCATTAGTATTTAATATCCATCTGCCTTTTGCTCTTGATTGTACTTTGGCACAGTAATACCTTTGGTCTGCCCAATTCCAAATGATGTAGAACATATAACTCTTTATTTTTAATTTGTACAGTTATTTTAATTTGCTGCTACGATAATAAAGACAGATGGACACAGTGATGAAGCCAGTTTTGTAGTATATAAATAAAGTAACATAACCTATTACTTCTCCTGGTTTCAGAAATCTGTTCACATTGATCCATGATTATCTTCACTGTTATTCTTTTCAAAACATCAAGATTTCTGGATCAGCTGATCAGTGTTTTAGGCTCACCTCTTTCAAAGCTAGTCTGGTGGCTGCAAAAGAATGTTGGAGAATATGTAATTTAATTTAATTTAATATTTGCATTTGTATACCGCCCTTTCCCTGAGGACTCAGGGCGGTTTACAGGGAATTAAAATCGAAACATACAAAAGTTAAAACCAATTAAAAAAGCATTAAATTCACCCTGTAGATGTGTAGTTCATGAGATGTTCAAACCTAGCTTAGCCAATTGTTACTTAATAAACCATAATTCAGCTGTTGACTAACAGTTCACAGTTCTTTGTATGTTCAATATATTTTAATTATTTGAAAATCCAGATGTTATCTTAAGTAATATGTCCCCCAAATATGAAGAAAATAAGGTTAGCAAATTAAAGGAAGAGGTTCTTTACCTCCCAGACCCACCAATACTATTTCTCCGTCCTCTTCTAATAAATGAGTAACATGATGTGGAATAAAACTTGCAGTAAAAATGACTGAACAAAATTATTTCAGAACTGCATTTATCCATTTGTGGTAACTTTTTCATATCATTGCATCCTCAGCAACAAAGAACAGAATGCCAAAGTGGTGGTTCAGCTGCTGAAGTTTGGTTTTGAAAGCAGATTCAGCTGATCTCTTGGTAGTCTATTGTATTAGCCAAAAACCTGCAGGATAAAGTAGCTTTCATCTACTTCAAAATAGATGCTACAAATAAAAATCTGTAGAACTGATTTTGGACAATTTGTGGAATTGGTTCCAATGACTTGGATCTAAAAAGGAGAAAAGATGTTTGTCATGTTAGGCAAATTATCTGCTCTCTAAATCTTTGCCCCATCCCAACTTCAAGTCCTGTTATACTGCCTCATCATGATGGAGGTAGGAAATGGCACTGAACATGTACTAAAGTTGAACTAAGGATCTTTCAGAATTCATCATGTTTGTTATGTAACAACTTTAAAGCCCTTAGGACACGGGTATAAAACTCGATTGCATCATGTGACGTATCATGATGTTGTTTGCCTTTGTGGAGCGGGGCAGGTGTGGTCTGCTCATGATGCATCCAGCACGTGGACACCTTTGCCTTAGGATGTTTAGTTCCTGATGTTGTCATGCAAGGAGAGCAAATCTGAAGCTTTGAAAAGACAATTACAGCAGAAATATGGAATGTTAGAAGCTTGGAGATGGGAAAGTTCAACAAAGTGAAAAATGAAATGAATTGATTACATGTTGACATTTTGAGCATCAGTGAATTAAAATAAACTAGAATTTCAAGATGCTACTTTTTTCAACTCAGGACAAAAAAGTGTATTACTTTTAAAGTCAGGAAAGATATACAAAATATCTTGGTACAATGAAGCCAATGATAAAATAATACCAGTTTGTGAACAACCCTTTGGTGTGACAGTTTATAGAATTTAATATGTTTATACTCCAACTACTGAGCCAGAAGAAGAAGAGGTTTATAAATTTCATGATCAAGATCAGGCTGAAATCAACAGAACATGCAAACAAGATGTGTTTCCTCTGATTGAAGACTGAAATACCAGAGTTGCAAATAGCAAGGAGGAAAACATAGTTGGACTGTATGGTCTAGGAAACTGAAATGAAGAAAAAGAATGTTGAGACTCTAGAAAGAGTACAGAGAAGAGCAACAAAGATGATTGGGGGACTGGAGGCTAAAACATATAGGGAACGGTTGCTGGAATTGGGTATGTGTAGTTTAATGGAAGAGAAGGGTGAGGGGTGACATGATAGCAGTGTTCCAATATCTCAGGGGCTGCCACAAAGAAGAGGGAGCCAGGCTGTTCTCCAGAGCACCTGAGAGCAGGACAAGAAGCAATGGATGGAAACTAGTCAAGGAGAGAAGCAACCTAGAACTAAGGAGAAACTTCCTGACAGTTAGAACAATTAATCAGTGGAACAACCTGCCTCCAGAAGTGATGAATGCTCCAACACTGGAAGTTTTTAAGAAGAGACTGGCCAGCCATTTGTCTGAAATGGTATAGGGTTTCCTGCCTTAGCAGGGGGTTGGACTAGATGACCTCCAAGGTCCCTTCCAACATTATTATTATTAATAACTTATCATTTTCTGCCAATCCAATGATTCCCTGTTGAGGAACTTCCCATTTCTTAAGTTGAACAGTTAAAATGGGACTGCATTATTAATACTTGGTCCTAAAAGTGCTAAACTGGATTTCTGTGAGGTACTAGGGGTAATTTAAGGAGCTGACATTAAACCATAGAACTTTACATTTTTTATAATCCAAGTCCGTAACACTGCCTCAAGATTTTGCAACTTATGCACTAAGTTTTCTGGGGAGATGGGAAACAAACCTAAACTATCTACTACCTTGAATCTTTTTAATCTGGATGTTATACCTTAGATTGATTGAAAATTAGACAAAGTAAGGTAAGATAATCTAAGATGGAAATATTTCAATTTCAAAAAATGTGATAAACTTGAATCATCATTAAAAAGTTGTACACTGAAAGGATAACAAGAAAAAAGTCAAGGAAACTGTAGGTTCACTAAAGAGAGAAGATGGCAAGGAATTAACAGGCAGTAGGGAGAAAGCAGAGCTGCTTAACTCAATTCTTTGCATCAGTCTTCACAAAAAAAGAAATAATACCCCAACCTACAAAAAAAACTACTGCAAGAGAAACTAGAAACAAAAATTAAAATAAGCAAGAAAATGGTAAGAGAACACTTATCCGACCTTGACAAATATAAATCACCGGGATCCGACAGATTACATCCCAGAGTTCTGAAGGAGCTGGCAGATGATATCTCAGAACCATTGCACCATATCTTTCAAAAGTCCTGGAGCACTGGGGAAGTACCTGAGGATTGGAAAAGGGCTGATATGGTTCCCATCTTCAAAAAAGTGTGGGGGGGAAATAGAACCAGGAAACTACAGACCAATCAGTCTAACATCAATACCTGGGAAGATCCTGGAAAAGATTATCAAAAAACATCTGCAAACAACTAGAAGCAAACAAAGTTATGACTAGTAGTCAGCACGGGTTTGTTAAAAACAGATCATGCCAAATCAAACTTATTTCATTCTTTGATAAAGTAACTAAGTTAGTAGGCCAGCAAAACGCTGTGGGCATAATATACTTAGATTTCAGTAAGACATTTGACAAAGTAGACCACAGCCTACTTCTTGGTAAGCTAGAAAAAGGTGGAATAGACAACATCACCAGCTGGCTGATAAACCATACTCAAGAGTAGCCCTCAATGGCACTACATCCACATGGAGAGAAGTAAGCAGTGGGGTACCACAAGGCTTCATCTTAGGCCCAGTACTCTTCAATATCTTCATAAATGACCTAGATGAGGGAATAGAAAGGAAAGTTATCAAATTTGCAGATGACACTAAACTGGCAGGAATAGCCAACACCCCAGAAGACAAGCTCAGGATCCAAAAAGATCTTGACAAACTTGAACAATGGGCCCTATCCAACAAAATGAATTTAATGTGGAGAAAAGCAAAATTTTACAATGAGGCAGGAAAAATCAAAGTTAGGTGAGACCTGGGCTCAAAAACAGTAATTGTGACAGGGACCTTGGAGTCCTAGTGGATGATCACTTGACTATGAGGCAGCAGTGTGCAGCAGCAACCAAAAAAGCTGATACAATCCTGGGTTCTATAAACAGGCATAGAATCAAGATCATGCAAAATAATAGTACCGCTTTATAAAACCCTAGTAATTGCACCTGGAATACTTCAACCAATTTTGGTCACCATATCACAAAAAAGATGTTGAGAGTGGAAAAAGTTCAGAGAAGAGCAACTAAGATGATCAAAGGCCTGGAGACTAAATCATATGAAGAACAGCTGCAGGACCTGGGTGCAGGGGTGACATGATATCAGTATTCCAGTATTTGAGGGGCTGCCACAAAGAAGAGGGCATCAAACTATTCTCCAAAGCACCAGAGGGCAGGACACGAAACAATGGCTGGAAACTGATCAAAGAGAGAAGCAACCTGGAATTAAGGAGAAACTTTCTGACAGAACAATTAACCAATGGAACAGCTTGCCTTCAGAAATTGTGGGTGCTCCATCACTGGAGGTTTTTAAGAAGAGACTATAGGTTCTCCTGCTTGAGCAGGGGGTTGGACTAGAAGACCTCCAAGGTCCTTCCAGCTCTAATCTATTTGATAAAATTATTGGATTTTTAATGGATCTTGTGTAAAGATAGCCATTTTGAGCTGTGCAAACAATTCAGAAGAAGGTTTTAGCAAACAAACCACTCTTCTGAACCTTCTGCTTGGAAAGTCAAGGTTGCTGCGTCTTTTGGTGTAATTACTTCAATCTCCTATTTTCTAAGCATGCATACACGTGCATAGAAGGCATTTCACTTCTCTTTGGCAGGAAAACCAGAGAAATGTCTTTCATGCGTGTACACATATGATCAGAAATCTAAGAAAGGACTTTGAAGCAGCCACATTATTATTGCTTTAAGAGCTGCACCTACTTTGAGAGCATTGCATGAATGCCTCTCTGAATTACCTTGAACAGCCCTAATTGCAATATTTATATAGTACATTACTTTGCCTAGCTGTGATGGTTATAGAAAAATGCTTCAAAGATTATCTTTTTGTTTCTGTTTCACACTGACTGACTTTGCACACACCGTACTCAGGCACTGGCTGGGCTCATCCAATAAGCTACTGAATCATAAATCATGACTTACCCAGTCAAAAGCAAACAAGAAACACTGCTAAACTCTACTTTAGGAAGATATACCAAAGCTGAGTTTAGCAAGACGGAATGAAGTGTAACACATTCTCGGCTCCACTACTTTTCTCATCATCCTTTTTTTTTTTGTTCCACCAACAAGGAGGACTATGGAACATTTGACTGCACTTTGCATTAGTGACAAAAGGTGACATGAACATTCAGGCTTAGGCATCGTTTATGTCTTGATTTTTGTAATCAAAGTACAAGCAGCTCACAATAAAAAAATCAATGAACATTTTCTGACTGTTTTAGTGCAGAAGTTGACACTTGCTGCTAGGGTTACATGATGAATATGTCTATGAGAATCAGTTCACATCTATTGTACCTTACTGCTATTGAGAAATAAAAGCAATTAGGCATTTACTGTTTAATTGCCTAATTCTTCTACTTTATGGTTTTAACATTTAATTGTGAGTTCATTTGCCTTGTATTTAAAATCTTTTTCAACAGACTGGAATATATTACTCCATGAAGGCTGAGCATCCTACATAGTATCTGTAACTCCATTTCTGCAGACCCTGAACTCCTTCACGTCAGACATTTGCATTTCTCCCCACTAATGCTGGTGGCAAAATGCAAGACTGGCAGCACAGTTCAGAAACACTGAAAACAAGTGCTTAAATATATTTTTCTTTCACCCATTTGTTTCTCTTGAAACCATCCATCCAGCTCCCAACAATGAACATTTAGACACGTCCCGTTCCATGACCTCAATGCTGCTGCTTCTGTGGGCCTCAAGAGGCCAAAGGCAAGTAAGTAAAGTTAGTAAAAATAAAGGATCCGGGGGGGGGGGGGAGGCAAAAAGCTTGAAGCTGCCATCCCCCAACATGACATCTTTCAGATTTCTCAGAAGGAAAATCAGGTTGGAATAAGTTTTCTTTAAGCCCCTTTTCTCTCAAACAGAAGATAACTGTCAAATAGCCTTATATGAAAAATATTTCTATTAAATGAAGTGGACATTTTATCACATACATTTAGGCAACCTTCTCTGATGTCATCATATTCACAACATTTAATCTTACCTGTAAATATAATGCAACATAACCTTTTGTAAATATAATGCAATATATTAAATCAATTAATTGCTTGCCTAGCAGTATGCCTATAATCCAAAGGGGATGTGAGCAGACAAGATATAGTCAAGCTGCCAGGAAAAGACAGCCACTTCCTTGTCTGTAGCAAGTTTGGATGGGTTAGAGGGTAACTCAGTTGGGAGAGTTCCTCTCAAGCCATTGCCAACCATTCATCCAAAAGGACTGGTCCTCATGTCTCTTATGTAGGAGATGACCAGACTCAGCCCTAGAGTTGGGTGAGATGCATCATCAGTCTGATGTATTTGACCCCACTCGGGCTCAGTCCAGTCATCTCCTACATAGGAGACTTGAGGACGGATTCTATACCTCCAAAAGAAACCTAAGTCCAGCCACCTTTGATGTTTTTTGACTCTTACCTGGCACCAATTTTACTGACCATTAGTAGAGCACCTTTGTGTATAGACAGTATGGAATACAGATGCTGTTATCTGAGTGTGCATTTCTAGCTGATAATCATAGGGAAGGAACAATCAAGTCCATGGTTACTCAATCTATAGTAAATCAAGGCTTGACCCTCTACCCCATGTTATTCAATATCTATATGAAACACCTAGCACACTTTCCTCCATTGGTTTGGAGTGAGGTATGTTGTTAATTTATTTACTGTCAGAACATGAAGATGCCTTGGAGATTGTGCAGTAATGACAGATTGTGCAGGACTGGATGGGAAGAAAAAGTTATTCATTTATTTAATTAATTAATTAATTAATTAAATTTTTATACCAC
Organism: Vipera ursinii; assembly: GCF_947247035.1. Taxonomy (NCBI): domain Eukaryota; kingdom Metazoa; phylum Chordata; class Lepidosauria; order Squamata; family Viperidae; genus Vipera; species Vipera ursinii. The sequence continues at coordinate 43,771,519 of NC_139515.1, forward strand.
CCTATTCCCGAAGGACTCAGGGCGGTTTACAGGGCAGCATAAAATACAATATAAAAATAGTATAAAATTAAAATAGATTAAATTAATTAAGCCCAACAATTAAAACAATATTAAAAGCTAAAACCTAAAAAGTTAGATGTAACCAGGGCTTTTTTTTTCAGAAAAAGTGCTCAGAACGGAGTTCTGGCACCTTTTTTTGGATAGAACCTTGTAGGGCAGGCAAGGTGGGTTGTATGACGTGTGAGTTCTGGCACCTTTTTTTTCTACAAAAAAAAAGCACTGGATGTAACCATGACAGAATAGAGTTATTTATAAATAAACATCTTGGCTTTCCAAAACATAGGTTTCAGTTGTGGCTCTAAATGGGAGTTGTGCTCCCTTGAAGGTACAGGCTTGTGACTTGGGTTTTCCTGGATTCACATCTCTTGTTTCAACAGCAAGTGGAGGCCATGATCAGGGAAACTGCTGCTCAGCTTCAAATGGTATGCCAGTTACAGTCCTTTGCTGATGGTGATTGATATCCTTATCACCATGCATCCTGATTACCACAATTCACTTTAGTTGGAACTGCTTTTGAAGATAGCTCTGAAATTACACCTTGTCTAAGACTCAGCAACCAGACTGCTAGTGGGTGGAATCCTTTACTTCAATATAACACCTATACTCTATTGCTGCTAGTAGATTTCTGGATCAAATGAAAAGTGCTGGTTACTACATACTCTCTATCTGCTGCAGTATTGGGCTATATTAGGAACCACCTTACTGAAAAGTACTCTGCTATGAAGTCACCAGAGACAGCCTGCTTAGCTCCCATCCTGTCAAGAAGTGAGAATAGCCTGGACCAAAAGCAGCCTTTTTTTCCACAATGGTTAAATCCTTATCAGTTATGATGCCCCAGAGATGCATTTGCCCTCTCTCACTTCTGTCATTCCAAAAGCTGTTCAATATGCTTTGATTGCTAATCAGATATTGTCCAGGTAGCAATTTAGAATTTGATTTTGTTATTATTTTAGCCAAGGGGTGGGATTATGATCTGGAAAATATTTTAATTTTATGATGCCATTTCTACTTTATATAAACATTGCTTGGAGTCTGTATGAGTGGGTGGTATATACATTTTATTAATAAATAAAGCAAAACCACTTGTGTTCATTGACATAAAACACAGACTTGAAAAGTGTCTATTTCTGGTCCCCTAGTCTGAGGAGGGTCACAAAGGCCTTTCCCTTTACTTGAGGCAAAGAATCTCTTCAATCTTGCTTGGCTGATAGGCTACTTAAAAATCATGCAACTTTTTTGATGGTTATAGTAGCAGTTACAAATAAAACTAATTGTGACTTTTATACTGGTAGTTTTATGTTAAATCAGTCATTCTTAACTTCTAATTTAGTACTGATCAATACATATATAATGTTCCTATAAAACGCCGTATACATCCTCAATAAACGTCTTACAGCCTAATAAAGGAACAACCAGGAAACATTTACACCAACACTGCCAGGGCAAGCCACTATAAAAAGAGAGGAACCCCTCCCCTTTCTAGACTGATGATGTTATAGTACCTAGTTTGGTAATGAAATGTCTGCAGAAAAACAACCAAACTCAGAGGCCACTTAGGACCAAAAAATCCCACTCCCCAAAACCTATATTTTTACATATGATAAATACATGCTTCTAACATATGGCATGTTAAAATATGTAAAACTGTCTGACCCCATTTGTATTTAAAAGTAAAAGGTCAGGCTTGGATAATAGTTGAATAGGAGAACTGCAGGGAAGATCAGGGTTGTAGTTTAGATGGGCAAATCCAAAGACGACTCTGAACCATTCCTGTATTATTGCTAAGAAAAAGGCATGCATGTGTGACTTCCTTGTTGTAGCATGTGCCCAGTGGAACAACATTCCTCCTGATATTTGAATGCCCCAATTCTTTGTTCTTCTTCACAACCCAGGCTCTTCTTCAGAGGAAGAATGAGGGGTGAGCCATCTAGAATGAAAGATCTAACATGAGTTGATTGGTTTCTGCTAATTCTATTATTATGCTGTTACTCAATTGCTCTCTTTTCGGTTCTGGGTGTTTACTGTATATTTTATTCTAGTTCCTTGTTTTTATAATCTTATACATTTTAAATCACTCAGAGAATTGGGCAGCCATAAAATTTTAACAAGCAGTCCATAAAACTGAGCTTGACTCAAAAGGATATTCTACTTTGATATGTATATTTCAGATACTCTTTCAGTGGGATCCATTATTTTCAAATGAACTGTTCTTTTCTGCTTTGTTTTACTTTTCAAGTGTTTGGGGAGAAAAAAGGTGTAAGATCTGGCATTAGAATGAACAGTATTAAACAGATCTTATATGTTAGCTCTCAACAATCCAAAGTGAGAAGAGTGTGTAACATTCCGTTATATCTATCCAATCCACCAGAGGCGGGATATATTTTGGGTCCCCTCTCTTAAGGTGGGACCAAGGCGGCTCCCTCCCTGTGGAACATCCCCCTTGCAGAAAGAATATTGCCTGCATTTTGACACTCTTTCTAAAGGCCCTGAAGTCACTGTTCTGCCAATGGGCCTGGGGACCCTAAAGTGATCAAGTGGTGGTTTGATTGTTGTTGCCAGGGGGATTTACTGGGTTTGTATTTGCACTAAGTTTGTATTTATTTATATAAGGCAGCCAGAGTGTGTTCGAAGATCACGAAGATTTTTTGTAACAAATAAAAAATAATAATCTAATGCTTCAATAGTTCACATACTTCTGAATGGATCCTCTCACATTTGTTAAACTCTCTTAGGTGATTATTGTCTGAGAATTATTATATTAGATAAATAAGAAGGCTATACCTGAAAACTAACAAAACTATCCCTTTTTTGATGTCGTCCTCATAAATTGGATTTCACTGTGTGTGTGTGTGTGTATATATATATATACATACATACATACATACATACATACATATATATATATATATATATATATATATATATATATATATATATATATATGTGTGTGTGTGTGTGTGTAAATTACTAACAAAGAATTAAAGGGAAACTGAGATGCATTTCTGACTTATTATTCGTCATCAGCCAGCCATACCCTTCTGAGATTCGAACCATGGGCTGATTGCATATGAGGCAGTGTTATTTGCCTCTAAGCCACAAGGTCTCTCTCGCTCTGTTAGCTTTTTTTCTGCAAGGGAAGATATGTTTCAAATGTTAACTCTTTAGATTACCTTGCTAGGCCCCAAACATGGGGCAAATCTTTATTTCCTGTTTTCAGCCTATCTTGAAGGCTATCGAACAGGCAGTAGTCACACCGGACAATTCCTATATTTGTGTAAATTACTAACAAAGAATTAAAGGGAAACTGAGATGCATTTCTGACTTATTAGTCGTCATCAGCCAGCCATACCCTTCTGAGATTCGAACCATGGGCTGATTGCATATGAGGCAGTGTTATTTGCCTCTAAGCCACAAGGTCTCTCTCGCTCTGTTAGCTTTTTTTCTGCAAGGGAAGATATGTTTCAAATGTTAACTCTTTAGATTACCTTGCTAGGCCCCAAACATGGGGCAAATCTTTATTTCCTGTTTTCAGCCTATCTTGAAGGCTATCGAACAGGCAGTAGTCACACCGGACAATTCCTATATTTGTGTAAATTACTAACAAAGAATTAAAGGGAAACTGAGATGCATTTCTGACTTATTAGTCGTCATCAGCCAGCCATACCCTTCTGAGATTCGAACCATGGGCTGATTGCATATGAGGCAGTGTTATTTGCCTCTAAGCCACAAGGTCTCTCTCGCTCTGTTAGCTTTTTTTCTGCAAGGGAAGATATGTTTCAAATGTTAACTCTTTAGATTACCTTGCTAGGCCCCAAACATGGGGCAAATCTTTATTTCCTGTTTTCAGCCTATCTTGAAGGCTATCGAACAGGCAGTAGTCACACCGGACAATTCCTATATTTGTGTAAATTACTAACAAAGAATTAAAGGGAAACTGAGATGCATTTCTGACTTATTAGTCGTCATCAGCCAGCCATACCCTTCTGAGATTCGAACCATGGGCTGATTGCATATGAGGCAGTGTTATTTGCCTCTAAGCCACAAGGTCTCTCTCGCTCTGTTAGCTTTTTTTCTGCAAGGGAAGATATGTTTCAAATGTTAACTCTTTAGATTACCTTGCTAGGCCCCAAACATGGGGCAAATCTTTATTTCCTGTTTTCAGCCTATCTTGAAGGCTATCGAACAGGCAGTAGTCACACCGGACAATTCCTATATTTGTGTAAATTACTAACAAAGAATTAAAGGGAAACTGAGATGCATTTCTGACTTATTAGTCGTCATCAGCCAGCCATACCCTTCTGAGATTCGAACCATGGGCTGATTGCATATGAGGCAGTGTTATTTGCCTCTAAGCCACAAGGTCTCTCTCGCTCTGTTAGCTTTTTTTCTGCAAGGGAAGATATGTTTCAAATGTTAACTCTTTAGATTACCTTGCTAGGCCCCAAACATGGGGCAAATCTTTATTTCCTGTTTTCAGCCTATCTTGAAGGCTATCGAACAGGCAGTAGTCACACCGGACAATTCCTATATTTGTGTAAATTACTAACAAAGAATTAAAGGGAAACTGAGATGCATTTCTGACTTATTAGTCGTCATCAGCCAGCCATACCCTTCTGAGATTCGAACCATGGGCTGATTGCATATGAGGCAGTGTTATTTGCCTCTAAGCCACAAGGTCTCTCTCGCTCTGTTAGCTTTTTTTCTGCAAGGGAAGATATGTTTCAAATGTTAACTCTTTAGATTACCTTGCTAGGCCCCAAACATGGGGCAAATCTTTATTTCCTGTTTTCAGCCTATCTTGAAGGCTATCGAACAGGCAGTAGTCACACCGGACAATTCCTATATTTGTGTAAATTACTAACAAAGAATTAAAGGGAAACTGAGATGCATTTCTGACTTATTAGTCGTCATCAGCCAGCCATACCCTTCTGAGATTCGAACCATGGGCTGATTGCATATGAGGCAGTGTTATTTGCCTCTAAGCCACAAGGTCTCTCTCGCTCTGTTAGCTTTTTTTCTGCAAGGGAAGATATGTTTCAAATGTTAACTCTTTAGATTACCTTGCTAGGCCCCAAACATGGGGCAAATCTTTATTTCCTGTTTTCAGCCTATCTTGAAGGCTATCGAACAGGCAGTAGTCACACCGGACAATTCCTATATTTGTGTAAATTACTAACAAAGAATTAAAGGGAAACTGTGATGCATTTCTGACTTATTAGTCGTCATCAGCCAGCCATACCCTTCTGAGATTCGAACCATGGGCTGATTGCATATGAGGCAGTGTTATTTGCCTCTAAGCCACAAGGTCTCTCTCGCTCTGTTAGCTTTTTTTTTTCTGCAAGGGAAGATATGTTTCAAATGTTAACTCTTTAGATTACCTTGCTAGGCCCCAAACATGGGGCAAATCTTTATTTCCTGTTTTCAGCCTATCTTGAAGGCTATCGAACAGGCAGTAGTCACACCGGACAATTCCTATATTTGTGTAAATTACTAACAAAGAATTAAAGGGAAACTGAGATGCATTTCTGACTTATTAGTCGTCATCAGCCAGCCATACCCTTCTGAGATTCGAACCATGGGCTGATTGCATATGAGGCAGTGTTATTTGCCTCTAAGCCACAAGGTCTCTCTCGCTCTGTTAGCTTTTTTTCTGCAAGGGAAGATATGTTTCAAATGTTAACTCTTTAGATTACCTTGCTAGGCCCCAAACATGGGGCAAATCTTTATTTCCTGTTTTCAGCCTATCTTGAAGGCTATCGAACAGGCAGTAGTCACACCGGACAATTCCTATATTTGTGTAAATTACTAACAAAGAATTAAAGGGAAACTGAGATGCATTTCTGACTTATTAGTCGTCATCAGCCAGCCATACCCTTCTGAGATTCGAACCATGGGCTGATTGCATATGAGGCAGTGTTATTTGCCTCTAAGCCACAAGGTCTCTCTCGCTCTGTTAGCTTTTTTTCTGCAAGGGAAGATATGTTTCAAATGTTAACTCTTTAGATTACCTTGCTAGGCCCCAAACATGGGGCAAATCTTTATTTCCTGTTTTCAGCCTATCTTGAAGGCTATCGAACAGGCAGTAGTCACACCGGACAATTCCTATATTTGTGTAAATTACTAACAAAGAATTAAAGGGAAACTGTGATGCATTTCTGACTTATTAGTCGTCATCAGCCAGCCATACCCTTCTGAGATTCGAACCATGGGCTGATTGCATATGAGGCAGTGTTATTTGCCTCTAAGCCACAAGGTCTCTCTCGCTCTGTTAGCTTTTTTTTTTCTGCAAGGGAAGATATGTTTCAAATGTTAACTCTTTAGATTACCTTGCTAGGCCCCAAACATGGGGCAAATCTTTATTTCCTGTTTTCAGCCTATCTTGAAGGCTATCGAACAGGCAGTAGTCACACCGGACAATTCCTATATTTGTGTAAATTACTAACAAAGAATTAAAGGGAAACTGAGATGCATTTCTGACTTATTAGTCGTCATCAGCCAGCCATACCCTTCTGAGATTCGAACCATGGGCTGATTGCATATGAGGCAGTGTTATTTGCCTCTAAGCCACAAGGTCTCTCTCGCTCTGTTAGCTTTTTTTCTGCAAGGGAAGATATGTTTCAAATGTTAACTCTTTAGATTACCTTGCTAGGCCCCAAACATGGGGCAAATCTTTATTTCCTGTTTTCAGCCTATCTTGAAGGCTATCGAACAGGCAGTAGTCACACCGGACAATTCCTATATTTGTGTAAATTACTAACAAAGAATTAAAGGGAAACTGAGATGCATTTCTGACTTATTAGTCGTCATCAGCCAGCCATACCCTTCTGAGATTCGAACCATGGGCTGATTGCATATGAGGCAGTGTTATTTGCCTCTAAGCCACAAGGTCTCTCTCGCTCTGTTAGCTTTTTTTCTGCAAGGGAAGATATGTTTCAAATGTTAACTCTTTAGATTACCTTGCTAGGCCCCAAACATGGGGCAAATCTTTATTTCCTGTTTTCAGCCTATCTTGAAGGCTATCGAACAGGCAGTAGTCACACCGGACAATTCCTATATTTGTGTAAATTACTAACAAAGAATTAAAGGGAAACTGAGATGCATTTCTGACTTATTAGTCGTCATCAGCCAGCCATACCCTTCTGAGATTCGAACCATGGGCTGATTGCATATGAGGCAGTGTTATTTGCCTCTAAGCCACAAGGTCTCTCTCGCTCTGTTAGCTTTTTTTCTGCAAGGGAAGATATGTTTCAAATGTTAACTCTTTAGATTACCTTGCTAGGCCCCAAACATGGGGCAAATCTTTATTTCCTGTTTTCAGCCTATCTTGAAGGCTATCGAACAGGCAGTAGTCACACCGGACAATTCCTATATTTGTGTAAATTACTAACAAAGAATTAAAGGGAAACTGAGATGCATTTCTGACTTATTAGTCGTCATCAGCCAGCCATACCCTTCTGAGATTCGAACCATGGGCTGATTGCATATGAGGCAGTGTTATTTGCCTCTAAGCCACAAGGTCTCTCTCGCTCTGTTAGCTTTTTTTTTTCTGCAAGGGAAGATATGTTTCAAATGTTAACTCTTTAGATTACCTTGCTAGGCCCCAAACATGGGGCAAATCTTTATTTCCTGTTTTCAGCCTATCTTGAAGGCTATCGAACAGGCAGTAGTCACACCGGACAATTCCTATATTTGTGTAAATTACTAACAAAGAATTAAAGGGAAACTGAGATGCATTTCTGACTTATTAGTCGTCATCAGCCAGCCATACCCTTCTGAGATTCGAACCATGGGCTGATTGCATATGAGGCAGTGTTATTTGCCTCTAAGCCACAAGGTCTCTCTCGCTCTGTTAGCTTTTTTTCTGCAAGGGAAGATATGTTTCAAATGTTAACTCTTTAGATTACCTTGCTAGGCCCCAAACATGGGGCAAATCTTTATTTCCTGTTTTCAGCCTATCTTGAAGGCTATCGAACAGGCAGTAGTCACACCGGACAATTCCTATATTTGTGTAAATTACTAACAAAGAATTAAAGGGAAACTGAGATGCATTTCTGACTTATTAGTCGTCATCAGCCAGCCATACCCTTCTGAGATTCGAACCATGGGCTGATTGCATATGAGGCAGTGTTATTTGCCTCTAAGCCACAAGGTCTCTCTCGCTCTGTTAGCTTTTTTTCTGCAAGGGAAGATATGTTTCAAATGTTAACTCTTTAGATTACCTTGCTAGGCCCCAAACATGGGGCAAATCTTTATTTCCTGTTTTCAGCCTATCTTGAAGGCTATCGAACAGGCAGTAGTCACACCGGACAATTCCTATATTTGTGTAAATTACTAACAAAGAATTAAAGGGAAACTGAGATGCATTTCTGACTTATTAGTCGTCATCAGCCAGCCATACCCTTCTGAGATTCGAACCATGGGCTGATTGCATATGAGGCAGTGTTATTTGCCTCTAAGCCACAAGGTCTCTCTCGCTCTGTTAGCTTTTTTTCTGCAAGGGAAGATATGTTTCAAATGTTAACTCTTTAGATTACCTTGCTAGGCCCCAAACATGGGGCAAATCTTTATTTCCTGTTTTCAGCCTATCTTGAAGGCTATCGAACAGGCAGTAGTCACACCGGACAATTCCTATATTTGTGTAAATTACTAACAAAGAATTAAAGGGAAACTGAGATGCATTTCTGACTTATTAGTCGTCATCAGCCAGCCATACCCTTCTGAGATTCGAACCATGGGCTGATTGCATATGAGGCAGTGTTATTTGCCTCTAAGCCACAAGGTCTCTCTCGCTCTGTTAGCTTTTTTTCTGCAAGGGAAGATATGTTTCAAATGTTAACTCTTTAGATTACCTTGCTAGGCCCCAAACATGGGGCAAATCTTTATTTCCTGTTTTCAGCCTATCTTGAAGGCTATCGAACAGGCAGTAGTCACACCGGACAATTCCTATATTTGTGTAAATTACTAACAAAGAATTAAAGGGAAACTGTGATGCATTTCTGACTTATTAGTCGTCATCAGCCAGCCATACCCTTCTGAGATTCGAACCATGGGCTGATTGCATATGAGGCAGTGTTATTTGCCTCTAAGCCACAAGGTCTCTCTCGCTCTGTTAGCTTTTTTTTTTCTGCAAGGGAAGATATGTTTCAAATGTTAACTCTTTAGATTACCTTGCTAGGCCCCAAACATGGGGCAAATCTTTATTTCCTGTTTTCAGCCTATCTTGAAGGCTATGGAACAGGCAGTAGTCACACCGGACAATTCCTATATTTGTGTAAATTACTAACAAAGAATTAAAGGGAAACTGAGATGCATTTCTGACTTATTAGTCGTCATCAGCCAGCCATACCCTTCTGAGATTCGAACCATGGGCTGATTGCATATGAGGCAGTGTTATTTGCCTCTAAGCCACAAGGTCTCTCTCGCTGTTAGCTTTTTTTCTGCAAGGGAAGATATGTTTCAAATGTTAACTCTTTAGATTACCTTGCTAGGCCCCAAACATGGGGCAAATCTTTATTTCCTGTTTTCAGCCTATCTTGAAGGCTATCGAACAGGCAGTAGTCACACCGGACAATTCCTATATTTGTGTAAATTACTAACAAAGAATTAAAGGGAAACTGAGATGCATTTCTGACTTATTAGTCGTCATCAGCCAGCCATACCCTTCTGAGATTCGAACCATGGGCTGATTGCATATGAGGCAGTGTTATTTGCCTCTAAGCCACAAGGTCTCTCTCGCTCTGTTAGCTTTTTTTCTGCAAGGGAAGATATGTTTCAAATGTTAACTCTTTAGATTACCTTGCTAGGCCCCAAACATGGGGCAAATCTTTATTTCCTGTTTTCAGCCTATCTTGAAGGCTATCGAACAGGCAGTAGTCACACCGGACAATTCCTATATTTGTGTAAATTACTAACAAAGAATTAAAGGGAAACTGAGATGCATTTCTGACTTATTAGTCGTCATCAGCCAGCCATACCCTTCTGAGATTCGAACCATGGGCTGATTGCATATGAGGCAGTGTTATTTGCCTCTAAGCCACAAGGTCTCTCTCGCTCTGTTAGCTTTTTTTCTGCAAGGGAAGATATGTTTCAAATGTTAACTCTTTAGATTACCTTGCTAGGCCCCAAACATGGGGCAAATCTTTATTTCCTGTTTTCAGCCTATCTTGAAGGCTATCGAACAGGCAGTAGTCACACCGGACAATTCCTATATTTGTGTAAATTACTAACAAAGAATTAAAGGGAAACTGAGATGCATTTCTGACTTATTAGTCGTCATCAGCCAGCCATACCCTTCTGAGATTCGAACCATGGGCTGATTGCATATGAGGCAGTGTTATTTGCCTCTAAGCCACAAGGTCTCTCTCGCTCTGTTAGCTTTTTTTCTGCAAGGGAAGATATGTTTCAAATGTTAACTCTTTAGATTACCTTGCTAGGCCCCAAACATGGGGCAAATCTTTATTTCCTGTTTTCAGCCTATCTTGAAGGCTATCGAACAGGCAGTAGTCACACCGGACAATTCCTATATTTGTGTAAATTACTAACAAAGAATTAAAGGGAAACTGAGATGCATTTCTGACTTATTAGTCGTCATCAGCCAGCCATACCCTTCTGAGATTCGAACCATGGGCTGATTGCATATGAGGCAGTGTTATTTGCCTCTAAGCCACAAGGTCTCTCTCGCTCTGTTAGCTTTTTTTTCTGCAAGGGAAGATATGTTTCAAATGTTAACTCTTTAGATTACCTTGCTAGGCCCCAAACATGGGGCAAATCTTTATTTCCTGTTTTCAGCCTATCTTGAAGGCTATCGAACAGGCAGTAGTCACACCGGACAATTCCTATATTTGTGTAAATTACTAACAAAGAATTAAAGGGAAACTGAGATGCATTTCTGACTTATTAGTCGTCATCAGCCAGCCATACCCTTCTGAGATTCGAACCATGGGCTGATTGCATATGAGGCAGTGTTATTTGCCTCTAAGCCACAAGGTCTCTCTCGCTCTGTTAGCTTTTTTTCTGCAAGGGAAGATATGTTTCAAATGTTAACTCTTTAGATTACCTTGCTAGGCCCCAAACATGGGGCAAATCTTTATTTCCTGTTTTCAGCCTATCTTGAAGGCTATCGAACAGGCAGTAGTCACACCGGACAATTCCTATATTTGTGTAAATTACTAACAAAGAATTAAAGGGAAACTGAGATGCATTTCTGACTTATTAGTCGTCATCAGCCAGCCATACCCTTCTGAGATTCGAACCATGGGCTGATTGCATATGAGGCAGTGTTATTTGCCTCTAAGCCACAAGGTCTCTCTCGCTCTGTTAGCTTTTTTTCTGCAAGGGAAGATATGTTTCAAATGTTAACTCTTTAGATTACCTAGCAAGGAAAACAGGAAATAAAGATTTGCCCCATGTTTGGGGCCTAGCAAGGTAATCTAAAGAGTTAACATTTGAAACATATCTTCCCTTGCAGAAAAAAAGCTAACAGAGCGAGAGAGACCTTGTGGCTTAGAGGCAAATAACACTGCCTCATATGCAATCAGCCCATGGTTCGAATCTCAGAAGGGTATGGCTGGCTGATGACGACTAATAAGTCAGAAATGCATCTCAGTTTCCCTTTAATTCTTTGTTAGTAATTTACACAAATATAGGAATTGTCCGGTGTGACTACTGCCTGTTCGATAGCCTTCAAGATAGGCTGAAAACAGGAAATAAAGATTTGCCCCATGTTTGGGGCCTAGCAAGGTAATCTAAAGAGTTAACATTTGAAACATATCTTCCCTTGCAGAAAAAAAAGCTAACAGAGCGAGAGAGACCTTGTGGCTTAGAGGCAAATAACACTGCCTCATATGCAATCAGCCCATGGTTCGAATCTCAGAAGGGTATGGCTGGCTGATGACGACTAATAAGTCAGAAATGCATCTCAGTTTCCCTTTAATTCTTTGTTAGTAATTTACACAAATATAGGAATTGTCCGGTGTGACTACTGCCTGTTCGATAGCCTTCAAGATAGGCTGAAAACAGGAAATAAAGATTTGCCCCATGTTTGGGGCCTAGCAAGGTAATCTAAAGAGTTAACATTTGAAACATATCTTCCCTTGCAGAAAAAAAGCTAACAGAGCGAGAGAGACCTTGTGGCTTAGAGGCAAATAACACTGCCTCATATGCAATCAGCCCATGGTTCGAATCTCAGAAGGGTATGGCTGGCTGATGACGACTAATAAGTCAGAAATGCATCTCAGTTTCCCTTTAATTCTTTGTTAGTAATTTACACAAATATAGGAATTGTCCGGTGTGACTACTGCCTGTTCGATAGCCTTCAAGATAGGCTGAAAACAGGAAATAAAGATTTGCCCCATGTTTGGGGCCTAGCAAGGTAATCTAAAGAGTTAACATTTGAAACATATATATATATATATATATATATACATAAATATATATATAGAGATATATATAGATATATATGTAGATCTAGAGTCTCGGGTTTCTTCCCGCGTTCCTTTCATCTTCAGAAAGTTGTGGCGACGTTTCGACGAAATCCCATCCGTCATCATCAGGCCGGAGTGTTCCTCCTGCTGCTTCCAGGAGCAATGCGTGGTCTGGCTGTTCCTTTCCTTCCAACTGCCGGTGGGGCTGTGTTCTGACTGGGTGGAGGCGTGGCTGCTTTCTGATTGGGTGGGGGTGTCCTCCGACTGGGTGGAGGCGTGGTTGTCTTCTGATTGAGTGGAGGCGTGGCTGTCTTCTGATTGGGTGGATGCGTGGTTGTCTTCTGATTGGTTGGAGGCGTGGCTGTCTTCTGACTGGGTGGGGTGTGTTCTGAATGGGTGGGGTTTTTTGTTGTGTTGTAATATCCTGAGTGTTGTGATTTGGTGTCCTGAGGAGTGGGCTGTGTAGTGGCCTCCAGAGCTTTGGTTTGGCTCCGAGTTCGAGGACCTGCTATGTATCTCTGGTATGGGCCAGTCAGGTTCGTGTGTGCGTTCTTCTGCTTGGGTGATGGCACTTTTGCTTGACTTGTTCTGTCTTCTGTGTGGGAGAGTTTTAGTTATTAGTTTTCCATTATTACAGTAATATCTTTAAAAAGCAATGTGGTGGCCGGGTTACAATAGTTCCATTTCAGACAAATACATATTATTACAAATTTCCAAGTTATAATCAATACTTCCTCTCTTTTTTCCCTTTAATACATACTATCTCTTATCTAAATTAATATATTTCTTATTGCTACCCATCAGTCATTTAAAGATTTATATATATAAATTTATTATATATATATATATATATATATATATATATATATATATATATATATATATATATATATATATGTAGATCTAGAGTCTCGGGTTTCTTCCCGCGTTCCATTCATCTTCAGAAAGTTGTGGCGAAAGCTGAAGATGAAAGGAACGCGGGAAGAAACCCGAGACTCTAGATCTACACATACAGACACCCGCGAGAATCTACGAAAATTTATATATATATATATATATATACATATATATATATATATATATATATATATATATATATATATATATATATATCTTTTAGTATATTTCATATTTTAACATTCCATCTTTAACACATCAAACACCTTATCTATTTTTCTAGCTTTAATTTTACATTGATATTGAAATTGAAACGTTTAAGACTTCTCGTTTTCATATTGCTAAATAACCTCCTTTCCCTTTACACAATTTTCTTCAATATCTGGTAATGTAATCCAGTTCTTATTTATCTCATTTCCATATCCATATCAATTATACAATATTTAGAATGGTAGTCATTAAAATACCAATTTGTAAGGAGGAGAGAAAAAAAACAAAACAAATGTGCTCCTAATGTGCTATGACTTAATGTGAGTAAGGAATTGGGACGTAAGAACTATTTGGAGAGTATATCAATTTGTCTCATCACTCATCACTGGTGCAGTGACAGTGGTTTCTGGGGTTTTGGTGAAATATTATCTCATACTGATGTTGATCAACATCAGCATTATTCATTCTGTACATTTGTACAAAAAGGAATTTTGACAGTTGAATATCAAAAATATTTCCTGCTTTTTCCAGCCAGACCTATTTTGAAATTTCTTTCACTCAAGAAGATGCAAGATAGAGCATAGAAGTCTGTTTTGCTGACATACTTGTGAACGATATGTGATCTTATCCAGTAACTCTAGCTTATGCTACAAAAGGAAGGATAACTGTGTAACAATTGAAAAAAATGAGGAGCAAATAGGTTAAATTTATCCGCCAATATTATCATTCTTCAATTGGTGTTTGACCATTAGCTAAAAATGGTACTTCTGACTAATGAGGTACCATTTAATGAAGAAAGTTTATGCTTGGGTCTTGAAATGCAGCTATACTGTTTGGAATGAACAGACAGTTCAATATTTTTCCTCCAAGTATAAATGCACATGAAATCTTATCCAAAATTCTTCTGTACTATAAAGGAATTTTTTGTCTTCATTCGGCCAGGTTGGCATATCAGCCTTGTGTCATCTGCATAAGCTGAGAATAATAGGGCTGGCTCTTCTACGCAATAAAGCTTACTACAGTATTTCTATTATATTCTGCTTACCCTATGATACAAAGCAGCCTGATGTGCATTTTGAATGACATTTAAACTTACTAAAAGAGCCTTTTGATGTGAATGTTAGCTTTTTAAAAAATTATACTGATTATTGTAGCAAGTGAACTGAGCTTGGGGTGGGGGGCTGAAAAGGTAGTATAGGATAGCACTTTTAAAGAACCATGATTCTACTGTGATGGCTAGGAGGAGGAAGAAGAAGAACAACAACAACAGGAACAACAACAACAGCCTGGAATTATCAAGGACTTGATCAGATAACCCTATTCCCTCCACCCATCAGTGAGGTCAGAGAACCTTTGAACCAATATCATATCAGGACAGTTTCAATCTCATTATGTGACAAAGAACATTCTGTTTTTTCCCCAAGATAGCAGCTGAGGTTGTGATCATTCCAAGTTACTCAAAGGCTGCTCATAAGATTATCATAAATCATTTTTTTAGATTTTATAACAGCAGTTGAGGGATCAATTAATTTAATAGATCAGATTAAATTTACTTTTCATTCATTACACTGTATATTTTGTTCCAGCCCTGATTTTTATTTCAATGTGGCCTCTACCCAGTACTGTACACAGCCATATACTGTACATCACATACTATATACATTTTTGTGGAGGGGAAAAATCCCCAAGATTGAGCTCATTGAGTTGGAATTGACAAGGTGCATTGTGTAAAATGTTTGTCTCTGTTTATCGTTCTTTTTATATCTGCTCTTTTCTTGGAGGGGATGTCATTTTAAATTCAGAATTCTTTTTTCCCCCCCAACATTATTTACAAGACTGACATACAAGCAACATCTTCTGTCATTTTAAGATCAGGCATAAACACAAAACAAAGAAAGTGTTTTTGAGTGTAATAGTAGACTAGGCATTAAATTGTATTAAACAACCACAATTTCCATAGGAATGAAATTACAACATTTTTCTCTAGACAACTTTTTATCCTTTATGTATTTTAAATCAGGTCCAGACAGCAAGAGGAGCAGATAGAGATTATGAACGCTAACAGTATTGCCAAACTTCTGGAGGGACCTACTGCAAGATTCATCTGGGAAAGGTTTTCCATTTAAATCAGGACTACACTCTGTTCTGCAACACTATAACACTCATGTAGTGGTATAGAAGACCTCCATGAATTAATGCATAATGGTAACATGACATTAAAAAAGAATAATTCATCACAAAACTAGTAGAAAAAATATATTAAGTATATTTACTATTAATTAACACCATGAATTTAAATCAACATTTATCCTGTCTTCTCAATTAGTTTTTGGAGTGTAACCACCAAGATATTAGTTCAAAGACAACTGAAATCTTACTCTGTCCCAAAAAATTCTGCACACCTTTCTAAACCATCTGAATACCAAAGTTATCACTTTCATTCGTGATCTCAGGTAGAACAAAACTGGATCTGCCCAGATTATGTTGAAATCTGTCCGGAAAGCTGGATGTTACACATACTGACACTATTTACTTCCTGCTCAACAGTGAAAGCAAATGAACTGTAATGATATCCAAAAAAGGATACAAAACAGAGAAGTGTATCTGTAAATGATTTTTTCTATATTTGAGAACCAAAGACTTGAATGTCCTTGGCTTATATCCAAGCTAATGCAAGAGGAAGGCTGCTTGGGTGCAGTACTGTTTTCCCACCCCTCCTCCACTCTGCAATTCCAAACCAATACCCCCCTTTTTTTGGTGAGTTAGGGGACTCTAAATAGCATGGCATGATATATCACAGCAGAGCATGAAAACATTGAGTTGAGATGGAGGAATTATTTTTTTAAAAAAGCAAAAGTCCTTTATTTTAAAACATATTCAGCTAATCTTTCAAAATGTATTTTGTGAGAATACTACTCATCAACAATGTACTTCAGTGTTTCAAATGCAAAGGATAAAATATCAATTCATCACTGAGTTAAGATTCTTTCTAGGGAAAACTTTTACTTCCAGTTGTCTATTTCTGCAATTTTCTAAGGCCATAATTAATTCTTTTAACTGTGAATTATTTGGATCTGTTTAATATTGGGCTCAGATTATATTTTTGCAACCGTAAGGCTGTGTGAGATTTGCCAAGGGCTTAATTTCATGCAGTTTTAATATTTTTGAAAACTAATATAAAAATCCAAACTTTTAATTTCCTTATTTCAATTCTTCATTACTTGAAAAATATGCTATGACTTCAAATGAAAACTCCTTTCTTCTTTGAATCCAAGAATATCCTGGAGCATTTAAAAGGAAATTCTTCTCATGTTTGATTTATAGGTACACCTTTCCTTTAGACTTGTATTCTCATTACTTGTCCCTCTGGGAGATATGACAGAGACTGAGAAATAAAATACCATGGCAATCCATGGCTAGAGCAGTAATGAATAAATATCTTTTGTCCATAAAATCTGCAGCATATGTTGACATTTACATATTCTGATCTCATAAAATTGGGTAAATACTTGAAACTAACAACTGATAGTCATTGTCAGCAATAAGGAATGGTAAACATTAAAACTGCAGTGATCCAGATTCAAGGGCAAAATGTGATTTGGAGCACATGTGGGCACATATACAGACCATCTGTTAAGTATATGCAAGGCCTTTTTTGTCACAGCACGCTCAGAACAGAGTTCCAGCACCTTTTTGGGATGGAACCTTTTAGGGTAGGCAAGGCGGGTTGTATGACATGGGTGAGTTCCAGCACCTTTTTCTTTTACAAAAAAAGCACTGAGTATATGTTAAACCTATAGTGTCTTCTTCCAGAATCGCATGCCAGCTGCAGAAAGCAGCCACAATCCTCTGAACAGCTGGAGCTGCTTTAACATGGTTCCAATAGGTGATGTATCTATGACACGTTTTCTCTGAATCACAATCCAACCTTTTGACACAAAATCTTTGCATGGCCCTAATAAAGCTCACCTACTATATTAATGATTGTTTATCATTCAGAAAAATCAAATATTTGAGGCAAACAATGGTCATGTTCTAACAGAGTATACACACAATTTAATTTGGATGGAACCAATTTTGCATATTTATATTGTATAACCGTGTATAGTATTTCTGAGGAGCCTTTTAATTCCAAAGAAAGGGGGAGAAAACTAATAATCATATTAGTCTCTTGCAGCAAATACAACAAAGAAGTTAAAATTTCACAGGACAGTTTAAGCCTTTAAAGCTAGGCTGTGCATATTCTCAACACATGCATTTCCCCCATCATACCATCTGTTACATAAATGTTACACGGTATTATTTATTAAAAAATAAGCCTTTTTTAAAAAAATCTACTCTATACTGTAGCTGTTTTTTCCCCTTTTTTATAATTCCCAATGTTCCTAGTGTACAGGTATAAGGATTGGAGCTAGGTTTAAGAAAATCAGTGTCTTGTTTTTGTGTTTTATTTTTTTTCAACTACAGATGAGTGCTTGAGTATAGGACTGTATGAGGTAAAGTAAAATCAGGTAACAGATTCAGAGGTGAAAGTTGGTTCATTTATCTTCACGTCTATCTCTAGGAGGCCTGCTCAGTTTAAAGCCTTATTTTGATGGACTGAACACCAGGGAGAGCTACTGTAGATCAAAGTAGATTGAGGTCCTATAATGCCAGATGCAGGCACTTCCAGAATGGGTAACCTGACTTATCATTTTGAGAAAGTCTCAGGATGAATCAGTTGGGCCGAGAGCCATATCATCTGCCAATAGTTCTGGAACTGCACCAGAGATTAGTTTCAAAATGAGATGTTATGGCTGCATGCATGGCATCAGGCTTCACACCAGGCACAGCTGTACATTTCAACCCTCCAGACACTAAATTGTAACAGAATTTGCCCAAAGCAGAAGAGTCACAATCAGGGCACGACTGAATAAGTTGGGCAGAAAATAATTTATATACATGCATAAGATCTGCAGAGTATGGAAATCAGTATCTACATACATCTGTTTTGGGGTTTAAATATTATACTTTTTCCTCTTACATCTGCTCAGTATTTACATAATAATTCTGACTGGTCTCCAAGTCAGTCATATCACTCTTTCAGATTCAGCCCTTGCAAGGTCTTGCTCTGATGAAAGACCTTCAGAGCAAGGTACTTGTGTGGAGAAGAAGCAACAGGTTCTCTGCCTCAGACCTGGGAATCTTTGGGAAATGTTAACCAACTAACATCTCTACCAAAGCTGCAAGATGGATCCAAGTTCTTGAAGCTTCTACTCCAATCTTACATTTTTCAGTCAGGCATATAAAACGAAGGGTTTTTCTTAGAGAGGGTAAAAAAAAAACCTTTGCCAAGTGGGACTTTTATCTACTGCTTCCTGAGTCCTAGTTTTTTGCAATAAGCTTTTCTAAGCTGCTGATGGCAGATCATATCAGAGGTAACTCCACTGCTTGGCTGGGATTCTCCCTTGTGTTTTTATTCTTCATTTCCTGGGCTGATTCTGGGACCATTTTTGTATGATCTCTTCAGGCATTCTGCAAGAAAGCTATTACTACTGCAAGAAAGTAGTAAAAAACTTGCATGAAATGCTGAGTAGGAGTTGTAATGGAGTTGTCAGCTGTGACTTTGGGACTCAAAGATTGTGGCAACATCTTCTGATTTATAATGGACTAGAAGACCTCCAAGGTCCCTTCCTGCTCTATTCTATTCTAAATAATGCAATGGGATGAATTGAGGCCATGTTCTTATCATCAAAGAGTACATTGTCTCACATGCATGGGAGCAGCATGGGGGTATTTGCTGAATGTACAGGGCTGGCTGATAACCCCTAGAAATTTTCCAAAATGTTCTCCATATTTTTTATTTCTACAGGTTTTAAATTGTTATTGTTTGGTCTACAGCATCATTATTTCCAACATGCAATATTAATGTATCTTATTACAGCTCTGTAAATACATGACTATTGTCACTATTGCTCTGTATAATAAAGCCAGCCCTCTCTAGCAAGCATGTATCCAAACTGCCAGCCCAAATGTTGGAGGTGTGGTTGTGAGGACGCAACATATTTTCATATATGGTGGACTTGTAAAAGGGTTAAAGCATTTTGGATCAAAATTTGGTGGAATATGCAAAAAATATTCAAGAAAAGGATAAAGTTTTGTCCGCAATTGTTTTTATTGGGTATTATCACAGATACTACCGTTGTGGACACTAAGCTGATGTTGAATTTAATTACGGCAGCGAGACTTTTAGTAGCGCAATATTGGAAGAAGGAAGAACTGCCGACTATAGAAGAATGGACTTTAAAAGTTTCCAATTTGGCGGAAATGGCAAAGATTTCACCGTATTTGAAAGACCAATCGCAACAGAGATATATTGTGGAGTGGAGAAGATGGATTGATTGTATCCAGAATAAATATGGGACTAAAAAGTTTCACTTAGCATTTGAATAAGTAGTGGATTTATATGATGTATAACTAGCTTGTAGTTATTTTATTAAGAGTTAAAGTGCGATAGAATTTAATATTTTATTGTTGTTTGCATATTTTAGATTATGTTTGTTTGTATTTTTATACCCTGTATTTCCCCTTCATGGATTACTGCCTTGTCGTGGCGAAGGGGCTTGCGTAATTCAATGAAGCTATGAGCTATGCCGTGCAGGGCCACCCAAGACGGACAGGTCATAGCAGAGAGTTCTGACAAAACGTGACCCACTGGAGAAGGAAATGGCAAACCACTCCAGTATCTTTGCCATGAAAACCCTATGGACAGTACCAAAAGGCAAAACGATATGACGCTGGAAGATGAGCCCCTCAGGTCGGAAGGTGTCCAATATGCTACTGGGGAAGAGCAGAGGGCTAGTACTAGTAGCGCCAGAAAGAATGAAGCGACTGGGCCAAAGCCGAAAGGACGCTCAGCTGTGGATATGTCTGGTGGTGAAAGGAAAGTCCGATGCTGTAAAGATTTTTTCTCCATAGGAACCTGGAATGTAAGATCCATGAATCAAGGAAAACTGGACGTGGTCAAACAAGAGATGACAAGACTGAACATTGACATCTTAGGTATCAGCGAACTAAAATGGACAGGAATGGGTGAATTTAATTCAGATGACCATCAGGTATACTACTGTGGGCAAGAATCCTTCAGAAGAAATGGAGTAGCCTTCATAGTCAATAAAAGAGTAGGAAAAGCAATACTGGGATACAATCCTCAAAATGACAGAATGATCTCAGTTCGAATCCAAGGCAAACCATTCAATATCACAGTAGTCCAGGTCTATGCCCCAACCACCAGTGCTGAAGAGGATGAAATTGACCAGTTCTATGAAGCACTACAGCACCTTATAGAACTAACACCAAAAAATGATGTTCTTATCATCATGGGGGATTGGAATGCTAAAGTAGGAAGCCAAAAGATAACTGGAATAACAGGCAAGTTTGGCCTTGGAGTGCAAAATGAAGCAGGGCACAGGCTGATAGAATTCTGCCAAGAGAATACAATGGTCATAGCAAACACTCTTTTCCAACAACCCAAGAGACGGCTCTACACATGGACATCACCAGATGGTCAACACAGAAATCAGATTGACTATATGCTCTGCAGCCAAAGATGGAGAAGCTCTATACAGTCAGTAAAAACAAGACCAGGAGCTGACTGTGGCTCAGACCATGAGCTTCTCCTTGCAAAGTTTAGGCTTAAACTGAAGAAAGTAGGGAAAAGCACTAGGCCACTCAGGTATGAATTAAATCATATCCCTGTTGAATATACAGTAGAGGTGACAAATAGATTTAAGGAATTAGATCTGATAGACAGAGTGCCTGAAGAACTATGGACAGAGGTTCGCGACATTGTACAACAGGTAGCAACCAAAACCATCCCAAAGAAAAAGAAATGCAAGAAAGCAAAATGGCTGTCTGAGGAAGCTTTGCAAATAGCTGAGGAAAGGAGGGAAGCGAAAGGCAAGGGAGAAAAAGAAAGATACACCCAATTGAATGCAGAATTCCAGAGAATAGCTAGAAGAGATAAGAATGCCTTCTTCAATGAACAGTGCAAAGAAATAGAAGAAAATAATAGAATAGGGAGGACCAGAGATCTTTTCAAGAAAATTGGAGAAATGAAGGGAACGTTTAATGCAAAAATGGGCATGATAAAGGACCAAAATGGCAGGGACATAACAGAGGCAGAAGAGATTAAGAAATGGTGGCAAAATTACACAGAAGAACTATACAAGAATGAGCTTAACGTCCCTGGTAATCACAATGAGGTGGTCACTGACCTCGAGCCAGACATCCTAGAATGTGAAGTGAAGTGGGCCTTAGAAAAGCTGAGCAACAACAAAGCTAGTGGAAGTGACAGTATTCCAGCTGAGCTATTCAAAATCTTAAAAGACAATGCAGTAAAAGTGCTACACTCAATTTGCCAGCAAATTTGGAAAACTCAACAATGGCCACAGGATTGGAAAAGATCAGTTTACATTCCAATTCCAAAGAAAGGCAGTGCCAAAGAATGTTCAAACTATCGCACCATTGCACTCATTTCTCATGCTAGTAAAGTCATGCTTAAAATCCTACAAGCTAGACTTCAGCAGTATGTGGATCGAGAACTACCAGAAGTGCAGGCAGGATTTCGAAGAGGCAGAGGAACTAGAGATCAAATTGCCAACATACGCTGGATCATGGAGAAAGCTAGGGAGTTCCACAAAAACATCTACTTCTGCTTCATTGACTATGCTAAAGCCTTTGATTGTGTGGATCATAACAAACTGTGGCAAGTTCTTAAAGAGATGGGAGTACCAGACCATCTTATTTGTCTCTTGAGAAACCTATATGCGGGTCAAGAAGCAACAGTGAGAACTGGACACGGAACCACTGATTGGTTCAAAATTGGGAAAGGAGTCCGGCAAGGCTGTATACTGTCGCCCTGCCTATTTAACTTATATGCAGAGCACATCATGAGAAAGGCAGGGCTAGATGAATCAAAAGTTGGAATTAAGATTGCCGGAAGAAATATCAACAACCTAAGATATGCAGATGATACCACTCTAATGGCAGAAAGTGAAGAAGAACTAAAGAGCCTCTTGTTACAGGTGAAGAAGGAGAGTGCAAAACTTGGGTTGAAACTTAACATTAAGAAAACCAAGATCATGGCATCTGGCCCTCTCAATTCCTGGCAAATAGATGGGGAAGAAATGGAGGTAGTGACAGATTTTATTTTCCTGGGCTCCAAGATCACTGCAGATGGGGACTGTAGCCAAGAAATTAAAAGACGCTTGCTCCTGGGGAGGAAAGCCATGGCAAATCTAGACAGCACACTAAAAAGCAGAGACATCACCCTGTCAACAAAAGTGCGTATAGTCAAGGCTATGGTCTTCGCAGTTGCAACGTATGGCAGTGAAAGTTGGACCATAAGAAAGGCTGAGCGCCAAAGAATTGAGGCCTTTGAACTGTGGTGCTGGAGAAGACTCCTGCGAGTCCCTTGGACCGCAAGGCGATCAAACCGGTCAGTCCTAGAGGAGATCAATCCTGACTGCTCTTTAGAAGGCCAGATCCTGAAGCTAAAACTCAAGTACTTTGGCCACCTAATGAGAAGGAAGGACTCACTGGAGAAGAGCCTAATGCTGGGAAAGATCGAGGGCAAGAGAAGAAGGGGACGACAGAGAATGAGGTGGCTGGATGGAGTCACTGAAGCAGTAGGCGTGAGCTTAAATGGACTCCAGAAGATGGTAGAGGACAGGAAGGCCTGGAGGAATGTTGTCCATAGGGTCGCGATGGGTCGGACACGACTTCGCAGCTAACAACACCCTGTATTTAGCTCTGGGAAGTCGGGGAAGGAGGGAGAAGGGAGGGGAGAGTTGGGGAGGTTTGGAGAGAGGGGAGGGGGGAGGGGTTTTGTATTTAAAAATGTACTGTAAAACTTTTCAATTAAAAAAAAAGCCAGCCCTCTTCAGACATTTTTTTGCAACAGTTCGTGGAAAGATATGGAATCCTAAATATAAGCCTTACTCAAGGGGCTTCCAACTTTCCTGTTTACTCAGAAGATATGTTTGCATGTATGAAATTAAGAGCATAATCTAAACACATTCAACTGGACTTGTGTAAAAGGGTTGGGACTTCAACCATCTGGTTACTGGAATTTTGAAATCACTGTAGGAGAGCTACCTCAATTTACTAAAAACTATGAAGGTTTAAGCCTTGCAATAAAAGCACTTATTTTGAACCAGCTGTCATTATTGTAGTACAGTATTTGCAAATTATACATTTATGTGTATTCTTTTGCACAGAATAGTTCACAAATATAAATCAATACATGTAAAAGGGCTTTGAATATCCACAATCCTAACCAAAGGATTTGCTGAATCTAGTATCCTTCAGAATACACTTATTAGGGCTAGTTAAAACCATCACAAATATATTAAAAATAGGAATAGATTTTGAAGATACGTACACTGGAGATGCATACAATTTGCCTTCTCCTATGCTAGCAATTTTCTCCACCATATTCTGTTTCTTGGGAAGGTTATTACAATAGTGCAACCTCCTATAAATCTGATATAATATCTAATTACTGAAAGTTTCCCAGATTCAGTTCTATTAATAATTAGTTGTAACTATCTTAATAATCTTGTCATATGCATTGCTACTCAGAAATGCCCAGTTAAATTGTGTATAATTCCAACTAGCAGCTCTGTGTGCATGTTTACTTGGCAGTTAAGACTTATAGCAGAATTACTTTTCAGAAACATGCATAAGTCAGTAATATTACTCATAGTTGATTTTGGTAGCATTAAGAGAGGAGGAACGAGAGAATGACTTCTGGCAGAGGAAGGGAAAGTAGTTCTTAATAGCCATCCCCATTAGTGCCAGATATCGGTTCACTCCGATTCTGAAGAACTAAGCAGCACATCATTCTTTAATTACATGCAGACAGATCTCTTTCCGTCCACTTTTAAGAAGACCTCACCAACTATTTCTGCCTGCAATTGTGCTGCTGTCCCTAGTCTGAAGCTCGTAGAAGTAATTTCAGCCGCAAACCGGAAACTGACATGGTTACCAAACTGGGCGGGGATTCAAGAACAGCATGGCTCTCCCATCAGGAACGGTCTTTATATTAATTGCGATTATTTAAGTCCTGAATGAGCGGCCATATTAAAAACTGACCATTTGGTATACGATTTCTCGGAAGTTGCCTCTGCCAAGTTGAACGTACTTTTAGTATTCAAGAGGGTTTTTTTCTAGCTCTTCCCCTTGCCCAAGGGTCGGCAACCTCGGCTCTTTTATGACTCGTGGACTTCAACTCCCAGAATTCCTGAGCCAGCTATGCTGGCTCAGGAATTCTGGGAGTTGAAGTCCACGAGTCATAAAAGAGCCGAGGTTGCCGACCCCTGCCCTTGCCTAAGAAAGCTCCCCGACCGAACCTGCCCTCGCCTCGCCCAGCGCACACTGGCTGTGTTTGTTCCTTGCACATCACTTCCTCCCACACCTAGGAGCTTCGCAGCGAGGGGAGTTATGTAGGCGGCGGGGGGGGGGAAAGGAGGAAGTTATCCCTCTCTTCTCTCAGCGCCGCGTCTGCAGGACACGCGCTTCGAACGACTTCTCGCTCTCAGAAGCTGAGACAGGATGGGGCCCTGCGTAAGGTTACGGGGAAGAGGGAGGAGAAAAGGAAGGACGGGGGAGGGTTGCGGTGTTTCCAGCCTGAGCTATGCGCGTGCGCGTTCCCAGTAGAGCCGAGAGGTCATTCTCGCCTTTCCCCCCCCCCCCTCGCTTTTTTTCCCCCCCTCTCGAGCATCACTGGACTGGGCCAGGGAAATCAGAGAGAAGCTGGGCGTGCAGCGTCACGGCGACGGCTGGAAGCCTCGCCCAGCTAGAGACAGAGAGGAGGGAGGGAGGGAGGGAGGGCGCGCGCGCAGGCAGAGAGGGTTTGGTCAGGGTGGCGGCGGCGGCGGCGGACGCGGACAGCTGAGGCGCCGTCCGGTAGGTAGAGGCCGTTATGGGAAGGAGGCGGGAGAAGGGACGTGTGGGGGAAGTACGGGGGCCGTGTAAACGGAGTACGTGCGGCGCCGCGCGGGTCTGAGAGAACTGGGCCGGCAAACGGGTGCTTGTGAAGCGGCTGAGGGCTGGCTAGGAAGGGGGCGGCGGCGGCGGCGGCGCTGGCGCTTTGCGGGTGGGACAAGGCTCTCGAGAGAGAACATGGCGGAGGCGGAACCGACCCCGCCGCTCCCTGCAGGGGAGAGAAGCCGGGCAAGCGCTGCTCCAGCCCTCGCTCTTCTTCCCTCTCCCGATTTTGCCTTCCTCTCCAAGATAAGTTCGAGCGGGAGGGGAAAGTTAGAGCCCCTTTCCGAGGCCGCCCCTTACTTGGGCTTGTTGGGCGAGAAGGCGACGTGGGCACGGAGGAGGAAGTAAGTCGCGCTTTACTCGTCGCTGCGGGGGGGGGGGGAGAAAAAAAGTTCTTGCCGGCCGGACTTGGATGGCGACGGCGGCAGCGGCCTCAGCTGGGAGCCGCCGCCCCGCCTAGTCCGGCTGAGCTGAACCAGCTCAATGTTTCCATTCTCTACCCCAGCGGGAAGCTGGGCGGCCGCTCCTCGGGCTGCGATAAGCTTCTTCCGCTTCCCATTCTCTTGCCAGAATCCGTTTTCAGCTTTTAAAGGATGGAGAGCAGGGGGAGATAATATTCAGCCAGATCCTCAGTTTAAAGAAGAGCTGTTTTTCGGACCGATCCTTGTTCTTTTAAGAGCTGGGTTGAATTCAGATTCTTGAAGAGAAACGGCGCCCGCACGAAGGAAGATAATTAGTGAATGCCGTATTCGCTATAGTTCTATTAGTGCTATTTTCGCCATTACAAAATCGACAGGAGTAGAGAGACGTTTGGATGGAGAGATGACGGCGACTTGTGGTACTTGGCCTTCCGATATTCCTAATATTGATTGATTAGCTCATGACTTGGTTCTATAAACAGTGCTTTCTAGGAACATTAAATCAGTTGACGTTCGGTTTAATTATGTTTGATAATGCAGACAAAGTGAATGGTGCATCTAGTTGGGTTTTTAAAAAGGCCCAATATGCTACATTTTTCTAAATCGTGATTTTTAAATACTCTTTTAGAAATAGTATGGTAAAACTTGCAAATTCTCCATGTTTCTTAGTTAATGGAATGATAAAGAGTTTCTAATCAGATTGACCAAATTCATTATTTAAATAATTCAGGGTCTTGAACTAAATCTAGACATGATTGAAGTAAAGATTGCTTAACCGCATGTCAAGACTAATTCTATGAGTAATATTGTGGCCTTGAGATGCTCTTGAACCCAACTTCTGTCAGTCTAGAAGTAGGATGTAATATTGTACTGGAAATGCCATTCATTTTTGTGTCCAAATAATAGTTTTGATGTTTAACTGCTAAAGTGTTGAGTAACTGTAGTTCTTTCTATAAGATCAGCTGGTGTAAAATGTAGAGGGATTAGAAACCTTTTTTCCAATACAAATATAATTAAATATGTTATCAGTCATCTTCAGTATAGCACCCTACAGATGAGTTGAATTACAGCTCTCATAATTTCCTGCTAGCTTGTTGAAGTTTTCGCACATATGCAACACATTAAGTTGGGGATTGTTTAGCAGATAAACTTTACTTATCTTTCTGGATGTACAGCCTAGATTGGCCTTACTTGCTTATACAGTGATAAAAACAAAATAGCTATGAATTAACACCAACTTCTCGTAACCAGTTTTTAAGTACTGTAATGCTAAAGTATTATGGGAACAACCTTTGAAAAGTATAAACTCCCCAAAGATTAAAATGAATGTAGAACATTAAAAATGCTATAATTAAGTCACTAGAGTAACTTTTTATTATACTGTCAATATGAACTATTTTGAGGTAAGAGAATTGAGCAGGGAATGAAGCTACATTACAAAATATAGTTTATTATTAACATTGCTAATTTTAACTATGGGAATATATTTAAATTTCCTTGTTTTTCCCTAGAGAAAGTACTTTTATGTATTCCTTTGAATATCAAATTAGTTTGTAAGCTTCTGAAATAATCATGTTTTTATTGGCATATGTGGACATAAATTTGTTTTTATATATCATAAAAATTGTGCCTATCTATGTTTGATTTATTTATATATAGAGGTAATCCTTGACTTACAATCATTCATTTAGTGACCGTTTAAAGTTACAATGGCACTGAAAAAGGACTACTGGCCATTTTCACATTTAAACTGTTGCAGCATCCCCATAGTCACATGATCAAATTTCAGACTCTTGGCAACTGGCATGTATTTATGACAGTTGCAGTGTCCCTGGGTCATGTGATCACTATTTGTAACCTTCCCAGCTGGCTTCCAACAAGCAACGTCAATGGGAGAAGCCAGATTCACTTAAAAAGTGCATGTTTCACTTAATTCCAGTGATTTGCTTAACTGGGGCAAAAAGGTCATAAAAGGGGCCCAACTCATTTAACTGTCTTGCTTACCAATGGAAATTTGAGGCTCAGTTGTGGCTGTAAGTCAAGGACTACATATATTGCAGTTAGTGAAAATGAATCGTTGCACAATTAAATGTCAGGGATGGAGTAGATGCATGAATCCCCCCCCTTGACTTAACTCTTTGTGCATCATCATATTTTATTGATACCAGTTCTGAGGCTAGGACAGATTTGGAGCTGAAGTAATGGAAAGCAAAAGAAAGGCTGGTCATCTAATGTTTAAAGGGAAAAAAAACTAACAACAATGTGATCTATTTTGCTTTTGATGAACAAGCTACATTTAGCTATCTCCTTTTTAATTTAATGTTTAATATTTTCTATGCTGCAACTATACGCTGAAGCAAAAATTCTTGAGTAGATATTCAGTGAATCAATTTGTTAGTGAGTTTCATGTGACGTTGTGAGTTTGACATGCCTGAACTATAGTGATTGCATTTTAAAGTTAGTTGACTATTTTGTGCATAACCATTAATAATTTATTATGCTTTTATGATTTTGAGATTTCTATATTATCAGCTAGCCAAAATCTTGAAATCAGCTGATTAATGTTATAAATTAGAAATTGAAGTGTTCATACAGTGATTTCTTAAATGAAACATGTTTGGAAACAAACTTTTTAGGGATTATTAGTGGCAATAATGTAATAATGCATTTGCTATTTAATAAATGCCATATGCATAAGATAACGTAATACAACTGGATATATTTGTTTAAAATACTGCATTAAAGGTAATTGAGAAAAGGCACCAACACAATTACTAATGATAGCAATAATATGCTGTTGTTTACCATAATTAGGGAGTTGTTTTATACTTTGCAGGTTATAAACATTTTTCACAAACTCTTCATAATAATCCCTAGCACAGAGTTTCTTAAATAGAATTTAAAACTAGTGTAAAGATTTACTCAAACAGGAGGCGGATGTATTGGAGGACACAAGTTGAATTAAGTGAAACTAATGTTTTAAAACCTACTCCTTTTCTGATTCAGTGGAATAGCTGTTTTTGTTAATCTATTCAGTTAACTGGATCTGGTTAAAATATTTCTGTTATACAATTAGAAAAAAATTAACCACCAACCACCTCTATCCTTGCCTATTCTGTAGTTTTTAACTATCTAAATAAACTGCTTTACGAAAAAAGACCTCTGGAATATTGACTTGTAATTCAAACAATCCTCATCTGCAAACTTTTTTAAAAGTAACTAATATCCTTTTCATTTTTATTTTTTAATGTTACTAGAAGCACATTTTAGTCTTGACTTCAAACACTTTTAGTTTAGGGAAAAAAATCATTGAAGTAGATTAAACTTTTCAAAGTACTTAACATTGTTGTCTACCTGTAACTGGGAGAAGAGGAACAAACAAAACCTGGGAAATAGACCTGATGTATTGCAAAAAGGTACTTGAAGAAAAAACACAATATGGAAGTAACGATTTAGAGGTGGTAGGACTTTAAAATTAAAGAAAGGTGTGTGCTTCAAGTGATAGAATTTTGTGAAGTAGATACAGTAGGGGGGAAGAAGAGTGAAACTACTAGAATGGAATGAGAACATGAATGATCTGTAAATTCTGTGGTGGTTGCAGAATGAACATTAAACGGTGCAGATTTGAAAAACCATTGAGTTCAATTCATTTGGAAAATATTTCAATACATTAGGTTTGCTTATAAGCTATTCAGAGTATAGAGTGATTATCTTATGTAAGCATGGTTTTTATTTTAACGCATACAATTTGGGGAGTTATTGTCTTGGAATTTTGTAGTGGAATATATTTTAGAGGAAGGCATTTTATTAAACTGAGAAAAAAATTGCTATAGTGCACGATAGGTTTTTTTTTTAAAAGCTAACTCGGTACTTAAGGGTCCTAATATGCAAAATTGTGTTACTGTAAATGGTTCCCAAAGTAATAAAAATGTTAAGTACTGTCAGTTTTTCATATAATGCCATCTAACTCTTTCTCTTAATATTTAATCTCATTGGTTTTATCTTCTTGGGTCAAATATTCAGTATGCTAATCATATTGTTAAAATAAGGAATTGGTTATTAGTACATTTTTTATTATTTTCATAATCATCATGAAAAGTCAAGCTGCAATAAATCCTTTCCCCATATTTTTCAGAATATATATTTTTGATGTTAACAAGTGCTACCTTGTTATTAATGTTTTTGATTTCTATTGCTGAAGTTTTTGTAGCTGTTATATATTCTTGCATTTAGAATAATGTCTATTTGTTGTTAACTGTCTGGAATTCTGTTTAAGTTAGACTACTGTAGGTAAATAATACAGTTATTACATCCCACTCCCAGTAAGTACGATATGAATGTACCTGGGTTTAGTAATCAATATTTAAAAAATTCATAGTGCCATTCTGCTTAGCTATGCCATTGGCTTACTAGTCACATTGGATATTTTGAAAAATGCTTGTCAAGCTTTTCTGCAACATACTATATGTCTTCTGCAGTCATAAAGACACACAGCAATTTATCTTTGACTCATTCCCAAAGACAAGTATCTTTTTTAAAAAAAGCATTTTGGCTCAAATACATAGTTTTAACATCAAGGGGTTTCTTACAGTAATTTCTAGCCCTTCAAAACATTTCTTAATATATATGCTATATGTCCATACTTTCTAATCCATAGATTGGTATATTGTTCTTCAGTCGTATATATTTTACCCTTTATATAAGGCAAAGCCTGACAATTTTAAGCCTGACTTTAAATATGTAAAATTAACAAATAATGCACACTTCAGGGGAAAAATGATATTGGTTATAAACTATAAGAAATCTTGTGTAGTATTTGTAGCTCAGGGTCAGTGAATAACCTGATTGTATCAAATCATGGAGAAAGCAGCTTGTACATTGTGGAATCAAGTAACAAACTAATAGATCTTGCCAATTCTCCTCCTGTTACTCAGTTCTGAAATCAGACCAATAGTATTACTAAATCAGTTGTTAGAAGTTACAGTACTATTTAAATGTTTCTATATAAACATGTTTTTATCATCTTGTGATCTTTACAATTTGGAGATATTTGGGGGAGCAACTAAAGCTGGTGGCAATAGGTGGGCATTGGACTTGCTTCATTGTGCGTTTTCTTATAAAATGTGCTAAATTTATTTTTCAGGATAAAGTATTTTTATTAATTTAATAAAATAGTTACAATAAAGCATCCTAAAGCTAATTGGAAGACTTGGGAAAAACTACAAATCTTTTCAATATGAAGCTGCTTGAATTTTTTCTAAACTTTGCAGATCGGATGCCATTAACTTTGGGTATCAGTTTGACTGTCGATTCAGTTCAACCATAATGTCTAACTTTTAAAAGTCTAATTGGCCTATAGCTAGTCTGCTTCAAGAATTGCATTCTTCCATATTTAATGTTGAAGGCGCAGACTTTTCTGTTCCAATCGGCCTTTCTATAGATCACACTGATCCAAGGCTTTGCTGTTAAGACTTATAGTTGACAGAGTCATTTATAATATTGGACTTTGATATATAGTTAGAAATAAGAGGATATACACGGGGTAGCAGATTGTTAGCTCATTGTTGGGTAGGGAAGCACAGTAGTGCTTGGTAGTAAATGACATCTGATTATTTTGCATAAAGAAATTTAAAAAAATACCATCAGAATTCCTAAACTGAATGGAGCACCATCTAATGTCAATAAAGGCCATTCACATCAAGGGAATTGCACATAAAAGCTTTCTTCCAAGGCAGGGAATCAATATCACAAGCTAGAACAGGCAATTAAATGAAGCAGAATGCTTGATTTAGAAAAGAGACCTTGTTTGTTTCAGCCGACAATACTAAGCTTGCATATTTTCTTTAGGAGCTTTAGGAAAACTGATCTACTTTTCTTAAAAATCATGGCTGTTTCTTTCATACTGATTATGTTGTTAAAGCCTATCTATCAAATGCTGTCTTTTTCCCATGATTTCTGTGAAATTTGCATAAAAAGGTGTAGTAATTTTTGATATAGCTCAGCTTTACTTATAAGGCAGTTGCTATAATTTATATTTACAAATGTGGGTTTATATATAAAAGCATTATGGTTAAATAATCAATAATTCATCAAAAACATCCATGACAGTTCTTAAAAATGCATATTTTTCTTTCAGACTTTGGATGACTTCAGATTTATTTTGTGTAAAAAGTAGCTGTTATGCTTTATTTAAAGCATATATTTATATCCAGCAAAGCTATATAATATTTGAACATAGCAGGGCACACTAAGGCAAAATGATTATTTAAATTTTAGGTAGATGATCACAAGTTCTTATTCAAAGAACTTATGAAGTTGATGTCTTTTGTTTCCAAGACTAACAGATTTACACAGCTTCAAACTCCTATATCTGAGCGCACATGCAAAATACAGTAAGTCTAGTAGACTTTGGATGCCAAAAACAAAATGTATCCATACACTATATGCTTCTACACATATGTAAAGTTGCATTTATTCATTTATAATATTAATGTGCATAAAATTACATTCCCGTTATATGCATGTATAAATTTTATAAAATATAACTGCATAAAATTTTGTTTAAATTTCACAGGCATTCTGCTATAATAGGCATCCTTTCCCTCTTTTATTGTGCTTCAGCAACATGTTATGAATATCAATATCCCCGAGAATGACTATTGGTAATTATTACAATATCTTGAGAATATTTTCGTAATATCTTGGTGAGGCAGTAGGATACTATTCTCCTTAAAAGCAGGAAAAAGTATCTTTGTTCAGAATATGTATACAATATAATTTGTTATAGGCTGAAATTTCTCTAAAGAGGCACATAGTTTGCTATCCTAATTTAGCAGGGATCTGAATTAACATTTCCAGTATTTTTAAATACACATACAGATAATCTGTATGTGTAATGGCCTACAGACCCACTGGCGCATGTGCGCAGGGCTAGCAGCGCCGGTGGCTAGCCCCTGCATGACTGCAGACGGGGCCGCTAGCCCTGTGCGGGTTACGCGGCCTGTTTGCGCAAGCGTGCAGGGCTAGCAGTGGCAGCATGCACATGCACAAGCAGGGCTGCTAGCCCCATGCGAATGCACACAGCCCTGTTTGCACTGGTGCGTGTGCACGCACAAATTTCTCACCTCTTCCCTTTCCCTATGGGCTGCCAGCATGAAAAGGTTGGTGACCTCTGCTTTACAACTCTGCACTCCACCCCATGCATGCATAAAGGGAGTGCTCCTAATTTCAGGTTGTTACCTGTATAAAAGACACCTTTCCACAAAGCAAGCAATCAATCAGATTCCAAACTCTCCACCATGGCCAAGACCAAAGAGCTGTCCAAGGTTGTCAGGGACAAGATTGTAGACCTACACAAGGCCAGAATGGGCTACAAGACTATCGCCAAGCAGCTTCGTGAGAAGGTGACAACGGTATGATTATTCGCAAATTGAAGAAACACAAAATGTCAATTTCCCTTGGTGTGGGGCTCTATGCAAGATCTCACCTCATGGAGTTTCAATGATCAATCAGCCTGAAACTATACGGGAGGATCTTGTCAATGATCTCAAGACAGCTGGGACCATAGTTACTAAGAAAACAATTGGTAACACACTACGCCGTGAAGGACTGAAATCCTGCAGCACCTGCAAGGTCCCCCTGCTCAAGAAAGCACAATGTACAGGACCATCTGAAGTTTGCCAATGAACATCTGAATGATTCAGAGGAGAACTAGGTAAAATTGTGGTCAGATGAGACCAAAATCGAGCTCTTTGGCATCAACTCAACTCACTGTGTTAGGAGGAGGGGGAATGCTGCCTATGACCCCAAGAACACCATCTCCACTGTCAAACATGGAGGTGGAAGCATTATGCTTTGGGGGTATTTTTCTGCTAAGGCGACATGGCAACTTCACTGCATCAAATAAGAAGAATAGAATAGAGCTGGAAGGGACCTTGGAGGTCACCTAGTCAATCCCCCTGCTCAAGCAAGAGGACCCATACCAGTGGTGACAAACCTTTTAGAGACCGAGTACCCAAATTGCATCCCAAAACCCACTTACATATCGCCGGATGCTGGGTGGGCATGGCTATGGTGGTTGTGGCAGACTGGGTGGTCGTGGCTACGGTGGGTGTGGCCAGCTCAATGGTGCCCTGGCGGGTGGGGCACTGAGCAGGAGGGCATCTTGCTCAGCGGGTGGGGGGCATGGGGGAGGCTCCTAAGCACTGCAGCTCTTCCAAGGAGAAGAGTGGGAAGGGGCTGTGCTGGTATCAGGGCTCCTTGTGCCTTCCACTGCCCGCCTACGCTCTTCTGTCACAGATGCCGCGGCTTCGCTTGCTTGGCAGGGGGGGGCGCTTGCGCATGGGGATGTACATAGGGCTGCTGCCTCGCTTTCTGTGCCGCGACTGGGCTGGACTGGTTGCGGAGCCTCCTTGCGGCTTCTTCCCCCATGGACATTGGGAGCGCCCACCTCACCTACCACTCATCCCAGGGCAGCTGCCGCCGTCCCATGCTCCAGCCTGTCACCAGGCGTGCCAGGATGCCGCCCTTTGGGCTCCCTCAGACTCTCCCCCGCCTCCAGGCTGGGGCTGGTCAGATTCCCCCATGGGCAGACCTGTGCTCGTCCCCCGCCAGCCCTCCTCCTCCATCCTTCTCTTCCTGCAGGCGGACCACAACTTACTGAGCTGGGCGGTGCCTCTCCCAGCATGCGGCTCTCGCTCCCCTCCTGCCTCCATCTGCCTGAGGCCTGACCTTGGCACGCCTGGCTGTCCAGTGACAGGCTGGAGAGCGCAGGATGGCGACAGGTGCCTTGGGATGAGCGGTAGGTGGGGTGGGTGCTCCCAATGTCCATGGGGGAAGAAGCGGAGAGGAGGCTCTGTGCCCAGGCACGGCACAGCACAGAAAGCACGGCAGCAGCCCCATGTGCGACCCTGTGCATGAGGAAGCTCCTGCCCTGCCAGGCAAGTGGAGACACGGCATCTGCGGCAGAAGAATGCAGGCGGGGTGGGGTGCGCGCTCCCAATGACCACGGGGGAAGAAGTGGCGAGGAGTGCCTGGTTGGAAGGAAGGGCAGGTGCAGCTCTGGTCCCTCCCTGTCAAGCCACCCTTTGTTCACCCGGAGCCTGGCGGGTGCCTCGTGGCTGCTTCCCTTACACTGCTGGGTCCGCCGCATGGCTGGGAGGAGGAAGCCGGAGGGCCGAGCAGCTCTGGCCATGCCCTTGCTCCAGCCATGACCCTGGCCTTATGAGCTGCGAGGGGAAGGGGGCACTGGGCCACAGAGCCCAGATGGCCAGCAGCAATGAGAGGAAGCCAGGCCGTCTCCTTGCCACCACCCAGTGGCAATCCTGCTGGGCGCCCCTCTGCAGCCTCGGCCAGGAAGCCTCCAATGGGGCTCCGTCCTCTGCGCAAACTGAGGCCTGGGCAGCGGTGGCCAGACCCCTGGCAAAGCCTCTCTGCCTCCATCCCCGACCAGGCAGTGACAGAGCGGGGCTGCCGGGAAGGTTTCCAGCCAGGAGTTGGCCTTTGGGGAGAACAGAACCCCCTTCCACCCCCATGGCCTGGGTGGCCAGTGTCTGCTGACCGGAGGTGAGGTGGTCATAGCCGGCCTTTGACTCCCAGGGGCTGCAAGGGCGTTCCACAACACAGGGAGTAGCAGCCTACCATGGCGCAGGGAGGGAAGATTGGTGCCCCAAATTATGGAAAGAGTGGGGCGAACGGTGCCCTGGCCGAGCCGCCACACGGGTTGCCCTGCCGCTGCTGCCATTCCCCCCCCTCACATGGATCACCCTGCCACTGCTGTTTCCCCCCCGCATGGATCACCCTGCCACTGCTGCCATTTCCCCCTCCCCGCACATATCGCCCTGCCACTGCCGCTGTCCCCCCCACATGGATCACTCTGTCGCTGCCGCCATCCTCCCCACACAGATCACCCTATTGCTGTCGTTTTCCCCCTCGCACGGATCACCCTGCCTCTGCTGCCGTTTTCCCCTCCCCACACGGATCCCCCTGCCACCGCTGCTGTCCTCCCCACACGGATCACCCTGTCACTGCCGTTTTCCCCCTCTCATGAATTGCCCTGCTGCCGCTGCCATTTCCCCCCACACAAATCGCTCTGCTGCCGCCACTTGGCAGAGGCCTTTTCCAAGCTTCCGGAGCTCGAATCCATGGATGCGGGGCAATTTTGCAGTGCCCCAGCGGCCCGATCTGTGTTCTGGAGGATTGGAAAAGGCTCTGCTGCCTGGAAAGACCATGGGGGGGAGTGCAAAATTGCTCTGCAGGCTTACCTGGACTTGAGCTGGCAGCTGCCTCCACCATCCAACCTGGATCTGTCCAGATCTTGCAGCTCCTCCAACTCAGAGTGCAGGGAGAGAGAGTGTGTGTAGGTGCAAATGGAGAGGCAGAAAGGAGCAGCCTGGCCCTGCCTCCCTCTGGGGCGATGGCGTGTGTGCCCACAGGGATGGCTCCGCGTGCCATAGTTTTGTCACCACAAACCTATACCATCTCAGACAAGTGACTGTCTAACCTCTTTTTAAAAATCTCCAGTGATGGAGCTTCCACAATTTCTGGAGGCAAGCTGTTCTACTGGTTAATTGTCCTCACTGGCAGGAAGTTTCTTAATTCCAAGTTGCTTCTCTCTTTGATTAGTTTTCAACCATTGTTTCTTGTCCTACCCTCTGGTGCTTTGGTAAATAACGTGACCCCCTCTTCTTGGTGGCAGACCTTTAAATACTGGAATACTGCTATCATGTCTCCCCTATTTCTTCTTTATACTAGCCAAACCCAAATCCTGGGTGAGAACCTCCTTCCCTCAGCCAGGGCATTGAAAATGGGTTATAGATGGATATTCCAGCATGGCAATGACCCAAAACACACGGCCAAGGGAACAAAGGAGTGGCTCAGGAAGAAGCACATTAAGGTCGTGGAGTGGCCTAGCCACTACCCAGACCGTAATCCCATAGAAAATCTGTGGAGGGAGCTGAAGGTTCAAGCTGCCAAACATCAGCCTCAAAACCTTAATGACTTGGGGAGGATCTGCAAAGGAATGGGACAAAATCCCTCCTGAGATGTGTGCAAACCTGGTGGCCAACTACAAAAAATGTTTTGACCTCTGATTGCCAACAAGGCAAGAGCCTTGGTGGAGCAGTGGGCTAATGCCTCCTTAAGTAACACCAGCTGCCTGCAATTAGTGCAGGTTCGCATCCCACCAGGCTCAAGGTTGACTCAGCCTTCCATCCTTCCGAGGTAGGTAAAATGAGGACCCAGATTGTTGGGGGCAATTAAGCTGACTTTGTAATAATGCTGCTTGGGGGGTGTGTGTGAAAGCCCTAATAAGCAGGCATATACATAGAATGAAGGCTATTGCTAAGCAGATTGATTTGTGTTTCTTAGATTGTAAGCTGCTCTGAGTCTTCGGAGAAGGGCGGGATATAAATGGGATTAAAAAAACACACAAAAAAAACCCAAGGGTTTTGCCACCAAGTACTAAGTCATGTAAAGGAGTCAAATACTTATTTCACTCATTAAAATGCAAATCAATTTATAACTTTTTTGAAATGCATTTTTCTGGATGTTTTTGTTGTTATTCTGTCTCACTGTTAAACCTACTATTAAAATTATAGACTTATCATTTCTTTGTCAGTGGGCAAATGTACAAAATCAGTAGGGGATCAAATACTTTTTTCCTCACTGGATGGCCATTGCTTTGTCCCATTAATACACTGAGAATAAAAATATATTTCATCATAGTATTTCATCATAACTGATTTTTCTGTTGACAGCTCAATATCCCATGAGAATAAAATAATTTACTATGAATCCAGTTGCTAGTAGACATTTGTAGCTGAAGCAATATATTAACAAGCAACTTTCCTGGATTGTATATATGCAAACATTTTGACTGATTAATGTCAATGGATTAATGTCAATGTAAAATCCATTATGCATTTTTAAAACAAGTGAAAAGTCTAATTCATTCTTCCCTTGCTTAATAAGATGAACAGATAGCAGAGTCCTTATTTACTATATTAACATTTTGGAACATTAGTCTATTTTCAGGAATTATCTAAAACAACCCATAGCATTAATTTATGGTGCATAAATGCACACACATAAGTACACTAGTACTAAGATGTTTAGTTATTTTTAATATAGCTAAGAGGACATGTATCTTTTATGCCTTGCATTGCTTAAGTGGCAGTTTAAAAATATGTGGTATCTGACAATTGTTTCTGTGAGGGGTTGATTCTCATTCTTCATTGCATCTCACTCAAGTGCTGCTATCTCAGAACGTAGCAGTTAGCAGATGGTGCATGTATACTATGCATCTTCACAACAAACCATAAAAATACTGTGAGTGCTGCATGAGAGCAACCAATGTCTTTTCCAATTGTGTACCTAAGAATTATCTCCAGTGTTCAGCTTGTCCAGTAAATAGTTTTTCCCCCCAAATTTTGACTTGCCTTTGGATTTTATGCATTGACACAGTAGAAAATGAAGCATATTCAACTGCCATTGACTTATTTTATAGTGGATCTTGCAAGTACTACCATACCAAGTTTTTTCTTAATTCCTACAAAGTGTGTTTTAGGTACCTGTCAACTTTCAGACAAGTTCTTTTTATCTCTGAAGTGGTTAAAGCATAAGTATGAAGTGGTGGCTAAGTGGGTTAGGACGCTGAGCTTGTCGATCTGAAGGTCGGCAGTTTGGCAGGTCGAATCCCGAGTGCCGCGTAACAGAGTGAGTGTTACTTGTCCCAGCTTCTGCCAACCTAGCAGTTTGAAAGCACGTAAAAAATGCAAGTAGAAAAATAGGGACCACTATGGTGGGAAGGTGACAGCGTTCCGTGCGCCTCTGGCGTCTAGTCATGCTGGCCACATGACCACGGAGATGTCCTTGGACAAGCGCTGGCTCTTCGGCTTTGAAACGGAGATGAGCACCGGCCCTTAGAGTCGGAAACGACTAGCACACGTGCAGGGGAACCTTTACCTTTACCTTTATGATTGACTAGAAGTGTACCAGGTTTCTGTTCAGTAACCAGAAATATAGTGAGTTCAGCTATCTGATTATTGAAAGGGACCCTTGCTGAATATTTTATTTCTGTATTGATTTATTTTATTCATATCCCACTTTTATTTTTGAAAACTCAAGGTGACATGTATAATGCTTGCTGTTTTCCTCACACCAACAACCACGTAAACTGATAAAGAGCTCAAAATCATCTAGCCAGGTTCTATGCATAGAACAGAGTCTCCTGGGTCCTAGTACATGACTTTAACTATTATTCTAAGTTTCCTCTCCATATAAATGAATGCAAGAGTTTGTAATTAACTTGCATAGCCAGTACTCATAGTGAAAAGATATTGCATTACCAACTGTTTATCTATATAAGCCTTAGTCTTCATAAGAGATAATGCCACAGGTTCTAGAATATTTGCTGTTAATGTAATTGTATAGTTGGGTTAAGGAAAACCTGGAATGAGTCTTTTGGAATAATAGTGTTATTTCTTAAACTGTAACTCTGGATTAAAAAATTTAGAACATTTTATAAATTGAGATTATGTGAGTTTACTGATAAAAAGTTTGAGGTTAATTTCACATGAGTATATGTGCATGTGCAGATTTGGAGACACTGGATAAATTACCATATTGAAATAAAATATTTTGCTTTTCCTCTGCATACCTTTCAAGGTTTATACCATAAAATGTGTCACTAATTTTGGAATAAGATAGCCATAATTTCTATTCATTGTTTTTAATTCCACAATTTCATACATGGCATACATGTTAATCAACTACATTGACACATGTATATTTGCAATATAGCATATTTTTTTGTATTGCAGGTTTTAAGGTGATTTAAGATTTACATCATGCGCGAATATAAACTAGTAGTTCTTGGTTCGGGAGGTGTTGGGAAGTCTGCATTGGTAAGTAGTATTCACCTCCATCTTACTGATTTATAAGCAGAGAAAATACGTTGCATCTACAGCTCAGGGTGACTAAACTTCAGATGACTTCTGTGCATAAAAATATTGTATTCTATTGTGAAACTCAATTTCTAGAATTGGAACTGATTTGTAGAAAAAAAATAGCACAACAAAGTGATGTGAAGATATATGGCAGACAGGAGAAAGAGCCAGACAATAGTCAGATGAAAAGCAACTTAGTCCAGAGAGACCATGGGGGCATGGAAGAGGTCACAGAACGGACCCTTTCTATTTTTTTGGACTGCAAAGCAGGGAGAAGAAATGTACTTTCAGACTTGCAAATTTATGTTAATATGGCCTTACAGTAAAGTTAGTACTTGTGGATGTGCTGCTTCTTTGGATTTGCAAGGCTGACAGCAAAATGATCTAGAACACTTTTATCCTTACATTTAGTGCTGAAACAATTCAAGTATTGTCAGCAAGGGAGTATAATAATTCTTAAGTTCCCTCCAAGCAAATGGAAAATTTGAAGACTTTAGAAGCTCGCCTCTTGTTTAGGACTCAATTAAAAAATTTTTTTCCCAAAGTTGCCTTAGTTCTTTGACAACCCTAGAAGGATACTGTAAATAAATGGCTATAAGTTACTTTACTCCTATGAGCATGCACATTTCAGAATCAAGTGAAAGGAGTGCTCATTGGGTGCATCTATTTGTTGTCTATAAAACTTTACAATGATTGGAAATACCTACTGTATGTATCTTGCATTTTAAAAATCTAGTCATCTGAGCTACCGCAAGCATTTAGTATTTAGTAGTGTACTTCCTAAAGATCAGATCTTTGGAAGATTTTAAACTGATAGGCAGAATAGAGAACCAGTTTGGTTAGTGGTTAATGCATCAAGCAAGAAACTGGGAGATCGTGAGTTTTAGTCCCATCTTAGGCCTGAAGCCACTGAGTAACATTAGACCAATCACACACTTTCAGCAGGCAATAGCGAACCACTTACAAAGTCTTGCCAAGAAAAGTACAGGACTATCCAGGCAGTCAGTTGAAGTAAAAAAAAACAACTCAGAGGCATTCCCACAAAAAGTGAAACTATAATTCAGAGAACTTTTAAAAAACTTTTCCATAGAGTGAAAGAGAACGTATTGTCTGAGAATGATGAAAGAACTTGCCATAGACCAATATTAGCTTTGTACGAGGGCAATTCGGAAATAAACATCCAATGGGTTATCAATGACAGACACTCGTAAATACAGAACTTTCATTATACACATTAGAAAACTATAACATTGCATTACTTTTTGACATAATCGCCATTCAAATTGCGGCACTTGTCATAACGTCTTACAAGGTTTGAAATTCCTTAGTAAATAGTCACTCAGCACCAAATCTGGGCTATGGGGAGGGGTGATCAAAAACATCCTAACGGAACTGCTTCAAAAGTTCTTGGGTGCATATTTAGCAGTGTGCGGGCGAGCGTTATCGTGAACCAACACCACACCAGAAGTCAGCGTGCCCCAACGCTTGTTATGGATGGCTTATCTGAGTTTTTGTAACGTTTCACAGTAGATTTCTAAATTGATGGTCAAACCATGCTCCATGAACTTCACTAGCAGTATTCCTTTGGCATCTTCACATTTGGTGGGATTTGCTATGGCACCACTTCCAGTGTGATGTTAATTCACTATAATGCTCACCCGCACACTGCTAGACACGCCCAAGAACTTTGGGAAGCAGTTCTGTTGCGATGTTTTTGATCACACACACACACACACCCAATAGCCCAGATTTTGTGCTGAGCGACTACTACTAAGGAATTTCAAACCTTGTAAGAAATGAGAAATTTCTCAATTTGAATGGAGATTATGTCAAAAATGTTCTAGTTTTCTAATGTGTACAATAAAAGTTCTGTATCTGTGTGTCTGTCATTGATAAACAAATGGAGGTTTATTTCCGAACTGCCCATGTAAATTTACAGATTACTTTTTTTAAAAAAGCAAAAAAAAAACCAGAACTTTGGCTGTTAATTCTCTTTGGAGTATAAAGTCACCTGTTACGTTGTTTAAAATTAGTTTGGAAGGTCACCTTAGATTGCAAGTTACTGATGAAATCAGTGGAAATCTGGTAGTCTGTTACATGTTGCAAAATGGAGTTTTAATGCTTCACAATGTACACTGTCAGTGATAAAGCCATTATCACATGTTGTTGCAGAAAGTGATTTATCTTGGTCTGATTTTTTTTACATCTCAAAACCTGGCATTTTAACAATTGTAAAACTGAATTTATAAACAACTGCAACTCTGAAAATTCACTGACTTAGATGTGTATGGGGTAAAAGCATAAATGACAGAAGTGAAATTCTGAATTTTCTTTTCACCTACTTTAATATTAACATTTGCTTACGTTTTCTTCCTTTCCTCTTTTACAATGGTTGAATAAATAAATATGGCTTCAGTTTCAGTATCTTTTTGAATATATTAATTTTATAATTTGTAAGTAAGTATAATTTGCATAAGGGACGCGGTGGCTCAGTGGGTTAGGACGCTTGTTGATCAGAAGGTCGGCAGTTTGGCAGGTCGAATCCCGAGTGCCGCGTAACAGAGTGAGCACCTGTTACTCGTCCCAGCTTCTGCCAACCTAGCAGTTCGAAAGCACGTAAAAATGCAAGTAGAAAAATAAGGGACCACTACGGTGGGAAGGTAACAGTGTTCCATGCGCCTTTGGCGTCTAGTCATGCCAGCCACATGACCACGGAGACATCGTCGGACAAGCACTGGCTCTTTGGTTTTGAAACGGAGATGAGCACTGGCTCCTAGAGTCGGAAACGACTAGCACACATGTGCGGGGGAACCTTTACCTTTACGTATACCGGTAATTTGTATATATGTGAACTTTGGCATTGCCTTAATTTTAAATAGAAATATGATTATAATGGTGATTTTAGCTGAGGAGTCCTTTGAAGCAATATCAACAACCTAAGATATGCAGATGATACCACTCTATTGGCAGAAAGTGAAGAGGAACTAAAGAGCCTCTTGTTGCAGGTGAAGGAGACTACAAAAGTTGGGTTGAAACTTAACATTAAAAAAAACCAAGATCATGGCAAATAGATGGGAAGAAATGGAGGAAGTAACAGATTTTATTTTCCTGGGCTCCAAGATCACCGCAGACGGGGACTGCAGCCAAGAAATTAAAAGACGCTTGCTCCTGGGGAGGAAAGCCATGGCAAATCTAGACAGCACACTAAAAAGCAGAGACATCACCCTGCCAACAAAAGTGCATATAGTCAAGGCTATGGTCTTCCCAGTTGCAATGTATGGCTGTGAAAGGTGGACCATAAGAAAGGCTGAGCACCAAAGAATTGAGGCCTTTGAGAAGACTCCTGCGAGTCCCTTGGACTGCAAGACAATCAAACCGGTCAGTCCTAGAGATCAACCCTGACTGCTCTTTAGAAGGCCAGATCCTGAAGTTGAAACTCAAATACTTTGGCCACCTAATGAGAAGGAAGGACTCACTGGAGAAGAGCCTAATGCTGTGAAAGGTTGAGGGCAAGAGAAGAAGGGGACAACAGAGAATGAGGTGGCTGGATGGAGTCACTGAAGCAGTAGGCGTGAGCCTAAATGGACTCCAGAAGATGGTACCTCCAGGAAGGCCTGGAGGAACATTGTCCATGGGGTTGCGATGGGTCAGACACGACTTCGCAACTAACAACAATAATTTTTGAAGCATTGTTCATAATTCAGTATGAGTTTAAACTAGTGAGCCAGTATTCTTAAGTCAACTGCTTAAAATATTGATAGTAACTTATGGCTTTATTTGTCCTGAATTTTTTATGAACTTTCCAGTTGAGTTATTGTTAAAAATAAATTCAAATAAACTGTATTTATGTACACACTGCCTTTTATTCTAGACTGTACAGTTCGTTCAAGGAATATTTGTTGAAAAATATGATCCAACGATAGAAGATTCC
This sequence comes from Vipera ursinii, assembly GCF_947247035.1. Taxonomy (NCBI): domain Eukaryota; kingdom Metazoa; phylum Chordata; class Lepidosauria; order Squamata; family Viperidae; genus Vipera; species Vipera ursinii. Next base: position 43,815,434 of record NC_139515.1, read on the forward strand.
TACAGAAAGGTATGTGCGGTTTTTTTAAAATTATAAATATACTTAGTACTTAATATTAAAAAAAAATAGTCTAGCACTTAAAAGAAGTAAGCATGATAGAGTAATAAAGAGGCATGTGGAGATCAAAAGCTATTGATCAAAAGAAAGGGATGTAAAGAAATGGCAGTTCAAGAAAAACTAGAAAATTGCTGTTAGAAATTCATAATGCTGGATAAAGTGGAAGAAAAGAGAAGAATAAGACAACCTGCAACAAGATTTATTACAGTAGCAATCATTTTGCTATCATATTATATAAACCTTTACACTTTAATAGCCTACCAACTTCTTTGAATATGACAAGAACAAACCTCCATGCATTGTGGGTATAACTAATAAAGGCAAGAAACTATGCTTCAATAAAAATTTGCTTCTGTTCTTTTGACAGCAAGTTGAAGTAGATGCTCAACAATGTATGCTTGAAATCCTAGACACAGCAGGAACGGTATGTAAAATAAAGCTATTGTACAATACTATGAAATAAAATGGGAGACTTTCATAATAAGGTTTTGACACTATTTCTGATTTCAGATAGTACGTAACCTAAGGAAACACAAATTATTTTTATCTTTTTTATTTAGTTAGAACAACATTATTGGAAAATAAGACTAATTTCAAGAGGAAAATGAGAGATTGTAAGCTATAGCAAATTAAATTTTCAGTTTAGAAAGGTGATTGGATCAGCATTTAACATTTCAGTTGCACTAGTATTTAAAAGGGGTTCAGATATTACATAGAATGTTAGCATTTGACTGGTATCCTTTTTCCCTTTTCCATCAGTTAAGTTTCCCAGAACTGGTCTAAAGGATTGGAGAAATCCTTGATGCTTTCAACAACTTAATATATTATTATATTGCCGGGTAAACATAAGTGTTATCTGTGTACATTATAACAATCTTAAATTTGGTATTGTTTCTGCCTTAGTTGGGCAACTAGTGTTCATTGAATGTCATTTCATCATTTTACAATGCATTCTTAAGAAATAATTATCTTTGAAGAAAAAGCACTAGAAATTGAATAATTTGAAAGAAAACTCTTAAAAAGACAAGAACGATGGAAGATGAAACATTAATTTCTTAAGACAAGCAGATGTGTATCTGTCAAAGAATAATAATATGACTCAGTTTCTATTCATTTGTGATGTTTTATATGAAAGGACAAAAGTGAACAAATATACCTGGGACCCAGTATAGTACATTATTTTACAGTTAATAATATGTGATCCATTTGTTACGGAAACTGCATCTTAAAAATGATTGTAGATTCAATTTTTGGCATAATACTTGTGGCAAAGTTCTGGTAGTTGTAGGAAGATTTCAACCCAAGTTTGTGGGAATTATGTAGACAGGAGAGCAGAAATACAGAGAATGTAAATATGCAATAATTTCCTACAGGTAGGTTTGAGAAGAAATGAAATTATTTCAATTCATGGAAGTAATACTACAAAACGGCACGGAAGATATGATTCTGTGGTATCTCTCTTGTCCACTCAGATACTATCAATTATTTGATATGCTTGCTGCATCTTGTATATAGTTAGCCTTACAATAGCAATCGGTACCACAATTTCCAAGGCTAAATGATATACTCGTAAAGAATGATATCACATAACTGCATTACTTAGCAACAGCAATCACAGCAATCCCTATTGTCTGAAGCTGCAGCTGCCTCAGGAAGCCTCAGCCCAATGCCACTGCACAAAGTCCAGCCATCCCAGGAAACTCCAACATAGCACTGGAGTGCAAAGCACAGCCCACTCAGAAAGCCACACTCCGGGGCAACTATGCTTTGCACCATACTCCAGGGGCAACTATGCTTCATCCTGCAGGGCTGGGACTTCCTAAGGTCACTGCAGCATTGCACCATTCTCCTGGGGTCACTGCCCTTCATGCTGCAAACCTAGGGCTTCTTGGAATGGCTATGCTTTATATTGCAGTGTTGAGACAAATGACCCCGGGACACTGTAGCCACTATAAATATGAACCAATTGCGAAGCATCCAAATTTTTAATCACATGACCATGGAATGCTGCAATAGTTGTAAGTGTGAAAAATCATAAGTTACCCTTTTCAATAGTGGTAACTTGAAACAGTCACTAAATGAATGGTTATAAATCAAGGATTACCTGTAAATAGTTATCTGTATTTGAAGAATAGTTGTTTGTGTTTATAATAATGATGTTAAAAGGAACATACTCATAACAAGTCAGTTTGACTTTCTAAACAAGCCAGTTTTGAATTCTCCATTTCTCTTTGTATGTACAGGAACAGTTTACAGCAATGAGAGACCTCTACATGAAAAATGGTCAAGGATTTGCTTTAGTTTATTCCATCACAGCACAATCCACATTTAATGATTTGCAGGATCTACGAGAACAAATTCTTCGAGTCAAAGACACTGATGATGTGAGTAACATTTTTTTTCCCTTTTGCATGAAGATGGATGTAAAGAATGTATTAAGTACCATGTTTCCCCAAAAATAAGACCCACCCAGAAAATAAGCCCTAGCATGATTTTTAGCATGCGCCTAATATATGCTGCATCGCAACAGCCACATCGGCCATTGGAAGGGCTTTCTTCGATCCCCACCGCCCCCATTTCACCCCACCCCGCAGATCTGCCTGGCAGCAGCCTCCACCTACCATTTAGCTTCTGTAGCCCCGCCTATGGCTACAATAAGGGCCTATGGCTACAATAAGGGCCTGTTGTAGTTTTCAAGTAGTCTTCAACTCTTGTGGCAGCAGGTTACCAAAAATTATATGATGGATTATTAAAACCTTCTCCCATGTAACAACATTTCTTTGCAGAAAAAAATTGCAAATGTTTTTAAAATTACATTGCATCAGAAAGTGCAAATGAATCTTGAAATGACTAAAATAGCCAAGAATATACATAAAAATGGAATAATTGTAGCACATTGCATTTTTCTGTAATACCATTCATTGAACAAATGCATCTGTTTATCTGGAAACATTAATTACCATAAGAACAGAAAAAGAAATCTAAAACTTGAAAACTACAATGGAAAGTTCTGTAATACCTTCAGCTTGTAATTTGGTGAAGTAGGGTTGCAGTTAACAAATATGTCCAATCATGAAATAAATACATTAAAATCAAGAAAACTGAAAATACAATTTTCTTGTGAAAACTATCATTGAAAGAAAAATCCTGGGTGATTATTTCTTAGAAATGAATTAATAAAGTCTTAACTTTTAAAAATATTTAATAGTAACCAGCGTAGATGTAGCTCTCAAAATATAGTACCACATTTATTCTTCCCCACAGATTTTGATAGTTCCTTCATTTTGCTATACTATCAACTTTCATAAGAATAATATAATTTAAAATATTAGTTTCAATTCAAGGGAACTATTTTTGTAGAAATAATTATCTCCAATTATTATAAATCAGCACAGAATAAAAACCATGATTTTTTAAATAAATCAGTAGGAATATTATTATAAGCTGACATTATATTCTAATTTATTGTATATCCTTAATATTTATGAAATTGCTGTATAATTCTTACATATGTAGATTAGGTTTTGGAACTATATTTTTCTCCCTGTGTGTACTATACATTATCTTTCTCTGATCTTCAGTTTTCGCACCATTCCTTTATGTACATTTTTTTGTCTTTTATAGCTAGTTCATCATTCCTCCATGTGTCTTTTTGCATATGTTCTATTGTGCCTTTCTCACTTTGTTCTAAAGCTGCCATATCCTTCTTAGTTCAATTTTCTATACATTCTTTTGAGACTTGAGGCATTTTTACATAAAACAGAAATTATAGTTTCTATTAAGAAGCTGGTGTTACAAAATCATAACCCACAATTCTCAAATGCATAGTTAAGACTTGAAGTTCATCTCAGTTTTATGTAATGTTTGGTATATTTGCTTAGGATCCATGATTTGGGCTTTGTAGAATCCAAGTTTGATGTAGAGAAAAAGTAGTAAGTTAAATGGTGAACGTTCTCTTTTTTTATCCCTCTTCCTCAGCTAGTCTTGGCTATCTAAAGAAATGAAATATTGATCTGTACATGCTTCCCTTTTAGCCACAACAATTTCATGAGACTTTTTTGTTTCCTGCATACTGAAAAAATAGTTTCTTCTGTTGCCCACTCATGAGTTCCTACTTTCACTTTTAACTATTATGTGCTTGCTCAAGATCACTGTGACAGTTCAAAAGAATCTAACATCTACTACAAACTTAACTTTTTAATTCTCAAATAATTTATTTTTAAAATGCATTTAATTGGTTTTCTTATAATACCCAATTTCTAATAGCCATTCAGTAAATCATATATCATTTTAATGCATATACAATATTTTGTCATTTTAGGTTCCAATGATTCTCGTTGGCAATAAGTGTGACTTGGAAGATGAACGAGTTGTGGGAAAGGAACAAGGACAAAATTTAGCAAGGCAATGGAATAATTGTGCATTTTTAGAATCTTCTGCAAAATCAAAGATAAATGTTAATGAGGTAAAGAGTATAAAGTATTTATAATACTTTTATTTGTCTGAGGCCCACCTCTTCATCAACACTATTTGTGAATGTTAATGGCCGTATATTCCTTTCTAATTTAAAATGTAAGACATTTTTGTTTCCAAATGATGATTAATTCATTGAGCTGTGTTAATCATTAATTTTAGTAGTATTTAAGTGAAGTCTGGGAATTGTGTTTAAACAGAATGATGAAGTAGATATTATTTAATACAGTGCTTTTAGGGCATGCCCTTTTTAGAAGTTTAAAATTAGGATTTTTGATTATGAATTAAATTTTTATAAATTAATGAATGGGAGAAAATCACTTTTCCCTAGTCTGTTTTAGCTGGGAGAAATAATAAGGGCATTTTAGCCTTGGATTTCACAGAAGACAAAAGCAGTTAGTCATGTAAGCACACTTGAATGCTGTTTCAGTTTGGGGATTTAATTTAAAAATTATCACCTGTGTGTATTATTTTACCCCCATATTTCTCAGAGAACATTCACATTGGGTATTGGAATTCTTTAAACAAAAAAGGGTATCTTGCAAAGGTTAATCTTAAAACACACTCTTCTAGAAACGTATGTTAGGAAGTTTATTGAAAAAGGCAGGTAATTTCTTGAAAATAAATTTCTCAAATAAGTATCATAATTGTAATACAGAGCTATATAATTTTATAGTACGTTTATTCCCTTGTGCAGCACTTAGTATTTCATAATTGCGCAAATGGTGCATCGCAGCATATTTTTACTGTAAATAAGGAGAGTAAATGAGGTAGACAGTAACATGTCCCTATTTCACTGTAACAAAAATTTTAAAAAGTTTCATAAGTGAAATGGGACTGCTACTAAGACTAATCAGAATTCAGTTTAATGCATTACAAGATATCTATAGGATTTAACTTCTGTATTAAATGAAATGAATTCTTATTTACAGATCTTTTATGACCTTGTGCGACAAATTAACAGAAAAACTCCTGTGCCTGGAAAAGCACGCAAAAAGTCGTCATGTCAGTTACTTTAATACATGTATGTACTGTAGCACTGAGCCAGGTAAGATTGCAAGTGGAGCATAGCCTATTGTAAAAGTTACTTCTCGTGATAAATTATAAAATAGTCTTATCGATTTCTTTAAATCCTTCTTGAAGTATTTCTAATCATATAAATAACAATATACCTCCTGTATGTATCTATAGTAATAGACTCCTTGGTTGCAATCTCAAAACAATGGGAGCACCACTTGAATACCACCAGCATTGACAAATTCACTATCAGTCAATTGCCAAAGGGAGCTTCACTCGGAACAGCTTACATTGTGCGACAGTACCTCTAAGTTCATCAGACACGAACATCTGCATATATCATGTCCTTGGGAAGGATTTGATAGGTGGATAAAAATGCCAAAACCAATCTGAACATTTGGCTGACTGCAACAAACCATATATTTAAACTAAACAATGGGGACAGGGAGTTAACTGACTAATCAAACAGGTAGTGAGGAAATACGGGAACTTAGGCACCACACAGGTTGAGTAGAAAGTAAACACGGGGTCAGTCATAAAGGACTCAAATGTCTATACACCAACACACAGAGTATGAACAATAAACAGGGTGGATTAGAAATTCAGTTAAATGAAGGCAGATATGATATTGTTGCCATTACGGAAACCTGGTGGGATGAAACCGACAAATGGAACATATAGATAGAGGGATTTAAATTACTTAAAAGAAACAGATCAAATAAAAGAGGTGGAGTTTCTCTCTATATAAGAAATAACTACATCTCTACAGAAATAGAGCATAACAATGATGAAAACCTGTCTTGAATGCATTTGGGTCAATATAAAAGGGGGGGGGATGACATTGCCATAGGTGTTTACTACAGGCCACCAACCAAACAGAGGAAATAGATGAACTTTTTGCTAGTCAGGTAGGTATGTACGAAGCACATCACAATAGTAATGAGGGACTTTAATTACCCTCACAGCAACTGGAAGACAAACTCTGTGCCAAGTGGAAGATCAAACAGATTCCTGACAAACCCAGGAGACAACTTTGTCTCCCAAAAAGTAGAGAAGGGAACTAGAGGATGAGCCATATTGGACTTAATTCTCACTAACAGAGATGAAATGATAGAAGTGGAGAGTGATCATGCAGTATTGGAATTCAATATTATGCAAGCACAAGCAATAGAACATAAAGTCCAAATTGGAGTCTTGGACTTTAAGAGAGCTAATTTCAATAAATTTAGAGCTTGGGAAGGATTTCATGGATGAGAATCTTCAAGAGGAAAACAACTCAAGAAGCTTGGGAAATTTTCAAAAGTGAAATTATAAAAGCCCAGTATAGCACAATACCAATGAAGAAAAATAACAGCTCTCAAAAGAAACCAACATGGCTGCATAAAGAACTCTCTGATAAGAGACTTTCAATTTTGCGTCACAGCGAGATGAACGCAGGAAGGCAAGGCTCTGCCTTCCACGCCTGATTCGCCCTTTTGGGAGCCCTGAAAAGGGCCTAAAGTTGCCCAAAGAGGCGATGAAGAAGAGGTGCCTTGTTGATCATGGAGAGATGGTGGTCTCTCTATTCGATCCACAGAAAACCCTCTAAACCGGCAGGGGAAAGACCAGCCACACCTCTTCGGCCATTAGCTGCTGACAACTGAAGAACAAAAGCTTTAATTAGCATGTCATAAAAAGCATGGGACGTGGTGGCTCAGTGGGTTAGGACGCTGAGCTTGTCGATCCGAAGATTGGCAGTTTGGCGGGTCGAATCCCGAGTGCCGCGTAGCAGAGTGAGGGCCTGTTACTCGTCCCAGCTTCTGCCAACTTAGCAGTTCGAAAGCACGTAAAAGTGCAAGTAGAAAAATAGGGACCACTACGGTGGGAAGGTAACAGTGTTCCGTGCGCCTTTGGCGTCTACTCATGCCAGCCACATGACCACGGAGACATCCTTGGACAAGTGCTGGCTCTTCGGCTTTGAAACGAATATGAGCACCGGCCCCTAGAGTTGGAAACGACTAGCACACATGTGCGGGGGAACCTTTACCTTTAAAAAGCATGTTATATAAATGTTTAATATTGAGGAAATCATAACTGATAAAGATATTGCAAATACTGATGAAAAATCAAACTTTAACAAGAGTACAAAACAGTATATTGATTTATGAATTGATATTATTTGTAGGATATTAGTAAAATATGATGAAGATACTTATATCTAAATTTGTATGCATTAACAATACCAAAAATTGTAATGGTGTAATGAAGGGAAAATGGAAAAAATATGGAGAAGATCAGGAAAAATTACTGGATTGTGTAGTATTGAACAGATTTATATTAAAAAGTTAACGTTAAATATTTGAACCCAGACAACATGTTTACTAACCACTAAAGACTGTAATTCTTAAAAATTAATAAAACTTTAATAAAAAAGAACACTCTGATACTTGAAGGATTCCATGGATGAGAATCCTCAAGAGAAAACAACTCAAGAAGCTTGGGAAATTTTGAAAAGTGAGATAATAAAGGCCCAGTCTAGCACAGTACCAACGAAGAGGAAAAATAACAGCTCTCAAAAGAAACCATTGTGGCTGCATAAAGAACTGTCTGACAAATTGAAAGATAAAAAGGACAAGTATAAACAGTGGAAAGAGGGGCACATAACAAAGGCAGGACATCAGCAAATAGGCCGAGCCTACAAAGATGAAGTGAGAAAAGCTAAGGCTCAAAATTAATAAGGCTTGCGACAGAAGTCAAAAATAACAAAAAAGCTTCTTTCAACATGTAAAAAACAAGAAAAAGGTCAAACGATTGGTCCATTAGTGGGAGAAAGTGGCAAGGTAATAGGCAACAGGGAGAAAGCAGAACTACTTAACTCATTTTTTGCCTCCGTCTTTACACAAAGGGAAAAAACAGTGCAACCTATCAAAAACAGTACCGTACAAAACAGATTAGAAACAGAAGTTAAAATAGGCAAGAAAATGATAAGTGAGCAGCTGTCCACCCTAGATGAATTCAAATCACCAGGACCAGATGGATTACACCCCAAGGTTCTGAAGGAACTGGCAGACGTGATCTCAGAACCACTGAACTATATCTTTCAAAGATCCTGGAGCACCGGGGAACTACCAGAGGACTGGAAAAGAGCTGATTTAGGGGGGAAAAGGAAGGAAAAAAATTGGTTCCAGGAAATTACAGACCTATCAGCCTGACCTCAATACCTGGAAAGATTCTGAAAAAGATAAGCAGTGAATCAGTGAACACCTAGAAACAAACAAGGTCATAACCAAAAGTCAACATGGGTTTATCAAATATTGTGCCAGACAAATCTTATTGCATTCTTTGACAAGATGACAAAATTAGTAGACCAGAGGAATGCTGTGGATATAATTTATTTGGACTTCAGTAAGGCATTTGATAAAGTAGACTTATTACTAGATAAGATAGAAAAATGTGAGTTAGACATCAGAACCAGATGTATTCATAACTGACTGACCAACCGCACTCCACATGTAGTCCTCAATTGAACTGCATCTACATGGAGGGAAGTATGGAGTGGGATAGCCCAACGCTCTGTTTTAGGCCCAGTACTGTTCAACATCTTCATCAATGATTTGGATGAGGGGATAGATGGAGAACTCATCAAATTTGCAAATGACACCAAGCTGGCAGGAATAGCCAACACTCCAGAAGATAGGCTTAAGATACAGAAGGATCTTCACAGACTTGAACATTGGGCACTATCTAACAAAATGAAATTCAATGGTGGAAAAAATAAGGTTCTACATTTAGGCAAGAAAAAACAAATGCACAGGTACAGCATAGGTGGTAACTCGCTTAATAGTAGTAACTGTGGAGGGATCTTGGAGTCCTTGTGGACAATCACTTAAATATGAGCCAACAGTGTGTTGGAGCAGCCAAAAAAGCCAACACAGTTCTAGGCTGCATTAACAGAGGAATAGAATCAAGATCACATGAGATGTTAATACCACTTGATAATGCCTTGGTAAGGTCACACTTGGAATACTGCATCCAGTTTTGGTCACCATGATGGAAAAAAGATGTTAAGACTCTAGAAAGAGTGCAGAAAAGAGCAACAAAGATGATCGGGACTGGAGGCTAAAACATAAAGAACGGTTGCTGGAATTGGGTATGTCTAGTTTAATGAAAAGAAGGAATAGGGGTGACATGATAGCAGTTCCAATATCTCAGGGTTGCCACAAAGAAGAGGGAGTCAAGCTATTCTCCAGAGCACCTGAAAGTAGAACAAGAAGCAATGAATGGAAACTAATCAAGGAGAGAAGCAACCTAGAACTAAGGACAGAACGATTAATCAATGGAAAAACTTCCCTCCTGCCTAAGCAGGGGTTTGGACTAGAAGACCTTGAAGGTCCCTTCCAACTCTGTTATTCTATTCTGTTTTGTTCTATTCTACTAATAAGTAGAATTAGCAAGGTGCATAATTTGTATTCTAGTATCTAATAATAAGAATAAAAAATAAAATCTGTTTTGTGATGCATTAGAAGAATTAGCCTATCTATAACCATAAATGTTTAAATACCAGTACAGATATTTTCTAAATTATAAATATTTAAGCAAATTAAAAAAGATATAGGAGTAATCACTGTTGAGTAGAATCTCACATTCAGTTGTGTGCTACCCATGTTTGAAAAATGGGTAGGTCAGAGTAAGAACAAGGAGGGCAACTTTTTGTGTGCCAATTTCTGTTATCAGCCAAATTGATTCTATAAATGTATAATGTATAAAATATATAAAAATGTATTTTTTAAAAAAAAATTAAGGAGAAACAGCTAGGATCACTTCAGTAGATTAAGTTATATGAACCTTCAGAACCTGTCCTATTTCCTTATGTTGGCAAGCTAACACAAAGGTTTATTGAGCTATAACGGTGGCGAACCTTTTTGAGACCAACTGCCCAAACTGCAACCAGAAACCCACTTATGCATTGCTGGGTGCCGGGGACATGGCCAAGTGAGTGATGCTCCAGAGACCCAATCCGGGTGTCGGAGGCCTGCAAAATCGGCCGTGGGAGGGGGGAGCAAAATCGCTCTGCAGCCCTAGTTCTGGGCAGCAGAAGTGTTTTGCAGGCCTCCGATGCCCGGATCAGGCCTCTGGAGCATTGTAAAATCGCCCCACAGCCATGGATGCGAACTCCAGAAGCTTTGAAAACACTTCTACTGCCCAGTTCGGCTGGGAGGGGGCGAAATCGCTCTGCAGCCCTAGATCTGGGCAGCAGAAGGCCTCCGATGCCCGGATTGGGCCGCTGGAGCATTGTAAAATGATCAGCCAAGGGGGCGCAAAATTGCTCCGGAGTCTTACCTGGACTCGTGCTGCAGCTGCCTCCACCATCCAGCCCGGATCCTCCAGCTCTTGCAGCTGCTCCCTGACTCTCAGTGCAGAGAGAAAAAGAGCAAGAGCGCAGGAGCATGTGGAGAGGGGGCAGGGCAGCCTGGCCCCGCCTCCCTCTTAGGTGATGGCGCGTGTGCCCACAGGGACGTCTCCACGTGCCACCTGTGGCACGCATGCCATAGGTTCGCCACCCGTGAGCTAGAAGATTTTAAAGATACTCTTTCCCTAGAAGTATGAGTCATTTCGTGACTACAATATTAAAATGTAATTGAAGTGAATCTCATGTTGATGTTATTTCCATTTTATACAAGTCTCTAATGGTAAAACTGCTCAGATTTAAATACTTTGGAAATTTCCCTGGGCCTGTTTCTTTAGTTTCATCCTTTTAAAAAAAATCCATCTATTTGATATTCAATGAAGCATAAGCATTTTCACTAAAGTAACTTGCTTGTTACGATTGCTTGTATGAGAGTGATACCCATTTTGAAATTAGGTTTCAATAAAATGAGCAGAGACTAATGCTTAGAAAATGGGATTCGTTTGTTATTACTAGAAGTTTTAGCAGCTGTAGAAAGAATTAAAATTCTCAACTGGGTAATATCCAGTATCAGACTAGTGGACTTCACTGGAACAAAAGAACTGTACTTTCTCTCCTCTTTGTTTCCCCCCCCCAAGCGCTCTAGAACAGATGCTAATAATGTAAAATGCATTGTAATGTGGAGATCCCCCCTCACTACATTTAACAGACTATTTTGATTGAAGTACAGCAGCATTTTATTTTAAGTCATATTTTACCTAGCAGTTAAATATTTCAAAGCAGCTCACAACAATTCCTAGATTTTATAATTATCTCCTGAAGTTTTCAAAGTTGAATAAATATTATTGTACCATGCTTGCTACGTTATCTTGAAATAATAATGCCTATTTTAACCAGCAGCTGTTTGCTTTTATAGTTACAGCACAACCCAAAACAATGTTTTCATTTGGTGTTCAGTTTTTTTACCCAGGCCTATTAAATTTGCTTATGTTTTATGCGCTTTTGTTCTTTCTGTTGGTTAAATAAGTTTCATTACTGCGTTCCTGTTTATTTACCTAGGTTGGTATTTGTAGAGCTGATGTTTGAACTTTTTACCTGTTGGTGTCCACCAGCCAATGGAAAAATGGACTCCTCATTTCCTGAATATATAAATTTATGTTAGAACATGGGTCTTCAAACTTGGCCCTTTTATGTGGCTGAGGAATTCTGGGAGTTGAAGTCCACAAGTCATAAAAGGGCCAAGTTTGAAGACCCCTGTGTTAGAAGATCAGGGGTTTACACAAAAAAGAGGGGGGAGAATGAAGAGAATCCTATAGAGGGTGAATGCAGTATTGGATGTATTCCTTCAATTTTGACCTGGTAAAATATCCATCTGCTTAATTTAAATAAAAAAGATAAAGTAAATAAGAATTTCAAGTGCATTTTTTCATAAAATCTGTTTGCTGCAAGGAGGTCCTGCAAGTTCATCTTTATAGTGGATCCTATGCTTGAGTGATTGAATCAAGTTTAATTGAAGAGTAGTAGGTAATCCAAGTTAGACAAATAAAACTATTTAATGCTTTGGAAAATTTAAGAGCAGGAGTTCTCTTTTAACTATTTAGGTAAATGTAGCAGCTAATTCTCTGTTGTTTGTCCTTGCCGCAGGTCTGAAGAACTGTTGCTGACTACAACAGCGCCAGCATTCCAACTTTGTTAAACCTGCCAACATCTTAAATGGACTTTCCTGTGGTGGTACCCTTATAAAATGATGACAGCTACATCAGTTTGCACATTGTAATCACTTTCCAGTGTCACAAGAGATTTTTACATATACATAATCTAAGTGTATGCAACTGGTAAAACCAGAGCCTACATCCAGTATTACCAGTGAGAGACATTGTTCATTTACCAATGTTGTACATGTATGAAATCCGTACTGTATACTGCAACAAACCCCATACTTCCTATTGGAGAGTACAATAATGTAAATCCTAAAAGCACCACTATTTTAGCATAATAAAAGAAAGTCCAAAGAGCTCCTATATAGACTACTCCAGATAACTTTGCTTCATTGGTATTTGTAGCTTATTGTAACTTTTTTTAAAAAAAAATACAGGATCATCATTGTAATTGTACAAAAGCGCTTTGATTAACACAACAGCTATATAGTTTTTTAATTTTAGGATAAAAAAAACCTGTGGAGACAGTGAACTAGTGTCTTTAAAATGAGTCCTTTCAGTATAATGTCTGTCTAAAGACATTGCCTTTAATATCTGTTGGGAAGGAAATGTCCAGATTTTTCAACCTTTTATCGTATGTTTCCTTTTCCTTGTTTACATAGGGAACAATGTTTATAGTTGTGTGTACAGTGGGGGTCTACAACAAGAAGTGTATATTATAAAACAATTTTTAATGATTTAACAATTTTTTGTAAATCATTTCTGGGCTTCTGCAGCTGTAGATTCTCACTGTGAATTCCCTTGCTTGCTCATGCATAAGTGTATTTGCAATACCAAATATACAGGTTTAGTACTTTTGCCTGTTAGTGATTGTTTTACATGTGTAACGTTTTGGTTGAGATGTTAAATGGTGGACGAGTACTGTGGATGTGAATGTGGGAAGTAATTTTAATCATGTGTAATTGGTCCCAAGGCCTAAGTTGCAGTAATTACCTTTTTGCAGATTTATTTAACAATGCCTTGTTGCTTTGTATGCATTGTTTGGGTGTAAAGATTGCGTGTAAAATCCAACAGGGAGCCACAGTATTTAAATTGACAACCTAATGTTACAACTGATTTGAGGTGGCCAAATGTAAACTAAAAGCCTTAATTAAAAGTGGTGCAATTTTGTATGACTTAGCATCAGTAGTTCAATAAATTTGGATTGCCATGCAAGGGCTTGCATTACAACTACCTGTTCTGTAACAGATTGTTTTGTGTAATGTTTTAATGAACTCATTAACAAAATGTTAACATGAGCCAAAAAGCAGAACTTTTTAAAGAGCCTAAGTCAGATTTATACACCTCCAAACACTTTTATCATTGTCCCAATTGGTAGATCCCAACTAGTATCTCAGCTCCATAAGCACAAGCCAGTATAGCCAGTGGTGAAACATTGTGGGAACAGTAGTGTAAGTATTTAAAGAATCCCCCATTGCTTATATACCTAAGATAATCATGGCTTTATACTACTAAAGGTTCCTATGGTTTGTTTCAATAGAAACTTTGCAGAGTTTGATCTGTATCCACTGAGAAATGTGAATATTACATGGCTGGTGCACTGAAGAAATCAACATAATAGAGTGATTTTCTCTCTTGCCCTAGATCTTCATAACCAGATCTTTATGATATCTGGCTCCTCATTCCTTCCAATCATTTCCCTTCCTTCATCCTAGATCAGTGGTGGCAAACCTATGGCACGAGTGCCAGAGGTGGCACTCAGAGTCCTCTTTGTAGGCACACACGCCGTTGCCCCAGCCCCACTGTCTCCTCCTCATCAGCAGCTCCCTGGAGAAAAGTCGCCCCCGGGTGTGGCCCGCGCGAAGCAGCGCAGCCAAGCACATGGCAGCTGGGCAGCAGGGACAAGACTCCACCCTCGCGCCCCATTGAGTGCAGATGATGCTGCGGGGTGCGGGCAAAGGGGGTGGCCACCATGGCGCTGCAGGGCCACCTGGGCGATCTGTTGCAGGCCAGGGGGCGGGGTTGTTTTTGGGCACTCGGTCTCTAAAAGGTTTGCCATCAATGTCCTAGATAACAGTTCTGTTTCTGTTAACTCTTTTGTGCCTTATCTGACTGCTTTGTTTTCTTGGATTGTCCTCAGCTTCCAGGCTTTTTTTTGAAGCTAATGGATTAAGAAGGTAGCACATCTGTGATTGTAAGACATTCATGTATATCAGAATTCTGATTATCCCCTTCTGTATCCACCCCCTTTTTCTATGACAAACATCACACTCCTCTGTAACTTGGTCTGTCTTTCTAAATATGATTTTGTATGCAATTACAAGAAAAATTACCTTTCTTTGACTCATGCATGCATATATTTAGATGCAGTGCTAGAAATCTGTATAAAAAGATTTAGAAATTTGAAAAAACTTTAATTGTTTACCTGTGGAGACAAGATTCAATCTAGCTGTATAGAAAGGAACAACTTTCATAATTTTGGCACAGATCCCAGGCACTTTTTGATTTCTTGCTTAGGACTTGGGTGAGAGTCAGTGTACTGGTTAAGGCATCAAGCTAGAGAGAACTCAAGAGACTGTGAATTCTAGTCCTACCTTAGGCACAAAGCCAGTTGGGTCACTGTGGACTAGTCACTTTGTCTGAACCCTAGGAAAGAGGCAGTGGCAAACCACTTCTGAAAAATCTTGACAAGAAAACTGCAGAGACTTGTCTAGGCAGTCTCCAAGAATCTGACACAGTTAAATGGAAAGAAAAAAGTGTCCTAAGGCAGGGGTCCCCAACATGGGCCACGTAAACAAAGCCCCATCCGCAGGATGCAGGCAGCACACAAAACCACGGCCCCTCCGGTCCGCAGAAAAATATCTCCACGGAACCTGTCCCTGTTGCCCAAAGGTTTGGGAACCTCTGTCCTAAGGTATAAGCCAGGGGTAGGCAACCTCGGCTCTTTTATGACTCACGGACTTCAACTCCCAAAATTTCTGAGTCAGCTATGCTGACTCTGGAATTTTGGGAGTTGAAGTCCGTGAGTCATAAAAGAGCCGAGGTTGCCTACTCCATAGTACGTCAGTTCCCTGAAATGTTGCTTCTTCCATGTCTATAGATAACAACTCAAAATATTACTTGCTACTACCAAATCAAAGCAGATTCCCTTTCAAGAACTGCAAGAGAATAATTGTTATCAATAATGCTGTGTTCACCATGAGAATCAGTTAACCCAAGATATCGGGAGCTTTACATAATTTAGGAACTTCAGAATGGATGTGATAGCAAAAATATCACATCCATCAAGCAAATCAAAGCACGACATGATAATTCATGGACAATAATTTGTTTTTCATGGACAAAATACAATATACAGTTGCAAGAAAAAGTATGTGAACCCTTTGGGATTACGTGGAGTTTTGCATGAATTGGCCATAAAATGCGCTCGAAACATCATGTAAGTCACAACAATAGAAAAACACAGTCTGCTTAAAATAATACTACACAAACATTAGCTGTTGTCATGTTTTAATTGAACATAACATGTAAACATTCACAGTGCAGCGTGGAAAAAGTATGTGAACCCCTAGCCCACAGGTCGGCGGCTCCCAGCCGCCCGGTGTGCGCGCACCTCTTCCAACGGGCAGCTTTCGGCAGCTTCCTCAAAGAGCAGAGCCGCTGCCCCTTCGCACGGAGGTACGCGCGCACCTCCCCAAAGGTTTGGGGAGGTACGCGCGCACCTCCCCAAAGGTTTGGGGAGGTGCGCGCGCAACTCCGGTCGTTCGGAGAGGTGCGCGCGCACCTCTCGGAATGGGCAGGGGCGCCTCTCTTTTTGAGGAAGCTGAGACGGGCCACGGCAGCTTCCTCAAAGAGCGGCACCGCTGCCCATTCGCGCGGAGGTACGCGCGCACCTCCGGTCGTTCGGAGAGGTGCGCGCGCACCTCTCGGAATGGGCAGGGGCGCCGCTCTTTGAGGAAGCTGCCACGGCCCGTCTGCAAAGCTGCCGAAAGCGGCAGCTTTGCAGACGGGCCGTCGCCGTCGGGCAACCGGGAACCGGTTCCATCTCATTTTTTAAAAAATGGCAGCCGCGTGCGTCCGCGCATGCGCAAAAAACCTTTTTGCGCATGCGCGTGCATGGACACACGCACGCGGCTCCCTCTTTTTTTAATTTGTGATGGAACCGGTTCCCAGTGGCTCTTTTTCTTTTTTAGGTTGCCGACCCCTGCCCTAGCCTAATGACTTCTCCAAGAGCTAATTAGAGCCAGGAGTGAGCCAACCTTGACTCCAATCAGTGTGATATTGGATGTGTTGCTGACAGCTGTCCTGCCCTTTAAAAACACACACCTGTTTTGGGTTTACTGGTCTCAAGAAGCACTGTGATGTGAACCATGCCTCGCAGAAAAGAGCTCTCAGAAGACCTACGATCAAGAATTGTTGACTTGCATGAAGCTGGAAAGGGTTACAAAAGTATCTCCAAAAGCCTTGATGTTCATGTGTCCACGGTAAGACAGACTGTCTACAAATGGAGAAAGTTTAGCACTGTTGCTACTCTCCCTAGGCGTGGTCGTCCTGTAAAAATGACTGCAAGAGCACAGTGCATAGTGCTTAATGAGGTAAAGAAGAATCCTAGAGTGTCAGCTAAAGACCTACAGAAATCTCTGGCACATGCTAACATTTTTGTTGACACATCTACAATAAGGAAAACATTAAACAAGAATGGAGTACATGGGAGGACACCACGGAGGAAGCCATTGCTGTCCAAAAAAAATATTGCAACACGTTTGAAGTTTGCAAAAGAGCACCTGGATGTTCCACAGCACTACTGGCAAAATATACTGTGGACAGATGAAACCAAAATTGAGTTGTTTGGGAAAAACACACAACACTGTGGAGAAAAAAAGGCACAGCGCACCAACATCAAAACCTCATCCCCACTGTAAAACATGGCGGAGGGAGCATCATGGTTTGGGGCTGCTTTGCTGCCTCAGGGCCTGGATGGATTGTTGTCATTGATGGGAAAATAAATTCCAGAGTTTATCAGGACATTTTGCAGGAAAACGTACAACCATCTGTCCGCCAACTGAAGCTCCGCAGAGGATGGGTGATGCAACAGGACAATGACCCAAAGCATACAAGTAATTCAACAAAACAATGGCTTCAATAGAACAGAATACGCCTTCTGGAGTGGCCCAGTCAGAGTCCTGACCTCAACCCGATTGAACTGCTGTGGCATTACCTTAAGAGAGCGATTCACACCAGACATCCCAAGAATATTGCTACAGTGAAAGAGTTTTGTGCAGAGGAGTGGTCCAAAATTACTCCAGATTGTTGTGCAGGTCTGATCTGCAACTACAGGAAACGTTTGGTTGAGGTTATTGCTGCCAAAGGAGGGTCAACCAGTTATTAAGTCCAAAGGTTCACATACTTTTTCCGCCCTGCACTTTCAATGTTTCCATCTTATGTTCAATTAAAACATGACAACAGCTAATGTTTGTGTAGTATTATTTTAAACAGACTGTGTTTTTCTATTGTTGTGACTTACATGACGTTTAGAGTGCATTTTATGGCCAATTCATGCAAAACTCCACGTAATCCCAAAGGGTTCACATACTTTTTCTTGCAACTGTATCCTTAAAATAATATATTAAACCAAAGTTTGGTTTCTTGAGAGTCATTGCTTAGTAGATTTGGGAAAATGAAATTTAAATCCTTTATTTCCAAAACTTAACACAAATTGCCCCAGCAAAGTACATTTTTTTAGATTCAAAGATGAGAGATTGTGTATGTTTTGTGTTGTTTCTTGACCAAAGGAAGAAGGGTTTTGCTTTTCCCCCAATTCCTTTCCTCTCACCAATCTTCAAAGATAGAGTAGATGCATACCCACTAGCTCCTAAATATTCCCCTTTAGACTAGGGGATTGTTCCCCTTCAAAAATGTGAAGGAGACTCAGTGTCTACATTTATAAGGCATTGTGAGATTAATACATAAATGGCTTTTTTCAAGGGAGGTGGTTTCTTATTGAATTCTATTGGCTCCAAAAAAGGCCTTTCAATTTCAATTTGAATTACTCATGTTTCTAATCCATCATCTTTTGGATAAGTACTTGTCTCCCTCACACGTAGCTGAGAAAGGAACACTAGATATATACAGTGAATATTGCTTCCTGTTTGAAGGATATCCATACCTCCTCTAGATAAACCTTAGGCCCTTATTATCAGGACTAGTAATTTTTATTCTGTTTTTTTCATACTGTGATTAGAGATTTTTATTGTCATATTAGTTGCAGTTGTGTCCTAAAAGGACTGGAAGGAATAAGAAGCCTGACCAACAGATAAGATAAAAATTCATTTCCCTATATTGGGAAGTTAATTTATTGTGTGAGTGCTTCTTCTGCACCAATTAGCATCTTTCATAATCAGGCTAGTTTGCTTTTCCAATGTTGCCTTCTGATGGTAGAAAATCAAAAATTGAAAAGTTACTAAGTATCAACATTTAAGGCAAAGAAAGTAGAGGAATATGCCAAAATTTGAATTATGTTCTAGTTCAGGGGTTGTCAAACTGCCGGGCCGTGGGCCTGATGTGTCATGCTGAAACCACGCCTACCCCATTTCCGGCAATGGAAAAAAAGTCAATACAACGCGACACATCATGTGACATTGCGAGTTTGATACCCTTATTCTAGTTACAGAGATTTCCTATGCATTGAAAAAATAGCTTTTTCATTCTTTACAATCATGAATTTAAAGAGATCTTAAGATAAAGTACTTAAGTATAATAATAAAAAGATGAGCAGGACCAGAGCAACTAGCATATTCAGACAACATCTCCTTCACAAGATAAGCCTTTTTCACCTACTATTTGAAAAATGGAAAAAAACACAAAGTTTGCTACCATAAATCTCACTCACACACCATTTAAAAGTAGAATACTCACTGGAATCTTCTCTTGTAATCTTAACCTTTTAATAAATACTATTAAGAGTTTTTAGACTCGTTTCTTTGGATTAACTGCTTCTAATCTAGCTGCAAGGAGGGAGGCAAAGTTGACATTAACTTTCCTACCATTGTAAAAATACTAGTTTAGTTGACTTGTAATCATTTTAGGAAGTAGTGTGCAATAGTAGGCAGGTTTTGCAGATTTTACTGAGGTTTTTCAAAAGCCAGCAGCTGGAAGAATTACAGGATTTCGTACAGCTGATCAAGCATGCAGAGGCAAAACACAACTACAGGCAAAGCAGGAAGTAAATTCCTGGGAATGTTGAGTAGCTGAAACAAACAATACATCTACCCACTGGTAGATGGTTTCCTGATGGCTAGAGATTTCCAGCATGGTATTTAGTATACAGGTGAAACTCGAAAAATTAGAATATCGTGCAAAAGTAATGCAACTTAAAAGGGGAAACTAATATATGAGATAGACTTATTACATGCAAAGCAAGATAGTTCAAGCCGTGATTTGTCATAATTGTGATGATTATGGCGTACAGCTCATGAAAATCCCAAATCCACAATCTCAGAAAATTAGAATATTACATGCAATCAATAAAACAAGGAATGTACATAGAACAATATTGGACCTCTGAAAAGTATAAGCATGCTTGGTTTGGCCCCCTTTTGCAGCAATTACTGCCTCAATGCGGCGTGGCATGGAAGCTATCAACCTGTGG
Organism: Vipera ursinii; assembly: GCF_947247035.1. Taxonomy (NCBI): domain Eukaryota; kingdom Metazoa; phylum Chordata; class Lepidosauria; order Squamata; family Viperidae; genus Vipera; species Vipera ursinii. The sequence continues at coordinate 43,835,673 of NC_139515.1, forward strand.
CACTGCTGAGGTGTTATGGAAGACCAGGATGCTTCAATAGCGGCCTTCAGCTCTTCTGCATTGTTCGGTCTCATGTCTCTCATCTTTCTCTTGGCAATGCCCCATAGATTCTCTATGGGGTTCAGGTCAGGCAAGTTTGCTGGCCAATCAAGCACAGTAATCCCATGGTCATTGAACCAGGTTTTGGTGCTTTTGGCAGTGTGGGCAGGTGCCAAGTCCTGCTGGAAAATGAAGTCAGCATCCCCATAAAGCTCATCTGCGGAAGGAAGCATGAAGTGCTCCAAAATCTCCTGGTAGACGGCTGTGTTGACCCTGGACTTAATGAAGCACAGTGGACCAACACCAGCAGATGACATGGCTCCTCAAATCAACACAGACTGTGGAAACTTCACACTGGACTTCAAGCATCTTGCATTGTGTGCCTCTCCATTCTTCCTCCAGACTCTGGGTTCTTGGTTTCCAAATGAGATGCAAAAGTTGCTCTCATCAGAAAAGAGGACTTTGGACCACTGAGCAACAGACCAGGTCTGTTTTTCTTTAGCCCAGGTAAGACACTTCTGACGTTGTTTGTTGTTCAGGAGCAGCTTGACAAGAAGAATATGACATTTGAAGCCCATGTCCAGGATCCGTTTGTGTGTGGTGGCTCTTGATGCACTGACTCCAGCCTCAGTCCACTCCTTGTGAAAGTCCCCAACACTTTTGAATGGCCTTTTCCTGACAATCCTCTCCAGGCTGCGGTCATCCCTGCTGCTTGTGCACCTTTTTCTTCCACACTTTTCCCTTCCACATAACTTTCTATTAATGTGCTTTGATACAGCACTTTGGGAACATCCAACTTCTTTTGCAATTACCTTTTGAAGCTTTCCCTCCTTATAGAGGGTGTCAGTGATGGTTTTCTGCACAACTGTCAGGTCAGCAGTCTTCCCCATGATTGTGATTCCTACTGAACCAGACTGAGAGACCATTTAAAGGCTCAGGAGCCCTTTGCAAGTGTTATGGCTTAATTAGCTGATTAGAATGGGACACTTTGAGCCTAGAATATTGCACCTTTTCACAATATTCTAATTTACTGAGATTGTAGATTTGGGGTTTTCATGAGCTGTAAGCCATAATCATCACAATTATGACAAATCACAGCTTGAACTATCTTGCTTTGCATGTAATGAGTCTATCTCATATATTAGTTTCCCCTTTTAAGTTGCATTACTGAAATAAATGAATTTTTGCACGATATTCTAATTTTTCAAGTTTCACCTGTATTTTAAGTCATTTAGGGGATTACTGTATTACAATGTTTGAAAAACTTGTACCTTGCAATATAGAAAGTTCTCAATAATCCAGTTATTAACTACATCAGTATTTTACCTTTGCCACTAAAATACAGTAGTAAGAAACAGGAACAATGTTTGCATTCTATTTTATAATGTTATCACAAAGTTAATATTTACAGTCTTGACTAACAAAAAAAAGTGAATGTTAATTGCATGGCAAAATACTCAATAGTTTGTTTCCATTTTAAGAGAAAGGTGAAGCAGTTGATACTATGCTGTCTGTATTTATGGTTGGAATGTTCTTATGCATTTTTTACCTTTGAAAGTGGGACCAAATCAAAATAGAAATTATATAATATACATAATGTATTATATGTAAAATTTCACAATGCTTCTGAATTCTGGGCAAAGAATTCTTCTTAACAATTATCATTTCTAATAATATCAGATCGATTTAATTTGCTATAGATGTATCTGCCCTTAAAACACTGAGGAACAACAATCTGTTCAAAACATCAAACTTGTGGTTTGGATTCAGCAATTGTTTTAACCTGAATACAAATAAATGTGTATCACAATTAGAATTAAAAGAGAGCATTCCTAGTTGACCTATTTAGTCTGTGGAATTTATAAGCAGCCTTTTTTTAAAAAAAAGCATTATTTTGGGTGGTGAATGTAACAGATACTGCTAGATTCAAATGACAAAAGTGTTAGCATAAAAGTGCCATTTATTGCTTTCCCCTGGTAAAAGGCTGAAATGATATTTTTAACAAACTATATACACCATTTCTATGAAAGACTTGCTACATACTATTATACCTGTTACATTTCCAAATGCAAGCTGCTATATTTTAGATTCAATTATTTTATTTCTATCTTCATGTCAACTCTTAAGCATCTTATTCATGCAAAGAATTATGTGAACTGTGGTAACTGAAGCAAGACTAAATAAATAAGGAGCATGTATATAACTTTTAAGTTACATGATTTTATTTGTAACTCCCCATACCACACACACAAGTTTGGGCTTACAAGTAGGCATTTTACCTGGGAAAATCTAAAAACAGTAAAACAGATACATCTTAAAACTAAATTAACTAAATTAAATTAAAATTAATTAAAGAAAAATACATATGTATATTTTTCAACCTCTTAGCATAAGAGTATCCAAATGGTATCTAGTTCATTGGGTTTGTTTCCAAGTTCTTGATTGGATGGCAAAAATATGTTGACTACATAGTATAGGGAATTGTATTATTTATATTATCCTATCAGCTGATTTTTGCAGCCTTATCTGGTCGCCACTGATTTACTTTTGAATAAAAAGCCAGTATGGTTTAGTGATTAAGGTACCAGGCTAAAAACTAAAAGACTGCGTCACACTTTAATATGAAAGACGGCTGGGTGACTTTGGTTCTGTCACTCTCTTTTAGCCCAACCCACCTCACAGGGTGGTTGTTCTGGGGAAATGAGGAGGACAAATATTAGCTGCGTTTGTAGTTTTGAGTTATTTATAAAAATAATAAAGGTAGCTTATTTTAATCCAGACGATTGCAGATAAAATCCACTCTCTCATAGTAAATTTTCCAAATATAACAAGGAATCTATCTGCACACAGACTCCAGATGATAACCCAGTATTTCGATCTTCAAATGTTGTTTCCCAAACAGTTCAAATCTAGCGGGCGTCAAATGATCGCCTATGCCAGGGGTAGGCAACCTTGGCTCTTTTATGACTCGTGGACTTCAACTCCCAGAATTCCTGAGCCAGCTGTGCTGGCTCAGGAATTCTGGGAGTTGAAGTCCACGAGTCATAAAAGAGCCAAGGTTGCCTACCTCTGGCCTATGCTATGGCAACAACAGGAGACAAGCAGATCGACCCATCAATGTTCAGAGACGGGGATATAATCCTCCAGAGCGGTAGAGGGCGCTCTATCTGCTGATCTGAGGACAAGAATTCGATAAACGTGCCTTTCTCAAAGCAGATAACGGATTTATAGATTTATTTTCCATTCTGCAAACCGGAAGCATGTTAGCATTCTGGGAACGTTACAGAAAAACAACAGGGTTTTCACCAGGCGGTTAGTCCAGAACCAAAGATATCATCTCGCGGCTCCAACTCCACCCATTCTCTCCCAAGTGTGTTTCCCTTCCTGTCTCCGTACCTAAACTTCCGGAAGCGGGAACTCTCAAGTAGCGGCTTGGAGTCAGATTGGAGGTCCGCTGGCCTCGAATTGCAGAAATGGACCGGTGAGCTATTTTGACCCTAGGCTAACGAGGGCTTATGTGGGGACCTTCAAAATGGACGTGTTTATTATCGCATCAATTATTTAATGAGATTTTGCATAGTGGCGGCGCAGTAGCAGATCTCTTATTGTTATTACTGGGTTTGTCTTCTTTAAAACCCTTATAAAACCCTTATAAAAAAGGGTTTTTATCTTTTTATATTAAACTCAAAGTGGCTCGGAGTAATTTTTATTCTCAATTAATGGCATAATTTTAGCGGCCTGGGTGGCATGTCTAGCATCACGTTTTATAAAAAAAACAAAACCGGGAAATTGAAGTCGTCTTCTCACCCCAAAACAATATATGGCAAAGGAACCAAAAATGCTGGACCTCCTTCACCCACATCATTCTGCTAGGACTGTCATCTTGAAGCTATTCTTTACATGCCTTGCTCTTTGGATAACGGGTCAGAGGCTTTTATCTGGTTGAAGTGCCTTCTGTGGAATATCACATTTGTTATATCTTGCTATTTTCACTTTGGCAGGATTTTAAGAACAGTTAATATTTTTTAACTTAGGAAATATGTAATTCCACAGTGATTATATCTATTTTACTTTTTTAGATAAAAAAAGATAATTAAAACCTATTCAAGGATTATTTCATCGTCTTGATGATGACTATGCTTTTTTTTCACCTTTTTCCAATTCCATATTATAATCCTGAAGGGAGCAGGGTGTGTGTGCATGTGCGCACACGTATACATCTACATAAATCAGAAGCTGGATTTAACAGAATATGACTCTCACCTCTCATTGCCTGTATAAGTCTTGACATAGAAATGTGATTGTTCATGAAAGTCACTTGTGTGCATGAAGAAAAAAAGACTTGCTGAGGAATACATTTAAGTCTTAAATTTCCCAAATATATTTTTTTAATCAAAAGGAGACAAATCTATCCATCCTATGTCTGAAGAGAAAATATTGAGCAAAGTTCAAAATATTTTTCATTCTTTTCAGGAATGATTTTCAGAATACGTCATCACAAGAAATGATTCATCCAGTTCAAAAGCAAAATACTCAGAAGAAAGTTTCTAGTATCCTTTATTATAGTAGTTAAGATATAACTTGTATCCCATAAATGATGTAATTTGAGAGATGCCTATTGTTATTGTGTGCTGCAAAAATAGTATCTTTTTCTTTAAAAAGAAATATATATATATACTCTTAATTCAAATAGGTGCAGAGTTCTATGTGATTTCAGTCTTTAACATTTTTCAATGTTTCTCCTTGTTTGGAATGTATTAGAATGAATTATATCAGAGGTCCCCAATCTTTTGCGCACCAGGGACCGGTTCCATGGAGAGAAGTTTTTCCGTGGACCAGAGGGCGCATGGTTTTGTGTGCTGCCTGCATCCTGTGGATGAGGCTTTGTTTGTTTGTGCGGACCGGTTGCTGGCATGACATGGCACAGCACTGGTCCACGGACCGGGTTTGGGAACCCCTGAATTAGATGACAAACATTTCTTGCCAATTTAATCTAATACACAAACTACTACACACAATTTGTAATAAAAAAAATCACAGAATGCCTGTTGCTTTACAGCACTAATTATAATGTGGCTTTCTTGATTGTGGCATTGTGTAAAATGTGAACAATTGAATTTGATTTTCCTCTTCCATTAATGATCAGGTTATCCCTATTTCCAGTTAATGGAATAAAACTAGGCTTTTATTTAAAAAACAAATATTGTGTATAGCATCATCTGGCTTGGTTGTCTGTAGCTAACCAGCTAGGAAAAAATGGCATTTGCAGGATCTGATGAAAGAGCTCTGCTTACCAAATTTTGATAGGAGAACTTTTTATATGATGAGGCAAAATCTGATATGCATTTTCTTAGCTTAGCTTCCTTTCTTAGTGTTGGATGACAGTTTAAGTGGCATGTCAACAAGAGGGTTAGCAATTCCCAGGACTCCAGGGCTGTTTTCTCATTCTGGTAAGATTCTTTACATTTAATAAATATTAAAAATTACAGATAGCATATAGTAAAATTCCTTCAATAAAATAGTCCTTTAAATTTACTGTATTCTATTTGTCATCCAGAATTCTGTTTTGTTTTGTTTTTTCAAAATAAAAGTGTTAAACACAAAAGTATCTGTTTTTTAGAAAAATAATCAAAAACATTTTTCCCAGTTACTCCACGGAGCCGAAGTGCCACAAGGCAGTCAAATATATCTACCATCCAAGGCAGAGAGAGGAAATCACCTTACTTTGTGAAGACTCCTGGGTACCTTGATAATTCATCTTTGGTAAGAGCATACTAAACAGAAATGATTAGACTGCAGGGCATAAGATAATTGAGCCACCTACGACTACTTTGTGATAACCCATTATTATCACAAAGTGGCAATCTCAGAAATGCATCCAACTCCACTTAACATGTTCATGGAAACATTCATAAAGTAGCAGACTGTGAGTCTCTTAATTTTCTTCCTATAAACGGTTTTGGAAAGATTGCTATGTATAGTTCTATGAGAAAAAATAATACAAATGGAACCTGCAATGAGTTGTGCACTGTGTCCTTCCACCTACAAAACTGATCTGTTTGTGACACCTGTTTTTTATTTCAGTCAAGTAGGACATTCACCACATTCTTTTCTCCAAGCGATATGCCATACTTTCTTGCTAAAGTGTATATTGAGCCCTGGCAACTATTGGAGGGTTTGCTCTTTCCAATGTGTCTTTAAATTTCATTAAGTTAATATGAAAAATTTTCTAAGAACTTGTTGGAGCTTAACTATTCCTCCGTGTAAGATAGCAGGGTAAGAATATTTTGTAGTTTTTATGAATGAGTTATTTGGTCGGTAAGTAAAGAAATAACAGTTACCGTTGTAGTTACTATGGATTTTATGTTGCAGTATTTGTCTGGGATTTAGAGAGGTTGAAAATATTCAAGAAAGCCCCTCCCTTCCCCATTAGGTGGTTATGACATAGAGGAATATGATTGGTTGCTATAGTTTATTCTCATGGCTATTCTGCATTGACTACAAAATCCAGGCCATCAGTACTCTTTGCTTTTGTCTCCTGGTTGTCTGAATTTCTACAGCACAGATAGGATAACTAGTTACAGCTAGTAAGTATGTTGCTATTAAATGAAAGTATAAACAGTCACTCATGCCTTGTCACTGCCCATCTGGATTCCTGCAGTGTAAGGGCAACTGCACGGTAGTAAATGGTGTCAGTTATCCAACATATGTAAGACCACTGCTTCTTGTATTGTTTGCCAGTGTGTTTCTGGATGAAATTCAAGGTGCTGGTTATCATCTTTAAATGCCTTCATGGTTTGGGACTGGGTTACTTGAGAGACTGTCTTCTCCCAGTTGTTTCTAACCATCCAATCTGGTCTGGCAGGATACCCATGCTCAGGGTCCTGTCAGCCAAGGAATGACACCTAGCAGGACCAGGAGATATGCCTTCTCTGCCAAGTACCTGTCTTCTCATTGGCCCTGATTCTGTTGGCTTTTATAAGGCCTTGAAGACTGGTTATCTGTCCAGGCCTAGGATCTCATGTGTGTGAAACGCCCTGTTTCCTGGTTATATTACCATACAGGGTTCTGATTTTTCTCAGTTGCTATATATATTATTTTTATCTTGTGTTTGTATTTAGTTTTAATTGATTTTTTTAATTAGTCACCACCCGTATATACTTGAGTATAAGCCGACTCGAGTATAAGCCGAGACCCCCATTTTCACCCCCAAAAACTGAAAAAAGTTATTGACTCGAGTATAAGCCGATCCGCCGTTCTGCAAGCCTCCGCCGGCGGCGGAGGCTGGATCCGCGCTCTGCAAGCCTCCGCCGCCAGCAGAGGCTCGATCCGCCATTTTGCAAGCCTGAATACACAGGAATACCCTGTGTGGCCACGGCTCTCGGGGAAGCCCTGGCTGTCCGCTTCCTCGCTCCACGCTGCCATTCGGGGCCCGCGCGTTCCCCGGGCAAATCGCGGCGCCCAGCAGGCGAGGAAACACGCCCGCTCCAGTTGCCCCCCCTTCCCTCAGGAGACGCGAAGCAAGTGACCGCCCGGAGCTTACCGAGGACTTGCGCGCGGCCGAGGCTTCGGTGCTTCCAGGATCGCGCGCACCTCTCCCAAGCCGCCGCCGTCCGGAGACCTGCCGAAGTTTGGGGAGGTTTGGGGACGTGCGCGTGCACCTCCCCAAACCTCCCCAAACGTCGGCAGGTCTCCGGACCTCCGCGCCCTGCCTGCCTGCTTCTTTCCGCTCAGGCAGGCAGGGCGCGGAGGTCCGGAGACCTGCCGACGTTCGGGGAGGTTTGGGGACCTCCCCAAACGTCGGCAGGTCACCGGACCTCCGCGCCCTGCCTGCCTGCTTCTTTCCGCAGCGGAAAGAAGCAGGCAGGCAGGGCGCGGAGGTCCGGAGACCTGCCGACGTTTGGGGAGGTTTGGGGAGGTGCGGGCGCACCTCCCCAAACCTCCCCAAACTTCGGCAGGTCTCCGGACGGCGGTGGCTTGGGAGAGGTGCGCGCGATCCCGGAAGCACCAAAGCCTCGGCCGCGCACAAGTCCTCGGTAAGTTTTTTTGTTGACTGGAGTATAAGCCGAAGTGGAATTTTTCAGCCCAAAAAGTGGGCTGAAAAATTCGGCTTATACTCAAGTATATACGGTATTTGAACTGGTGGCCATAAAAATTGAATGAATGAATGAATGAATGAATAAATAAATGCATCAACGTATTTCTTACTGTCACTTTGAAGGTTGCAAAATCATGTTAGTCTTTAACTTGATGGGAAGAGAGTTGGTGTTATCTACTATTTTGGAATCTGTATTATCCTTTATTAATTGATTGGTTTTATTTTTTAATCACAAAACCTTGTCTTGATATATAACCCCTTTAAAAATAATGTGACATTTATATTGGTTGAAATAAAGTTCTTGCAGCTAACAAAAGGAATTTTTAGATTATATTTTAATATATGGACAGTAAAGATGTGATCGACAAGCTCAGCATCCTAACCCACTGAGCCACCACTTGTCGATCAGAAGGTCGGCAGTTTGGGGGCTTGAATCCCGAGTGCCGCGTAACAGAGTGAGGGCCTGTTACTCGTCCCAGCTTCTGCCAACCTAGCAGTTCGAAAGCACGTAAAAATGCAAGTAGAAAAATAGAGACCACTACGGTGGGAAGGTAACAGCATTCCGTGCGCCTTTGGCGTCTAGTCATACCGGCCGCATGACCACGGAGACGTCCTCGGACAAGCGCTGGCTCTTCAGCTTTGAAACAGAGATGAGCACCGGCCCCCAGAGTTGGAAACGACTAGCACGCATGTGCGGGGGAACCTTTACCTTTACTTTTTAAAGATGTGATTCTAGCCTCATAATGGCCAGGTAGGTTGATCTGAGTCTAAATAAAATATATTTTAATGCTTTGCTAAAAATCATTTCTGTGAAAGCTAATACCTACCTCGCATTTCTCCAACTTATAATTGTGATTCTAGTGTATTATTACCTTCAGCGAATCTTAAAATAGACTGCAGTTAGAAAACAAATTTGCCTTGATACTGATAAAATGCTTTGTGTCTTAGTTAGATGACAGTGACTGGACAGCTGCACTTACGCCTCCACATTCAGTCATGTTCACAAACTTAGATTATAGTGCAACAGAAGATGTCACAAAGAGTGCTGTCCTCTTGAATGAGGATGACCCTGGGGAAGCTGGTAAGAGATGAATATCTGCATGTTTTATTTGAATAACAGTTTAACAATATTGACCAATGAGCCTATGAGAAAAGGAGATAAAAACACATTTTGTGAGCTGTTTAATGTACAGTGAATAGAAGGAAACTGAGCGAGCTTTTCTTTGTGTATTCTCTTGGGTCATAACAGTAGGGCACCAATTTGTTGGGGGGGGGGGGGAAGAAAGCCTTCATTAGCCTTCTGGCCAGAAAAGAGTCTGTCTAGCCTTCAGAATGATTCCCTTTGCCTGCAAAGTGAGGATGTTTCTGACAGGCAAATGTGAAACCTAGCAAGGGTGATTATTTTGAAGGCTAGAAAGGCTCTTTTCTGGCCAGAAAACCTGCAGAGTCTAGAAAGCCTCTACCATCAGTTGTAGAAAAAGGTAAAGTAAGTAGACCTGGGAAAGGAGAGGGCCCTCCCCTCCCTGCCTGTGACAGGTTTCTGCATGCCATTGGTCCCTGTAGCGGCCAGTCGAGGCTTCCTGGCCCATGACATGTTTCCATACGCTGGTGGGCACTGGGCCTCTCAGGGCCTCTCCCCCTCCCAAGGTACCCCTGTGCAATTGCTTAATGACTCCAACTGGGAGAGTTGGGATTGCAGTCACTGAGCGAAGCAGTCACATGAACATCTTCCTTAATGAACACTTCACTTAACAAATGAGATTCCAGCCTCAGTTGTGGTCATGAGGATGATCTGTGTGATGATTAAAAGTCTAAATGTAAAGCCATAACAATTAACAATTGCATAAAACAAATCATACTAATGAATACGTGTTTTTTCTGTGATTTTAGCTGCTCGGAGCATGTTTCCTGACTTTCTTCATTCCCTGTTAAAGCACAGTTCAAATACTGTTTTTGAACTTATAGATGAGTATGAAGATATTTGCAGTAACCAGGTATATAGAATTCTATTATGTGATTCAATGATTTCTTGCTTAACCAGAATTCTTTAGAATAAGCACAGAGCTTGAATAGTAAGTTTGGCCTTCATCAAATGTTGTAGGAAGGATACTTTGCAGGTAATCACGAGAGCCACTTAGTTACTTGAAATATGTGGTTTAAAAGAAAAGTTAAAAACATTACTCACCATCACCACCATTTCAATTTTATTATCTATCTTTTTCCCCTTTGTCTGTACTTTTCCTATCAGACTTTTGACTGTAAGCTTGTTTTGAAAGGAAACTTGCTCACTCTTTTTTCTTTGGGATTTATGCTGCAAAGCAGAGATGAAGAAATATCCAGTTCTTAGTACCTTCAGTTACACTTTTTACAGTCCAAGAATTTTCCATAAAAAATGATCGTAACTAGATTGGCTTATAGATACTGATTTGTATTATCTAAAGTTTGACCAATCAACTTTTACATAATTATGTGAAAATGGTAAGATAAAGTAATTGATAACATAGAGATGTAGACTAGATTAATAGTCTTCGTAGTGTTCATGCCACATGCAGCATTCTCTGCTAATGATAAGAATAGCAGTCAGTTTTGACTCTCATTAGCTACTGCTACAGAATTAAAAGTCCTATTGTAGTCCAATCTTGTTTGTGCTATTCTATGCAAGCTAGGAACTTTCTTCTAAAAATTATCCTGCAAGCCTGAAAACTGCTCTTTGCATACCACCATCTAAAAATAAACTCACATACTCAAAATGCAAAATACAGTAAATGATAAATTGTTACTTTATGCTAAACAATATAAAAATTATAATGAATAACATAAAACATCAAATAAAGTAGCTCTTCATTGTTTTTCAAACATCAGCTAAACATTCTTCAAAAAATAGTGTATCGAGCAACTCCTGGACAACAGAAATTTTCCAAAACTGCAAGTATTTTGTGGCTTCTAAAGCAGGAAATGGTAACATGGAGACTCTTGTCATCAATTTACAGGTAACTCTCTAAAAGCCATTCAAATCCTTCCCCAGCATATTACCTTCTTGTGTTATAGTCTATATTTGAATAAAAAATGAATGTTTATTTTATATGAAATAAGCACTAAGAAAACTTTCATTTTGTTCAGTCTTAGAAAGAACATTATTCAGGAAAAGTATGTTATTGTAAATTTGCAGTGCAATCCTGTCTGTATTTCAGTCCTGCATTTATTGCTTAGGAAGTATGTTTTCAGTCTAAAGTGGATTTATCTTGGCGATTGGGTGATAGATAATTCAATGCAGAATGTAGATGATGAATAAGACTGTGTCACATAATTTGAAAAATATGAAAGAAAGTATTAAACTTGGAGGTTTCAACAATACTGTTTTAAAGCCCTCTGTGGCAGGGCTTTTCAACCAATGGTACTTGAGCACCTGGCAGGTGGTACACGACCCCTAGCCAAATGTAGCGGAGGAGGATACCAGCTGGAGCTGCAGGGCTCAACAGAAGCGCCAGGATCTGAGCATGCAGCTGCATGCTGGTTGGAGCTACTGGTGGACCCGGAAGAGAAAAGGAGTAGGAGGGCGGTGAGAGGAGAAGCTATAAAAGGAGCAGATTTTGGCGGGAGAGGGAGAGGAAAAAAAACATGGGGAAAGAGAGAGAAGAGGCTTTTGTTAGTGAAATGGTGAGAGACTGAGTGAGCGGCCTTTCCGAGCGAAGGGTGAGTGAAAGCAAGCGAGGGGCTTGTGCAAGCAATGTGTGAGTGAATGGGACTGAGAGAAAGGCTCTTGCGAGCAACGTGAGTGAATGGAAGCAAGAGAGAAGCTTTTGCGAGCAAAGTGAGTGAATGGAAGCGAGAGAAGTTTTTGGGACCAAAGTGGGAGCGAGAAGCTTTTGCAAGCAACGTGTGAGTGTGTGAGCGAGAGAGGCTTTTGCGAGCAAAGTGAGTGAATGGGAGTGAGAGGCTTTTGCGAGCAACGTGTGAGTGTGTGAGCAAGAGAGGCTTTTGCGAGCAAAGTGAGTGAATGGGAGTGAGGCTTTTGCGAGCAACGTGAGTGAATGGGAATGAGAAGCTTTTGCAAGCAAAGTGAGTAAATGAGAGAGGGGCTTTTGTGAGCAATGTGTGAGAGCGAGAAAGAAGCTTTTGCGAGCAAAGTGAGTGAAAGTGACAAGCTTTTGCAAGCAAAGTGTGAGAATTAGAGCGAGAAGCTTGCGAGCAAAGTGTGAGTGAGAAGAGCAAGAAAAGCTTTTGCGAGCAACATGTGAGTGAGAGCGAGAAGGCTTTGCGAGCAAAGAGTGAATGGGAGCGAGAAGCTTTGTGAGCAAAGTGTGAGTGAATGAGAGCAAGTGAGGCTTTTTCTAGCAAAGGGTGGAGGGGTTGTGAGCGAAGGGTGAGAGGGAAAAGTGAGGGGGAGAAAGAAAAAAGAAAAGAAAAGGCATTGACTTCTGAGTTCCACTGTTGCAGTAGGAAGGAAGGATTAACATTGAACCTCAACTTTTTACTTTTCCATAATATCGTAAACTAGCCATTTCTATAACAACAAATGAATCTAACCAGTAAAGCCCAACCCCCCCTCCATTTTTTTTAGTCATCAACTTTTTGACACCTTGCTAAGCACTGGTGGTACTCAAATATTGTCATGTCCTAAAAGTGGTACAATCTGTGAAAAGGTTGAAAAGCCATGCTCTATGGAACACATAGCACAAACTATTAGTAAGGCATCGAAAGCAAGACTAAGTGGGAACTGGAAGATACATGTAATTTCTGCAACACTCTCTGTTTGAGACAGAAATGGAAACTGCACCTAGTTCTCATGAAAACTGCACCTAGACTTCACAAATGTTAGCATATATGTTTTAATTTGTATTGTACTAAGAGGTGTGTATTTATGGGTATTGACTAAAATAAAAAAGGGACTAAAACTACTTGATTAGAGCTAGATAAAACAAATAAATAAAAAGTCAAGAGCATATGAAAGAGCTGTCACTTGCCATCTTCTCCAAAATCAATATGTCTTTGTGTGTGTGTGTGTGTGCGTGTGTGTGTGTGTGTGTGCGCGCGCGCGCGCGTTGTAATGTTAATCTATCATATCATTTGTCTTTTAAACCTAGAGACAGAATACAGTCTGCTATGGAAGATGAAACTATATTTGATCTTGCAGTAAGTTTTGTCAAACTCATTTTGTTTTACAAAAAACATACAAATCTAAAGTATATTATTTTTTTTTAACCAAATATCACTCTGTTCAAAATGTCTAATACAACTAGACAAAACAATGGAAGTGAATAATTACAACAGCTATTTTTTTCCCAGATGTTGCCTTAAAAAGACCCAAAGTCCAAATGGTAGCACTGCAGTATACTTCTGTTTCTGAAACAGAACTTTCACTTCCCTCTTGCCCAATCTGCACTTCAGGATTTTCATCCCCACAAGCATATTTGGAAGGTGCTATAAGAGTAGCAGTCTAGTTTGTTGCAAAGGGCCATTGTTCTGATGGATACTACTGAATAAACATGGAAGATATAAAATATTATATGAATGTGTTTCAGTCATTTATTTTTATTTTTCCATAGGCTATAAATGCCAGTGAAAAGACTGTTGTGAACAATCTATTCCAGAGAGATTCGTTGGTGCGACAAAGCCAGGTATGACAAAATAAGATAAAGTGGTTAAGTGCTGAAATGTTGAATGCCTTCTCAAGACTTGTGGTGTGGAACTGAACAGAGATTTTCTCAGTGCTGTTTCCTGGGACTGGCAGATAGTAGTCTACCATTCTGTACCATTCTGCTGTTAATGCTTATAATTTGTTCAGAAAATGCCATGTTTTTATATGGTCAGTGTCACCAGAGCAGCTAAGGGAAAAGCAGCATTGTATTTCCCGCCACCCCATCACTTTGAAAAAGACCATTTAAAAAGCCAGCCATTTTGGGTCCTCAAACCCAAACATAAATGTGAATTTAAATGGATGGATGGGTATGAGGAATTGAAGTGATCTGAGATAGACTGTTGTCCTTTCCATTCATATTTAAGAAAAAATATAACTAAATCTAATGAAATTTATCTTTGAGTAAGAATTGGATTTAAGCATTTTTTTTTCACTATCCCATAGTAGAGTGTTGTTGGAGGTAAATTATCCTGTTTTTGAAATTATTTTTAAATTTAATTTTCAGTTGGTGGTAGACTGGTTAGAGAGCATTGCAAAGGATGAAATTGGAGACTTCTCTGATAATATTGAATTTTATGCAAAGTCTGTATACTGGTAAGTTATTGGCCTACTATTGAGCAGTCATGAGCATTTATAATTGATATTTTGTTTACAGTTGAAAAATATTTCAAAAAGTGGTTTTTTCTATAATCGTTAGGTAATCCATTATATTTCAAGCATGTCCCATGTCCTCTCTACCAAATGTTGTGATAACCTCTTGTTTCCATAATTGGATTTTAATTTATAGCACATATTAAAACAGGATATATCGAACTGATAAAGGCTCATGAAATATTAAAATGTGTTATGTCTCACACTATTGAGATACATCATAAGTCCCTTCTCTTGTTTGGGTTTACCTTCAGCTACAGAAAAGGCAGCTACAAGAAGCTTGCATTTACTTTTATTTCAGGTATCTGTAGTCTTGGAATTGCAGAAGTAAGATGGCTTCTGCCATTTCTAAAAGGGACCAATATCTCTTAAGTATATTTATTATTGTAGTAATATATTGGAAATTTTGTTCTGGCATAAATTATGTTTTTATGATATGCTAATGTTGTTTTGAACAGATGTTGAATGTATTCCTATTTAAATAGATAAATATATTCGTAATTTCATTTATTTATTTAAATTTATTGGAACTTACTCCCAGTGGAGACTGGACAGCGCACAAAACTAAAGACATAAAAGCAACTAAAGTTATTAAATTAGCAGGCAAGCTGGGCTAAAATAGTGTGATAACTAAACCCACAAAAGAAAACAGGGGCCATTAAACATAGCAAGCATCAACCCCTGGTCTGGGACCAAAGCCAAGTTTTCAAAGCCTTCTGGAACCCAAGAGAAAGAGCCAAGTTCTTCTCTTTGGGAGGATGCTCTTTCAGAGGGTGAGGGCTGCAACAGAGAAGGAATGTTTCTTACGTTCCACAATATTTAATGGAGTGGACCTGGAGTGCACCCACTCTGCTGGAAGATACTGGAAAGGCAGAAACAATTGGAGACAAACTGTCTTCTGCCTACCCAGACCCTATGATCTACATACGAGGATGTAGATCTAAGAGGATCCTATAAGTTGATTTTATATGCCAATATAAGAGGAAGCATGAGATAGTTGCTCTACTGCCAGAAAGTAGGTTGTAGTAAATAAACCGTGTGTGAGTGAAAAATTATTTGAGTTCTGGTAAACGGAAAGAGAGCAAATGTGTCTCTGAAGCAATTTAGGCTGGTTTATAAAGAAGCTTTTGTCATTCTAAACAAAAGGAGTTATATATTGATAGAGGAAAATGTTCATAGCTCAGGGTTGAAATGAAGGGGTCCTTGGTGCTCTCTGAACTTGGCTGTTTTCTTGCAGACATTTCACTACCCAAACTAGGCAACATTAGCAGTGCTAGTAGGCAGTGGGGGTTTGCTCTCAGTTGATATTCTAGTGGCTTGCCCTGTCATTGTTGGTGGGCGTGGTGCTGATGGTTCTTTGGTTGAGCTGTTTACTGTTAGCTTGATTGGCAGTTCCACGATTGGAGTATTGTTTGCTTCTTAATATTTGTCTGATGTTAATTTTGGTGTCAGTCTGCTTATCTGGATATTGATTGCTGGTGAGGTGTTTTGGTCTTTTTGTTTGGTTTATGGAGCTATATACTGTATATCACCAATATAAATCTCTTTGGGAACAGTATTTGGAGAGAGAAGTTATCACAATTGCAATTTAAAATATATATACATGGAAAGTTTGTGGAAAATAAGTACATTATTTCCTTAAAGACTAAGGATAGGTGATAGTGGATGTAATAAAACCATCCTGACATTCATTTGGCTGTTTGGATATAAGCTATTGTAATATAACACTACATAACTATAACATTAGAATATTTAATTAGTAAATGCTGTCGATTTTTTTTAGGGAGAATACATTACACATTTTGAAACAGCGGCAATTAAACACATTCACTGGGAGTTTACGTCCATTAGTGACTGAAGTAGTAAGTATAACGTGCCAATTCCAAACCTTAAATATCTAAATTAAATATTTACCAAACATTCTTGTATAAAAATCAATTTGTTAAAGTACCATTACAATAGACAATATTTTATTGTCAGCTTGAGTACACATTCAAATTGAATAGATTAGTCATTATGAGGAATAATTACATGTATTAGTAGTAATAAGATATAATAAGGGAATGAAAGAAAAACTAGTGTGTAAACCAGAATGGAATAGAGGGTGGACAGAAAGTTAATTCAAAAGATTGAGACTGTTGGGTTAGAAAAAAATAGTTAATTGGAACAACTACTAATAAGGAAACAACAGGATCTGAAGGTTCAATAACTAAAACTTAGTCATAGATATATATCTTAAAGAAATCAGTTAACCTTTAAATGACTTGTTCTGAATATTATGCTCCATTAACAAATGTCTTTAACTATTTGTATTTAAATATTAATTGAATAATTAATCATAGTTTTTGTTGAGAAGAATCCTTAAAAATAGGTCAGGCTTTTTCCTGAATGCCTTAAAAAAGAGTTTAAAGAGATGGGCTAAGCATTATATCTAAAAGAAAAAAAAATTAGGATAGAGAAGACTTAAAAGAAAGTCGTGATAGAACTGAATTTTTGGTACATGAGTATTAGTAATTTTAGAGAATGGAGGGAAGCAGGCATTGTAATGGATAAGTAAATTAATGACAAGGTTTTTAAATATCTTGTCTAATTTCTTAAAGAGTAAAATTGCAAGGTAATCCAGAGGATTAGAATTGCCTTAGAATCTGTTATATAAAAGAATCTGTTTGATTTCTGTATTTAGGACCCAGATGCTCCAATAAGACAGAAAATGCCACTTGATGATATGGATCGTGAAGATGATGCACGATTGCTCAAGTTCCTTTTTACTCTCATTAGAGCAGGAATGACTGATGAGGTAAGCCAATGGAATTTTATATTTTCCTTTAAGCCAGTTGGGTGTGGTGGTTAAAGACCAGGCTGGAAACCAGGAGACTGTGAGTTCTAGTCCTGCCTCAGGCATGAAAGATGGATGGATATCTTTGCTATAATCACTCTCTCTTAGTCCAACCTATGTCATAGGGATGTTATTGTGGGGAAAATGGGAGGAGGAAGGAGCATTAGGTATGTTCACTTTGAGTTATTTATAAAATAATAAAGGCGGAATAACAATTTTTAAACATACACAAATATAAAATTGCCTCAAATACAAAATTATGCAAATAACTATAGAATCAAAGTTACCCTGCTGTAGTGGCATTTATTTCTTCAGTGGAATTGTGAATTTGTATCATAAATAGTATCTGTGAAATAATAAAAAGCTTTTGTTGCTTAACAATATTATTAACTAATTTGTTAGCTACCTAGAGTCATCTTGTAAGGGAAATAGATGGCATAGAAAATTAATAAATAAATACATACAAATTAACATTCAATTCCTTAAGCATCTAGGAAAATTTTAATTGGCAAAAAATAACATAATATTTTGGTCGTTAATTACATAAAAAGCTTGGAATAAAGTGTTCACATTTTAAACTGCATTAATCCTTGGTGCATTGACCGGAACTTTGAATAATAGGACTTGTTTCTTTGAGTAGAAGTAAACCACGATAATTTTAGAGTAAATGTACAAACAAAAGTTTGTTTAAAATGAAAATCTAGCACTGTTTTGATACAGATTACCATATGTTATTTAGAAATTATTTCTAGCAAAATATTTCTTTCTCCTGAATTCAGGCCCAAAGACTCTGCAAAAGGTGTGGCCAGGCATGGAGAGCTGCAACACTTGAAGGGTGGAAACTGTATCACGATCCTAACATGAATGGAGGTATTGAAGTGAAAAATAGCATAAGCACATATAGAACAAAGCATGGCAAAGTTCACCGTTTTGTTTCCTGTTTTCCCTTAGCTGTTTTCTACAACTGTGCACTTGGAAAGGAAAAAATATTTATTTCAGTTCATCAAAGGTTACATATTCATAAAATAAAGTTACCAAGTATAATGTAAAGTCCTTAATTATAATAGAAATAAAAGAGTCAGTCTAGCCTTATCTCATAATTTTCCCTGATATAAAGCAGAGGTCCCCAACCTTTTGGGCACCAGGGACCGGTTCTGTGGAGAGGTTTTTCCGCACACCGGAGAGTGCATGGTTTTGTGTGTTGCCTACATCTTGCGGATGGGGCTTTGCTTGTTTGTGCGGCCCGGTTGCTGGCATGCCACGGCCTGGTACTGGTCCACGGACCAGGGATTGGGGACCCCTGATATAAAGGGCCCAGATGTCTTAGTAGCCATGTTTCTTAAAGATTTATCACTGTTTCCAGGCACTGCCTACTTCATATTTAATATCTCAGGAACAATTTGAAGGATCCATAATCAGCTGTATGCTTTCTACTTCCCTCCTTTCCTTTTACATTTAATTTAGAGAACACTTCCCTAGTTTGGTGCAACCTCAGTTACTGCATCCAAAATGAAAGTCTATAATTTTAAATAATAAAAATTAAGAGGTGGGCTTTTAGCTTGGTTTTAAAATGCTCATTTAACCAAGAATTTGGATGTAACCGTAGACTAGAGAGATTATGCAAAAACTGAGATGATTTGACTAGACAACTATTAAAGCTGTATTGACCCGGAGCTTTCTTATATGAAATGATACAAACTTTTCTGGGGTTGAGGGAGACAGGTTGTATTTTCAGAATGCTTCATGTTACACCGCTGCATAAAATTACTTCTTACAAATAGGGCAAGAGCTAGAGCCAGTAGAAGGAAACCCATACAGGTGCATTTGGAAAATAAGCTGCTGGCAACTTGCAGAAAAGGTAAGAAACTTACAAATCGTCTACCATTCACTTCTAATATTGCCAGTAGTAGCATAAGCATATGACTTATAATTATGTGAATGTAAGAGTATTTTTGCACGCCTTCTACAGTACTTGGAACATCTCATCCCAGGGTTAAAACTTTCCATAATTAAATGTTGTATGCTCTCCTCCTGTAGAGCATCTTTTCCCAGCTCCCAGAATTCTCCAGCCAGCAGGCACCAGGTTGGTGGAGGTCATGTACAATCGTTTTGCACACTTCATAGAATGAATCAAATGTTCTTATTTCTTGTTTATCTGAATAAAATATAGCAAAATTAAATATAATCTTAATAAGGTTGTATAGTTTATTATGCATACTGGTTTTCCCAGGATGGGGAGCAGGTGATGGCAGAGTACATAGAGTACCTCTCTTGGAGAATGGTACTTCTGGCCATTGTAGGGAAATCTGATGACTAGATGAGCCCTGATGCATTGCAATATCTCACTAACTAGCATCAGCCCGAGCATCGGTCCCGTTCTCTTTAATATCAGAATAATGTTCATTCACTATATTGGCATTGGTTGAGTAATTGTTTAACCATCTAACTTTTCACAAGACAAGTGGATGAAATAGAACTTAGGCATATTGCCTCGAATTTCAGTCTTTACTTGGCCTTGTTTCTTTCTTATTTTTTTTTTCATGCAAGCCTCAATCTTAGGAGTTTCATATTTTGGCTGGACAAGTCCTCTTACGTTATCTTACCGAGAGAAACTGCTTAGGCTATTTTATTATTTTGATTGCTTCAGATGTGATTGAATGCCATGCTTTAGCAATAATATGTATTATATTTCTTAAATATAATGACATCGGACAATATTTATGAATTGAATATTTTTAGGAACAGTTTGACAAGTATGAGAGAGCAATCTATGCAGCACTTAGTGGGAATCTCAAACAGGTATGATATGGGTTTTTTTCAGTAAGCGTTGGAAGTGTTGAACACTTTGCTATCATTCTGCTATCATATAATGGAATTGCAAGCAAGGCCATTCTAGTAATCCTCGAGATGGAGCCTGGCCGTTACAGTTGCATGTCATGACAGTCATTAAGCAAAATCACCTCATTTAATGACCCACTCCTTGCTCTCTCTGATGTAAACGTTAAAACAAACAGGAGAGTCATTTAACAAAGCATGGGCGCCTTGGGGGTAGGGGCCCCCAGAGAACCCTACATAGGCTCAGGATTGGCTGCTCTAGGCCTCCCAAGGCTACCCCCACCTTCATAAGCTGCACTGACAAATGGAGCCTTCTTTAAAAAAAAATAATTTGATAGTGTTGCGAGAATAGAGCCTGTTATAAAACAGCAGTTTGCTTCTTCTGCAATAAACTAATCCTGTATTGGATTGGGTATCTCTATCAGAAGCTAAAAAAAAACAGGTAATTTGCGTGTTGCTAGTACCCTGGAATAGGCTTGAATTCTGCAAGTCCTTGGGTGGGATCTCCCCTTGCAAATTCCAAAAGCCCTGACCTCCCCTCCCTTGCTGGATGGGAAACAAGCTGGTGGCTTGCAGGCTAAAGCTGATTTACGCTCACTACAACTGTCTGATCTCTATTGGATAGATGAGTGGTTGCAGAGAGCCAGTGGAATGGGATAGGTGGGTGACTGCGTGTTGCAGCATCCTTGCAGTCAGTCGTGAATGACTGCGGGGATACTACAACCCTCACAACTTTGAAACCAGGTCGCAAGTAGTTTTGGAGAATCTGTCGTAACTTTGAACGGTCATTAAGCACCCTGTTGTAAGTCAAGGACTACCTGTATGTGATACTCTCTTTTGAGAAGAATCTTATCTTTAACAATAAGTTGATTCGTTTGAAATTAATTGTAACTAATATTAACTGTAATTGGCAAGAATTTCCAGGTCCTCCTCTCTAGTCATGCTTATGGGGAGAAGAAATATTAAAATTAAAGTTTATTGCAATTCATTCTCATTGCGTGTGTCAATAGTTCATAATTAAATTGGGCTAGCTTTAATATTATACTTTCTCCAAAACTTCAATTTGCCGGGTTTTTATTTGCTTTCTTTGTAACTTTAAAGCTTCTTCCAGTTTGCGATACCTGGGAAGATGCTGTTTGGGCATACTTCAGGGTCATGGTAGACACACTTGTTGAACAGGAAATCCGTTCTACTGTAATGAACACAGAGGAGAAGGAAGAACTCCCCAGAGAATATTTAGAAACAAAGTGAGTTATTTTTTGTTTGTTTAATAGCTGCTATGAAGTTTCGAAGGCAATGCTAACTGCCATTTTTCTTGCTTATATTTTTCTTCATTGTTTGAAGCTGGACTTTAGAAAAAGTATTTGAAGAACTTCAAGCAACAGACAAAAAGGTAAATCTGAGGCTTTTTCAGATTTAAAGGAATATGTCATAACCTACTCTTATATGTATTTTCCCATAACTGAGTCCTGTAGGGTCCTCAGGGACAAGCTTCCAGATAAAGTTGTAATAATGTAGTCAATTACTTGGGAGAAAGACTTTGGGCATAGTTCACTGAATATGAATAAATATATTGGAGCACCCTGGTCTTAATCTGCAATAACAGATTTTTATTAGTCAAAAAGATTAAACTATTCTTTTTAAAAAAAATCTGATGCAGTGACCACAACATACTGTTTTATCTATTAACATTTATACAATGGATGAGTTCACATATTTAAACCAGGATATTTAAATTGTGTGTTGATAAGCTTGAACAAACCACTTGCACATCGAATTTGATCATAACAGATAGGTTTTTACACACCATTAAATCAGAACAAGCAAACCATCTGATGAATTTATAATGGAACATGAATCAGCCAGTAAATGTCCCTTATTACTGCACAGAAATATTGCCCTTCAGCATAACCATGCTGCAAAATAATCTTTTTCAAAGATGCCTAAATATCCTGATTGCAAATAATTTTCTATGATTATATGTTATGACTTCATAAATATATAAATTGTTTTTCAGAGGGTTTTGGAAGAGAATCAAGAGCACTATCATACGATTCAAAAGTTTGTTATCCTAGGACATGTGGATGGTAAGTTTTACACTAGGTCTTTTTTCATTCTCAGTTCCCTGTGTTTTTAGTAGTGCTGTTATAGAGTAACCATACTTACAAGGCTTTAAGAATTTAGTTACTTATTCTCTGCAGAAAAGATGGATAAGAAAGAAAAATCTGTAGTTATTTCAAATGTTTATAGATGGGACGGAGGGGGGATGCAGTTGATACATAAAAGAGGCACTTGTGACTATGTTGCCTTTTGAAACATTAGAGCAGGGGTGTCAAACTCAATTGCATTGAGGGCCGCATCAGCATTGCGGTTGCCCTCAAGGGGCCGGGTGGGTATGGCCAGGGTGGGCGTGGCCTACTGGGTGGGCGTGGCTAGAGTGTGTATGGCCTACTGGGTGGGCGTGGCCAGCTCTACATCGTTCACATCAAGGGTGCCTATGGGGGCCTGGGCAGGAGTGAGACAGATCTGAGGGTCTCTGGCAGGAGGAGGGTCTCTGGGCCAGGACCAAGGCAGCGGGGGCCATTCCCTGTTTCCAGGATGGCTTCATGGGCCACATGAAACCACTTTGCGGGCCGCATCCGGCCCCCGGCCCTTGTGTTTGACATGTCTGCATTAGAGCAAAGGTATGTAACTTGGTGCCTCCAAACATCCTGGGTGCCCATAAGATTTTTTAAATTAAAATTAGTTTCATACTTTAAAGTGCCAACATCTTTAAGTGCTTAATTAAAGCACATAAAAAGTAAAAATGTAGAAGCCTTCAGCCTACTGCTTTTTTAAAAAAATATGTTTTCCTGTTCTGCTGTGATAAACTTGGCTGAAAATAATGTGAGTATATCCCAGATGAATTGAGAAGCTAATGGGAGGAAATTAGTTTCTTTAGTTCTGCGATGGGCAGTTGTAATTATTTTATATTTCTTGCTACTATTTTTCAGGTCTTACAGATGAATTTTACAAATGGCTTTCCAAAGGCAGAAACATGCTCCCTGGGCATCTTCTTCGATTCATGACTCATCTCATTTTATTTTTCCGTACTTTGGGGCTTCAAACCAAAGTAAATGCATTAATTTATTCAGCCATTCTGAATGTGTATATATATTAGCAAAATAATTAGAAATAAAGTGTCACAGCTAACAAACAAAACTTTCTAAATGTGTTCCAGTGATGTATCTTAAAATATGAGAACTAGTTGCAGAAAGCATTTTCATATCCCTTAAAATGGTAGCCAAATGACAAGTTTTAATATTAATTACATATTATTATAATAGATTAAGATTAACCTCATACCTTAATATAATTAGTCAATTATATTAAAGCATCTGTTTTCCCATATAGGAGGAAGTATCAGTTGATATTTTAAAGACCTACATTCAGGTAAATCTGTTTCATTATTTGCACAAATGGAAACAATAAAGAGCAAAGGTGTTACCTCTGTTTCAATAATTGCACATTTATGACCTTTTTTACATATGGAATATGTCATCGAATTAGTTGAAAGAAGACATTATTAGATTTTAATGGCACAGGTATACTGATGCATTGCTATTCTACCTTTCAGGTAAATGTAAATATATATGCATTTGTATCCGCATTGTGTTGTTTTACCATTATATTTTAGATATTGTAGTAATATTTATATTGTTTCCCAGAGTAGCATTTGTTTTCTGTTCCAGTGGTTAATAAGTGAGAAGCACACTGATCTCATAGCATTTTATGTCAGCCACCTGCCTCAAGATGTCGCAGTTGCTCAGTATGCTGCATTCTTGGAAGATGTCATAGAGACCGAACAACGGCACCACTGTCTGGAGCTTGCCAAGGAAGCAGGTTAGAAAAAAATGTGATGAATTGGAAATGTTCTTAGGCAGGGGTCTTCAAACTAGGCCCTTTTATGACTTGTGGACTTCAACTCCCAGAATTCCTCAGCCAGGCACGCTGGCTGAGGAATTCTGGGAGTTGAAGTCCACAAGTCATAAAAGGGCCAAGTTTGAAGACCCTTGTTCTTAGGAAACATTTAACTCTTTCCCTGGCTGGCTATTTGTAAATGGGTGAATATGATTATAATATTTCTAAACAGAATATGTACAATTCAGCTAGTCGTAGCTTGAAATGTTCATAGTGGAAGTGATTTTTATAACATTAGTTATTTAATGTGCCGTAATGTCTACTTGGTTAAAAGTTCTGCAGTGAAATTTTGCCTCCCAAGAAATTACCGCTGTAAATGAAGTAAAGACAATATTTCCATTTAAAGTTAATTTAGTTTCATCTCATAGAAAACTACTCGGTTTCAGTGCTTCTTTTAAATGCCGTTTCTTATCCCCGCAGATCTTACAAATCCCTCCTGCTCTTGGTATATAATCTTTGTTCTTTTTTGCAAAGCAGGTTTGGACGTTGTAACTATAACAAAAACAGTGGTTGAAAATATTTGCAAGAAAGATACTAGTGAGTTCTTCCATCATGATCTTGCAATAGAGACGGGCACAACAGAGGTGAGTGGTGGTACCTCATGTGCTCTGTCTCTAATATTAACCAGTATATATCTGTGTACTTTTATCACTTGCAGAAGCTTTTCCTCTGTGAATTTGCATGCGTAGCTTTTGCTTTTCTTCCAACAGCTTCTGGTCAATAAAAGTAATTGCAAAAGTGGCAATTGTTGTAATAATTCATTGGGATGCTTTGCTTGTCTGGGTTCCAACCGAGTGGCAAGCACTTCTTTTAAATGCTTTTAATGGCTCAAAGTAGCAATCCTGATTCTACATTTATACACTGTTCTTGAAATGTGAAAAACTCAAGTATATCATTTAATATAAATTGTGATTAACTCTAAATATGCCAGGTACTTGTGATTCTCCCATAATGCACAATTAAAATCTCTAGATGGTAACCAGTGTCTTAGCAAATCCCTTTTCTAGCCTTAAAAGCTAATTTAGGGCATTTGGTTACCCTAGATATTAACACAGGATTTTTTCCCCCCCAGGATGATCGCTTGAAGATTGATGTGATTGACTGGCTAGTATTTGATCCTGCTCAAAGAGCTGAAGCACTTAAGCAAAGCAATGCTATAATGAGAAAATTCTTAGGTACTGCATATTATCCATGAGTTTGAAACTATAAACAAATAATTAAAGCCTACCGAATCTGAAAGCAACTTATGTTCTCAAATAATATTTTATAGCATCTAAGAAGCATGAAGCAGCCACAGAAGTATTTATAAAAATTCCACAAGACTCTATAGCTGAAATATACAATCAGTGGGAAGAACAAGGAATGGAGAGTCCACTTCCGGCTGAAGATGACAATGCTATTAGGGAACATTTATGTATTAGAGCATACCTGGTAAGAATGTAACTATGTTCCAAAGAGGACAACCTATCTCCTAATTCCAAAAATATGTCAGTGCTCTAATATTAAGTGTGAAAAATATACACTGTTCAAATATGTTGTTTATTTTAATAAACAAGCTAATACAGAGGTCAGCAATAGTAGTAAAATCTTATTGCATTCTGAGATTGAATCTTATTTCAGATTAAGCCAAACTGAGTGGGTTTTCTTTCTTTTTTTAAATAAGTTCAACTGAGTGGGGTAGGCTTAGCTCTCTGCTATCAACTAATGAGGAAGAGGGAACACAGAGTCTGTAAACTAGTTAGATGTTTAAAGGATCTGTTTAATTATAGTCAAGGTTAGAGATGTCAGAGAATTCATAAACACATAACCTACATATTTCTAGATTTATGTATTTGATAATAACTGCCTACTTCCAATTCAAAATAGGAAGCCCATGAAGCTTTTAATGAGTGGTTTAAACACATGAATTCAGTCCCACAGAAGCCAGGCCAGCTTTCACAAGCAAGTTTTACAGAAAAAGTTGCCCTTGAACTCAAAGAGAAGAAATATGAGGTAAATATATATGAAAAAATGACTCATTCATAATATATTGAAATATAAATCTTACCCATAAATACCTTATCCATATGGATAAAGTGTGGATAAACTTATCAATATATTTCAGGCCAGTCACAGAAATTTATACTAGGATTTTTATTTTATTTTTTACTATATTGTCTCACATCTTTTTTTTCTTGTAATCTTTTTTCAGGTAGATTATGACATTTGGAAAGGTCTTTTAGATGCTCTTACAGCTGATGCAAAAGAAAAAATGTATAACGTCTTATTGTTTATCGATGGAGGATGGATGGTTGATGTCAGAGAGGTTGGTTTATGTCCAATATGCATTTAAAGCTAGTCTTAGATAATAATAGAATAAAAGATAATGGAATAGCTTCATTTTTCCCACTAGAATGCTCCTATGTACAACTCAAGAGTTTACTTCCTCTGGACTAACTCTTATTCGAAGTAATCATAATTACAGTTACATGAGAAACTGGAAACTAACCGTGTAAATAGTACCTGCACTTAAACAGAAATGAAATTGCAAGATCACATATGCTCTGATTTAAAATTATCTTCTATCTTACACTAAAGCAAAAGGGCAAATTTAATAGTCCTGTAGCCAGGTTAGTTTTTGTGGGTTAGAATTGGAAGAATTGCACAACTTAACATTTACTCACTTTTTCTCTAATTAAAAGTGGGTGAGTTTTCAAAGGTTAGGGTAGAGAGAGTTAAGATTGTGTATAGGACTTTGGCTTAATACATGGCTATACCTTTTCATCAAGGATACTGAAGATGACCCTGAGCGCTCTCATCAAATGATCATGCTGCGAAAACTCTGCTTGCCAATGATGTGCTTCCTCCTTCATACAGTCTTGTACAGCACTGGACAGTATCAGGAAGATTTAAGACTTGCTGACTTGATTGCCTCAGATAGGCACAAACTCTATATGGTAAGGTCTATGGAGATTCTCAGTCATTCAGGTCATGGTTGTCGCAAAGGTGCTTTTTTCACAAGGCAACTAGACTATCTTGTTTTTCTTGAAGATGTTTCACTTCTTATGCCAGAGGCTTCTTCAGCTCTGACTGGATGGTGGGGAATGGCAGGATTTATACTCCTTGCAGACAGCTGGTCATTTGCATTCTTTTAGTGAGTCATTGGAGCCCCTGGAGGCTTATCTGTGTCCTCAGGGTCACCTGAGTAGGGCAAATGGGTGTGGAGCCTTCTTGGAACTGTTGAAAGGATTGTGTTGTAGACTGGAGATGATGTCATATCCCTCCCCCTATGTTGAGAAAGGACTGTTCAGTATTGACATAGATGGCCTCTTTGACCCGTTTCAAACCAGCGGTCCGCTCTGTCCAGAATGTGGACTTTGCTGTCTTCAAAAGACTGGCCTTTGTCTTTTAAATGCAGATGGACTGCTGAATCTTGTCCTGATGGATTTGTTCTCCTACAGTTGCAAGAAAAAGTATGTGAACCCTTTGGGATTATGTGGAGTTTTGAATGAATTGGCCATAAAATGCACTCTAAACGTCATGTAAGTCACAACAATAGAAAAACACAGTCTGCTTAAAATAATACTACACAAACATTAGCTGTTGTCATGTTTTAATTGAACATAACATGGAAACATTCACAGTGCAGGGTAGAAAAAGTATGTGAACCTTTGGACTTAATAACTGGTTGACCCTCCTTTGGCAGCAATAACCTCAACCAAACGTTTCCTGTAGTTGCAGATCAGACCTGCACAACGATCTGGAGTAATTTTAGACCACTCCTCTTCACAAAACTGTTTCAGTGTAGCAATATTCTTGGGATGTCTGGTGTGAATCGCTCTCTTAAGGTCATGCCACAGCATTTCAATCGGGTTGAGGTCAGGACTCTGACTGGGCCACTCCAGAAGGCGTATTCTGTTCTGTTGAAGCCATTGTTTTGTTGAATTACTTGTATGCTTTGGATCATTGTCCTGTTGCATCACCCATCAGTTGGCGAACAGATGGTCATACGTTTTCCTGCAAAATGTCCTGATAAACACTGGAATTCATTTTCCCATCAATGACAACAATCCGTCCAGGCCCTGAGGCAGCAAAGCAGCCCCAAACCATGATGCTCTCTCCGCCATGTTTTACAGTGGGGATGAGGTTTTGATGTTGGTGTGCTGTGCCTTTTTTTCTCCACACATAGTGTTGTGTGTTTTTCCCAAACAACTCAATTTTGGTTTCATCTGTCCACAGTATATTTTGCCAGTAGTGCTGTGGAACATCCAGGTGCTCTTTTGCAAACTTCAAACGTGTTGCAATATTTTTTTTGGACAGCAATGGCTTCCTCCGTGGTGTCCTCCCATGTACTCCATTCTTGTTTAATGTTTTCCTTATTGTAGATGTGTCAACAAAAATGTTAGTATGTGCCAGAGATTTCTGTAGGTCTTTAGCTGACACTCTAGGATTCTTCTTTACCTCATTAAGCATTATGCGCTGTGCTCTTGCAGTCATTTTTACAGGACGACCACGCCTAGGGAGAGTAGCAACAATGCTAAACTTTCTCCATTTGTAGACAGTCTGTCTTACCGTGGACACATGAACATCAAGGCTTTTGGAGATACTTTTGTAACCCTTTCCAGCTTCATGCAAGTCAACAATTCATGATCGAAGGTCTTCTGAGAGCTCTTTTTTGCGAGGCATGGTTCTCAGTGCTTCTTGAGACCAGTAAACCCAAAACAGGTGTGTGTTTTTAAAGGGCAGGACAGCTGTCAGCAACACATCCAATATCATCACACTGATTGGAGTCAAGGTTGGCTCACTCCTGGCTCTAATTAGCTCTTGGAGAAGTCATTAGGCTAGGGGTTCACATACTTTTTCCACCCTGCACTGTGAATGTTTACTTGTTATGTTCAATTAAAACATGACAACAGCTAATGTTTGTGTAGTAGTATTTTAAGCAGACTGTGTTTTTCTATTGTTGTGACTTACATGACGTTTAGAGCGCATTTTATGGCCAATTCATGCAAAACCACGTAATCCCAAAGGATTACAGATTACAGATCTGCAAATGGCTCACTGCCTCGTAAAAAAAGAACCTTTGGGTCTATATGATAATATATTCTTTGACCTGTTTTTTAATGCTCTGCTTGTCTCTTTAATTTCACTGTCCATGGTATTGTGTAGAAAATTCCAAAGATCAAAGACAAACTATTAAAAAGTATGAATAAGCTAGCTTTTCCAATTTTTAATAAAATATGAAATATAATTAAGCACTTGAATAAAATAGGATATTGGTAGGCTAACCACAAAAATGAATTGAATTACCATGCTGGTTGTTACAGAATCCAGAAATTTAAGAAGTGGAATGAATACTTCATTAAAATAGTTTTCTCTTTAATCACCAGATTTCCAGGCAAAGAAGATTGGATATTTTATCTCAAATTGTAGTTATGCTTACATTTTTATTTCCTATCCTGCAGGTATTTTCCAAGGAGGAACTCCAGAAACTTTTACAGAAGTTGAGAGAGTCTTCCCTCATGCTTCTGGATCAAGGTCTTGATCCTCTTGGATATGAAATTCAATCTTAATTGCATTGCTCTAAGTAATACAGATAAAATTAATAATACAAATGAATATCAGGTTTCGATCACAGATTCTTGGCCTCCATGAAATAGAGAACATTTGGATTCAACCTCCATCGTTTTATGTGGAAATATTTGAATATTACATTGGCATTGGCACACAGCAGTTTGGATTTTTTTTATATGTAAAATAAAGAATTGCATGGATAACACTTTCTATTTTTCTCAATAAAATTGCAATAATTTTGTAATAAGATTTATATTGCTTAAATGTAGGAAGTAGTTTGCATCAATAAACCTGCCAGATTGTGAAGTGGCTTATAGATGTAACAAGGAAGTAATACATGTAGTCCTCAACCTAGAACTTGTCATTTAATGACCAGAGTTAACAGCAGCATCAGAAAAGTGCTGTATGGCCTATAAAACACTTCTGGCCTTTATAAAACATCACACACACAGAGTCCTCTGCAGTCATATGACCACATTTTGTGTGTTTGGCAAACATTTATGGCCAATTGCCCACAGCCTCACAAAGGATTTCCCCTCCAGCCCCACAAAGGATATACCTTTCAGCTGCAGGAACAGCTGAACAGTCCCCTGAAGGATTTTCCCTCCATGCATGAAAGGGGTGGGAATCCCTTCAGCAGCCTGCAGGAATGGAGCTGAAATCCTTGAACAAGCAGATTTTTCACCCCATCTGCTTAGCGACCCAGGGAACTGCTTAACAAGTACCAGGTTTGCAGTCATTGACAAAGCATGTTTGGTTGCTACAATACAAAAAGGATGCTAAGGAATTGGAAAGAGTGCAGATAACAGCAACTAGGATGACTTGAAGGCTAAATCCTATGAAGAGTAATTAAAAGAACTGAATATATTTAGCTTAAAGAATAGACCAAGGTGAGACATGATAGCCAACTTCCAATATTTTGAGCGTTGTCACACGAAAAAGTGTAGATTTGTTCTCCAATGCCCAAGAGTAGGACAAGAACTGATAATCCCGGACATCTTTCTTGCCACTCTTTAACTGATACACCCAATTGGCTGGTGGCAAGGTCTGATGGGTGAGTGGCAATTGGCTAATCTGAAACCAAGCCCAAAATCTGAAATCCCTTAATGGTGAGTAACAAAGGAAGGTCAGGGGAGCTACTCAGATGCCTACTGGAGACGTAGAGCTTGCCGAAGAACACTGGCTGACAGTGGGTGAGCCACCTTCCTGGAGGAAGATGACTCTTGGGGAAAGACTGCAATGTAGAGCAGTGGTACACTTTCCTCCCTGGTCTGAGGTTTCCTTGGTTCCCCCACCCTTCCTCCAGCAAAGTGGCAGGCAGTTCCATGCATCAGAGGAGGCTTCATAATGGCTTTGCTGAGGGTCATGAGGAGAGGGAAAACAGCTTATAATAAACAGGGGTAGTCTTCAAGTTACAAACACAATTGAGCCCAAAATTTCTGTTGCTAAGCAAGATTTATTGAGTTTTGTTTGTCAGAAAGTCACAAAAGGTGATCACATGACCCCAGGACCCTGCAACTGTCATAAATGAAGTCAATTGCCAAACATCTGAATTTTGATCATGTGATCACAGAATGCTACAACAGTCAGAAGTGTGAAAAACAGTCATAAGTCACTTTTTCAGTGCGCCGTAACTTTGAAAGATCACTACATGAACTATTCTAAGTTGAGGACTACCTGTATAGAATGTTCTCTGGCAGCTTCCCAGAAATCAATGGGGATGCAAGCAGGAGGTGTGAACTCTTCTGGTCATGACCGAATGTCTCAGGAATTTAATTTAGCAAAGTTGTGGCTGGGGCACATTACTCCCCTGGGATTGAAATTTGACAAACTCATTTGATTCCCTGCCAACTTGCCAAAGGGAAGGATTGGGGAAGAAGTCACTCCTGCTCTCTCCAGGTGAGGAAAGATCTCTGAAAAGATTACCCGACGGGGATTGTTTTGTGTATTCATAAAGTCACCAGGAACTGAAGCGATCTTGCCTTTGCGCCATGTCTCTGAAATCGTGGGGATGATTCTTTCTGTGTTCTGGCTGCGTTCGCACCACTCGTTCAGTCACAAATTCAGCGCAAACGGAGACAGAAAGGCGATGATGGCTTCTACACCCACATTCCTAAATGGCCGGTTCCAGCCTTTTGGGACTTGCGCCGCTGCCTTTACAGTTCGTGGCTCCGAAAAACATCCTCTCTCCTACCTTACAGGCAGACTTCTCTCACCCGGCGCCGGGTTGGACTGAACTCACCATTCCCAAGTGCAAGGAGACCGGTGTCGAGACTGGCCTGCATTTGCCGGCAGCTCGCGCTGAGCCAGGGTGACATCAGCCAGTGCAACAATAGCCGGAGCCCAGAGCCGGCCCCGAAATGCGAGGAGCCCCTTCCCAGGTGGGTTTCTGCCGGGGAAGGACAAGCCTCTTGCGGCAGCGGAAGTTCCTGCGCTCGGGTCACGTGGGCGGGCAAGGAAGAGGCCGTGGCGGCAGTTGTGCCAGCTGTTTGCCCGGGAGCGGTAGCTGCATCTGCTGCTGCTCCCCAGGAAGTGGACGTGGAACTGGGAAGAGGCTCGAGCATGGAGGGGTGGCTTCCAGAGCGCGGACGGTTGGCGGCGGCGCTGCTAGTAAACTTGGCGGCGTCTATTTGCATCGTCTTCCTGAACAAGTGGCTGTACGTGCGAATGGGCTTCCCCAACCTCAGCCTCACGCTGGTGCACTTCGCCGTCACCTGGCTGGGGCTATACGTGTGCCAGGCGCTGGGCGTCTTCGCCCCCAAAAGCCTGCGGCCGCGCCAGATCCTCTCCCTAGCGCTCAGCTTCTGTGGCTTCGTGGTCTTCACCAACCTCTCTCTGCAGAACAATACGGTCGGCACTTACCAGCTGGCCAAGGCGATGACCACGCCGGTCATCGTGCTCATCCAGAGTGTGGCCTACGGCAAGACCTTTGCCACCCGCATCAAGCTCACTTTGGTGAGGAGCAGAGCAGGGTGCCAGGGGAGGACGGGTGGGCAACAGCCAAAGGAAGAGCGGCCCTCGCTTGCGCATGCTGAGGGTTCCCGAAGTAATGGGCTGCAATCCTAGAGCAAGAAATGCTGGAAGTGAAGTATTGCCAGAAATGTAGACAGAATGGCTTTTTGGTTGCTATGAAGGTTGGTTAAAAATAATTGATTTAGTCAAAT
This sequence comes from Vipera ursinii, assembly GCF_947247035.1. Lineage (NCBI taxonomy): Eukaryota > Metazoa > Chordata > Lepidosauria > Squamata > Viperidae > Vipera > Vipera ursinii. Next base: position 43,868,447 of record NC_139515.1, read on the forward strand.
GCTTTCCCAGGTCTAATGCTCCTAGATTTGATGGATTAGAGTGTCTATAATTTCTAGATCGTATGGATGTGTGGGAATGTCCATAGTTGATTGTGACTAACTAGGGGCTTTGACTCAAAACTATAGAATGTAAACACCCCCTTTTCATCCTAGAATTTGAATATACCGGTATTTATCAGGTTCAATCACAAAACCAAAATGATATATTTTTTAAAAAAATTGTCAGACAAGATGTTATGAAAAGCTAGGAATATAGCGACTGCTAGCCTCCTTGTCTTGTTATACTGGTTAGAGGCTGTAGAAATTCTAATCATTTAGAGACCAAAAAGTTTATGAAAACTGTTTCAAAACTAAGAAATAATACTGGAATAGTTAAGCATCAAATGTTTCTTTTTCTCTTTCACAGATTCCTATCACTTTAGGTGTTTTTCTAAATTCCTATTATGACGTGAAATTTAGTTTTCTTGGAATGATATTTGCTGCTCTTGGTGTTATAGTGACATCTCTTTATCAAGTGGTAAGTTAAACATGTTTTTTTACATGCAAACTTAGAATAATATTTTATGTAATCTATTCTGTATTTTTCAGTCTTTTGAGTAGAAAATATTTGTTGTACATAGCTTCCTTATTTAAATATGTATTATTTAACTGTAGGAAAAACTATTTTCTGTTGGAAAGCAACAGGTAACTCTATGCATAAGTATATAAATTGTATTCGAAGAAGGCTGGCATATGCATTCTTGAATTGATCCCAGTCTGGTGCCAAGTTGTTTTGGCCATGGCTTTAAAATATTTGAAGAGTTAGTTGATGAAGAGTGGCATTACCAGTTTTTTAAAAATATTGTAGGATTGTGTGATGATGTACAAGGGGATGAGAAACTGTTGCTTATTCTGTTCTGTACTCAGCAATAAACTGCAATAAACTACCGTACATTGTAATAATGTCAAATATTTTGTCTGTGAATAGCCTATTAACCATTTGAACAGTTTTGAACAACTTGATAGTGGTTCACCCTTTGAGTTTGGTTGTTTGCTTCCAGACATTTCGTTACCCTATTAGGTAACATCTTCCAGGCTGGGAGGGAATAGGATTTGGTCTCTGTTTATAGTAGCTTGCCTGTCAGTGTTGATGGTGGGGTTTTTTTCTTGGTAATTCCTTGATTATGCTGTTGTTTACTACTTGATAGTTGGTAGTTGATAGTTCCGTTTCATAGCTTGTGTTGGTTCTGTTGTAGTGGTTGTGTAATTAGGCACTCATCCATGTTTATATACATTATTTTTTCCATAATAATTATTTGGTGAGAGATAGATGACATTTCCTCTTTTTAGAATGGGAAGGGAATTAAAAAGACTTGTCAAAGTGTAAGTGGAGGTTTTATCACTAAACATACATTTTAAATTGAGTTTCCTCAGACCAATAAAAATAACTGATATTTTAAAGTTTAAAATGATATTTTCATTAAAGATAATTAAAACAGTAAGTGATTGTTTTTAGAAGTCTTTACTTATTGTTGACTTTCTACTGACTTTGGGAGCAGTAAATCTGTTATTTAATTTGTTTTTTTAATTTTTGTGTTGTTGTTTTTTATTGTTGTAAGCCGCCCTGAGTCCTTTGGGAGATAGGGCGGCATATAAGTCCCAAAAATAAATAAATAAATAAATAAATAAATAAATAAATAAATAAATAAATAAATCATTATAGGTAGTACCCATAGGCCCTCTGCTTTCTCCACGCCGCAACAGGCCAACAGCTTCCAATGTTAGCTTCAGGTTGATTCTCCAGGAGTGTGTCCAACATAAACTGCATGGCATGCACTGCACCTCTGGCAAGCTCCCATTCTTTCACTTCCTCTCATTTTGTGTCACACTGAACAATGCCTCCTGCACAGCTACTATCTTCGCCATGGAGCCACTGCTGCCTCTCCTGTGTTATTCAGTAATAAAACATGCTATGCCTCAGAGTCCTTTCTCGCTGCACATTCCATGGTCTTCAGGCTATTGGTCCTCACATTAAAATGGAACCTGGAAGTCCTCCACCTACACCACTGCCCTACTTCCCCCCAAGCTGATAACTCCTAGAGTTGTTCAGCCAGCAAGGTCATTGTTAAAAGTATTGGCAGTTGAAATCTTCATATATGGAAGATGCCCACACTAGGGAAATTTATTCTAGAGCTATCTATGAAGGTCATAGCTGGAATTATATTTTCTTGTTTCCTACTCATGTTATGCAGTTTGTAGCTTGCATTAACTTCAAGTTCAAAAATTTTAGCTTACATTTTCTCTACCTGAATAACACTTCATTGCTAGCAAGCTTGCATATTAAGATGCTTGTTTGCTTTCAAAATATTTTATTCCATTTCAATTTTTTTGGCATTTTAAGGAATCTGTAATCTAGACACTGATTTTTTGCCATTGTATCAGGATAAACAGAAGAAACGGATTGTCTTTTCTTTCAGATGCTTTAGATGCCTTGTGCAGTTGGAATAAATTGAGTTGGGCTATACATGCTTTTAAAGTACATACCAATAGAGTATTTAGTAAGCATATTGTAATTTATGTCAAGGTTAGACATGTACACTATTAATATATTTGTCTTTGTTTCAGTGGGTAGGAGCAAAGCAACATGAACTACAGGTAAATTCCATGCAGCTTCTTTACTATCAAGCACCAATGTCATGTGGCATGTTGCTGTGTGTTGTACCCTTCTTTGAACCAGTCTTTGGAGAAGGTGGAATTTTTGGCCCCTGGACACTCTCTGCTATGGTAAATTGTTTATTTTTCTTCTTCATTCTATTTGTTCTAAATGCTCTTAAAATTTAACAAAAAACATTCCTGTTCAAATATAAGCAAATATAACCCTAAGTTCTATATTGAATCAATGTTTCCCATTATTTAGTTGCTAGCCACTGAATTTTCAATTGTGAGGTATTACAACTAAAGGACTGCACGAAAAGGTCATCCACTACTGAATTATTTTTTAAAATAATCTTTACTTTATGCATTAAGATAAATTAGTCCAACTAATAATGACTGCATATAATGTATTGCTTTTCAAACAACTTCGGGCATTTGTTGGGAAGGCACACAATGAAGCAATCTTGCTAAAATCAAACAAGCCGGTCTTGATTGATTTATTTACATTGTCTTGGTTAGAGGGTTGGCTTGGGATATTCCTTGCTTCTTCTCTTGCCCTGAATTTTGTCTATGTTTGGCTCTTTGCTAGCTTCATAGTAAAAGTTTTGGGAGCAGCAACAACAACAGAAACAGCAGACAGCAAACAGATTACTTATGAGTAAACAGATTACTTATGAGTAAACAGGCAGTGGATTGGGCCGCACACTGTTTTCCAAGAATAATCAAAGGGCTCCTTATTATATTGTTTTGAAAGGACAGTAAAGATTATAGTACCATTAGGTTTTAATATTCTGATGGTTGGTCATTTTTCAATTGTAATGGCATTCATGCTGCTTAATGTTTATTTTTACTCCATACTTTGTGGGGGCATTTTTTTTCAAAATAAAAATTAACTTTTAATTCATATTTTTATCCATGCATGATGTAATCGAAAGGTATAATTTATAAATTCAATAAATAATAAATAAAACTGCTTAGGAGATGGTATTTTAGATATTCCTGGAAGTAGGTATTGTGAAATGTCAATCTATTGAACCCTTTTATATAGTTTTGTTAACTTTTATACTCCATAGTTCAGCTTGCAATTAAATGTTCAAAGAAAAATGCTTCCAGATTTTTAACATCAAATTGAATAATAATTCAAAATGGAGAAAGCTAAGGATAAAAAAATCAGGTCTAATTGTTTACAAACACAGGCACCAACTTTCAGAACAGCAATGCTAGATGAAGATCCAAGATGTTAGCATACAAGATGTAAGGTACCATGACAAAGAGAACCTTTCTACACATTCCGATAGAGTTACAAGGCTGTAATTCTTACTGTGATTGTGAAATGATTGGAAAGGCAATGATAAAGATAAAATTTGCAACCATCTTTGTCACTTTATAGAGGATATTGACTATTAAAAATCATTTGCAGTGAAATGTAAGTGCTTTCTTTTCCTAATCCACAGTCTATGGTGCTGGTCTCCGGAATAATAGCATTTATGGTGAACTTGTCTATTTACTGGATTATTGGGAATACTTCACCAGTGACGTATCCTTTCACTTGGAAAATTATTGCTCCAGTTTTGCAAAATTATTTACTGTATCACACTGGTAATAAACTATAGAAATCAGAAAACAGGTGAGTCACCAATAAACTATTTTAAATAAAACTTTCAGAAACTGTAGAATCATATTGTATTGGACTTAAACACTGTGTTTTAGGATCTTTCAGTAAGTTTGTTTACATTGTTAAGAGTGAATTACCTTAATTAGGTATCTTAATGATGCTGTATAATCTGATCTCTGGTACCGTGGTATTACCGGTAATTAAAATCTTTAAATGTAGCTGACACGCTGCATGTCAGTGTTACAACTATATTCAAATTATAGGCATTCCATTCTAATTTATTATAATTTTGCTTATACATTGAAAGTATTATAATCTTATAAAATAAAAGCAGTTAAGGAATCCCATTGTTTTATGAGAGGATGACTCATCTCCAATTCTTGGATTTACTTTCTATAGTAGCAGTAAAATAATGATGAATCTTTTATTGAAAAAAAATATATAATGAATACAGGCAGTCCTCAACTTACAACAGTTTGTTTAGTGACTGTTCAAAGTTACAGCACTGAAAAAGTGACTTATGACCATTTTTCACACTTATGACCATTGTAATATCCCCATAGTCACATGATCCAAATTCAGATGTTTGGCAACTGTCTCATATTTATGATAGTTGCAATATTCCTGGACCATGTGATCACCTTTTGTAACCTGACAAGCAGTCAATTGGGAAACTAGATTCACTTAACCATGTTACTAACTTAACAACTGCAGTGATTCACTTAACAAGTGTAGTAAGAAAGTTTGTAAAATAGGGCAAAACTCACTTAACAAATGTCTTATTTAGCAACAGAAATTTTGGACTCAAAATTGTGGTCATAAGTCGAGGACTACCTGTATTGTTAGCAGTGAGAGATTCCTTAAAGCCAAAAATGAATTAACAGATACATGAGAAAATCTTGCTTTCAGTTTTAGGCAGTTTTAAGAACCATTGTATACAACAGGGGTCGGCAACCTAAAAAAAAAAAGAGCCACTGGGAACCGGTTCCATCACAAATTAAAAAAAGTGGGAGCCGCGTGCGTGTGTCCATGCACGCACATGTGCAAAAAACGTTTTGCGCATGCACAAAATGGTTTTTTGCGCATGCGCGGACGCACGCGGCTGCCATTTTTTTTAAAAGTGAGATGGAACCGGTTCCCGGTTGCCCGACGGCGACGGCCCGTCTGCAAAGCTGCCGCTTTCGGCAGCTTCGCAGATGGGCCGCGGCAGCTTCCTCAAAGAGCGGCGCCCCTGCCCGTTCCGAAAGCGGCAGTTTCGCAGACGGGCCGCGGCAGCTTCCTCAAAGAGCGGCGCCGCTGCCCCTTCGCGCGGAGGTACGCGCGCACCTCTCCAAAGGTTTGGGGAGGTGTGCGCGCACCTCCGCCTATTCGGGGAGGTGCACGCGCACCTCTCCAAACGGGCGGTGCCACCCCATTTGGAGAGGTGCGCGCGCACCACTGCCAGTTCGAAGAGGTGCGCGCGCACCGGGCTGCTGGGAGCCGCAGGAGACGGCTCAAAGAGCCGCATGCGGCTCCGGAGCCGCGGGATGCCGACCCGTGGTATACAATAAGGAACTATGGAGATGACCCTGGCAAAAGTATGCCCTAGCAGTAACAAAAATATTATTTAAGCTCAGGAGAAGAAGAAAATTTTAAAATGAAACTGACTCCAGTTTTAACTTGCTTGGCAATAAGAGAGAGGGAGGAAAATGCTATTAATCTTTCAAGATTCTATTACTATATAACCCATATTAATGAAGTAAGACTTCCAATTATTCTTGAGGGAGGTATTTTCTGACATAGCTTACGTTTACAAGAGTAGGACATAAGAAGCCAAACCTGGCACAGGATTTAGTATTTGATTATTTTGGATTAATTATGTTCCTTAACACAGTTATGTAGATACAACATGTTTGGACACTTCAAATTCTGCATCACTCTCATGGGAGGATATCTCCTATTTAAGGATCCTTTGTCAATTAATCAAGGCCTTGGAATTACATGCACATTGTTTGGCATTCTAGCTTACACACACTTCAAACTTAGTGAGCAAGATGGGAACAAAAGCAAGCTGGTTCAGCGTCCGTAAATTAAGTATTTTTGTTGATAACAAAAATACTTTAAATGCACTGATTCCAAAAGCAATGCACTGTCTATGGATGAATCTAAAATTGTCCATCTCCCAGCAGAATGGACCCTCCCGAGCAGAGCAGATATTCTCTCCCCTATAACTGCCATGCACTGCCTCCTTCTACACTGGCCAGTTGGGGTATGGATTGGATTACACTGAGGGGTCACAGGATTCAGTAGAAAGAAAAGCATAGTATAGAAGACTGGTAGATAATGGGTGTCTGCTAATGTTGGCATCTCCAGATTTTTCTGTGTGTGTGTGTGTGTGTGTGTGTGTGTGTGTGTGTACACATACATATACATACTATGCACAATTTGTTTCTTTAAAGGGCTGTTTGGAATTAACAGTGCAATCTTTAAGCGAACTGTCCTATTTATACCAAATGAACTCATTCAGACAGATAGTGGTTTTTTGCTAGAAAATTAATCATGTCCTTATGATTATGTCAGTATTAAAAGGGACTTTTTGCTTTTTTGTGATCAAATGAAGATTGAAGTTCCTTGATCTGGTAAATATTGAAAAACCAAATTGTATCTTTTTCTGGATTCTAGATTTTTAAATTTCCACATGGGATTTTGTTTCTATTAATCACATACATTTTTATATTTTTCTGCGTATTTTAAAACTTAATGTATATTTAACTATAATTACATTCACAGTTGAGCAAATTACTGGTACTCCAAAATTATTAAGACCTGAGAATTTTACAAGTTGTTAAGTTTATAAGTATTACCTGACTCAGTGCAGGCTGGCTCCTGTACTTTGAAAGTGTTTTCTTTTTACTTTGTTCAGGACTCAGTAATTTATACAAGAGGTTTCTTTTCTAATTATTTTGGCCAGTGCAGATGTAGTGTTACTTGCAACTTGATTTGTAAACTTTCTTGCAACTTGTATATATTTTTGCTCAGTTTTAAACGTTTAAGACAGAACTTCCAAAGCATTATGGGGATTTTTTTTAAAATCAACATCATCCCCTTCTTTCAAATGCTAATTAAGGATAAATGTTTACTGAATATTAACTTGGTGATGTAAAGATAACCATGTTTAAACCAAGATAGGGTATTAGTGAGGAACTGCTATCCAGTCTCATCCAAATGTCTCCTTAAACTGTAGTTCTAATATTTAAACTGTAGTTACTGTAGTTCTAACTTTTAAACTGTAGTTCTAATATTGACTTGAAATTATGGGTTAGTTCAACTTAGTTGGATTATGATTAGCTATGGATGGCTAGAGTAGTTTGTCATGTCACCATGCTCCAGATTCTACGCTATCAGCTCTATATAGAGGTAGTTCTGAACTCCTGACCGTAATAGAGACCACTTATTATGGTTGGAAGTCATAATGGCGGTTAAGGGAAGCGGCTTCCTTACAACCCTTTCACCGCTGCTTTCCCTGATGTGGTTGTTCAATAGATCATGCCACCCGGGGCGGTTGGGGAGGCTCTGGAAGGCCTAGCATAGGCCCCACTCCAGGATTCCAAGCCTCTCCCATCCCCTAAGACACCCCATGCTCTGCTTTCCTCCCCTCAGAGTCTCTGCTGAGCTTGGGCCAACTTCCCATCCCACCAAACGCCACACCCTCCTCCCCACCTCATGTCACCACTGCACACTTTTCAAAGATCTCTGAGCTCAGGTTAGGAAAAGAGAACAGGCTGCTTCCAGGATGGCACTGCATGGCCCAGCAACAGAGCAGCTTGTTCTGCTTCCCTAACCCGAGCTCTGCAGTATTTCACCATGTTCTTCAGGGCTGCAGAATGCTGGGTTAGGGAAGCAAAGCAAACCACTCCATTGCTGGGGCCTCGTGGCACTATCCTGAAAGTAGCCGTTATTTTTCAAGCCACCACAATTCAATGTGGCTGCTTGGAAAATGGCAGACGTTTCTGGGGTCGCACCACGTAGCCCTGGAACAGAATGGCCTGTCCTCCTTTCCTAAACTGAGCTCTGGAGATCTTTGAAAGGTAAGTGAGGAGGAGTATATAGGGCCTGGTGGGATAGGAAGCAGGCCCAAGGCCTGCAGGAATCCAAGAAAGGGAACGGGGGTGGGAAACAAGCAGGGGCATGCTACAAAGTCCCTGGGGTCAGCCCTAAGGGCAAAAGACTGAGGGCATTGCAGGGGCCATAACTTCGGCACTGGGTTGTAAGTAGCTTTTGGGGGCTCTGCAGTAACACTGAACAGTTGCTAAGCAATGAGTCATAGGTCGAAGACTACCTGTAATGGAGCAGCAGAAGTTTAAGAAAAGGATGAGAATGCTATAATAAAATGTAGTCTGGGACAAATCTTTGTATTATTGTTTTATATGTTGAAAACTGTTGTGTTCTGTTTTATTTTTGAAAGCCAGTGTGGTCTACAGGTAGTCCTTGACTTACAGCCATTCGGTTAATGACCGTTTGAAGTTACAACAACTCTAAAAAAAATGACTTAATGACAGTTGCACTGTCCTGGGGTCACTGTTTTTAATTTTCCTAGCTGGCATCTGACAAGCAGTCATTGGGAAAAGCTGGGTTCACTTAACATGTGACTCACTTAACAACTACAGTGATTCGCTTAACAACTGTGGCAAAAAATCATAACAAGGGGCAAAACTCACTTAACAACTGTCTTGTTTAGCAATGGAAATTTTGGGCTCAGTTGTGGTCATAAGTCAAAGACAACGTGTAGCGGTTAAGGCCTGAGGCTAGAAACCAGGAGACTGAGATCCCTGGTTTTGCCTTAGATGTGAAGGTCAGCTGGATGACTTTGGAGCAGTCCTTCTCACTTGTTGTGAGGAAAATGGAGGCAGGAGAATTAGGTATGTTTGCTGCCTTAAATCTGTGTGTGCAGGGAGTGTATATAAATCTTTAAAAATGTATTGGGAAAAAGACTTTTCTAGGAAAGGAACAAGTCATTTCCTAATGAACCTTTAGTTTTAAAATAGTTATTATCTGAATATTCCAAATATTAACTGTAGTTCTAATTGAAAGTACCCAATATGGACAAGGTGAGTTGATCAACTGTAATAATTTACTGTGGCCACAATTCTAGAAGGGAATGCAAAACTTGAGAAGAACTGGACTAATATATTGCACTATGATTCAAGAGTCATAGCTACTTTAATGTACTCATTAGACATATTGTCTGATTAATGTACTTTTTTGGAATCCAAAGCTGCAAAAATTATAAAAACCTAACCTTATTATACATTAATGTAATGATCTCTAAAATTCTGGAAATGCAAGCACAGTTGGTATTTTGCACTTTTGATTCATTTGTACTGTTTGTTACAGGAAAATGTAGTTGCTTCTTAATTGTATACATTTATGTTAGAAAATAACACGATAGGCTTTTGTTGCTTTTGGGAGTGTATATAAAATCAGTCTGAATCAATCTGCTTTGGGATGAAGCTTTCTCTATTGAAGCTCATGCTGAATCAGTCCTAGTCTAGAACCTTAATCTCTTACTAACTCTATTGTGTACTGTATGTTTGTCTGTATTACATTCTTGTGTACTCACTATCCACCCACCCCTGGCAATTTCTTTTGCAAAGAATAAACCCTAAAGTAGATGAGGAACAAAGTCTTTGCTGTCCTATTACAAGTAGATACTTAGGTCCCACAAAAGATTTAAATTTGTTTTTATCCCACCCTTATTGTTTTTATAAATAACTGAAGGTGACAAACATAACTACAGGTAATCCTCAAGTTACGGATGTTGCATTTGTAACCAGGATTCATAGGAGTGAATCAAATAACTTGAACTTTCACCCATGCATTCTCTAATTCAGACATGTCAAACACAAGGCCCGGGGGCTGGATCCGGCCCGCAAAGTGGTTTCATGTGGCCTGGAAACAGTAAGGGAACTGCCCCCACTGCCTTGACCCTGGCCCAGACCCTCTTTCTGCCAGAGACCCTCAGATCTGTCCCACTCCTGCCCAGGCCCCCATAGGCCCCCTTGATGTGAACAATGTAGAGTTGGCCATGCCCACCCAGTAGGCCATATGCAATCTAGCCACGCCCACCCAGTAGGCCACGCCCACCCATGCCACACCCACCCGGCTCCTTGAGGGCAACCGCAATGCTGATGCGGCCCTCAATGAAATTGAGTTTGACACCCCTGCTCTAATTGAATGCGCAGGTCATTAAGTGCATGAGATATTTCAGGGTGGGGAAGACCGGGGGGAGGGGGAGCTAGTGCTTCTGACCACCCAAGGTCTCCCCCAACCCTGTGAGATACCTCATACTTCCCTCTCTCCCTCATCCTGCCCAACCAGGTCACTTACCTTGCATAGATCTCGATGATCAAGGGAGCTGTCTCCTCTCCAGCCTCTCTGCCTTCTATTTTCCCCACAACAATCCTATGAGGCAAGTTAGGCTGAGAGAATGTGACTGGCCTAAAGACACCTGGCTGGTTTTCACTCCCAGTTTCCTGGTTTCTGGTGCCTTAACCACTACATCAAACTGGCTCCTATGAACCTGAAATTCAAAGTTTCTGTCAGTATTATGAAAGCTCGGCTACTTCATAATAATGAACAGCTGGATCTTAGCTATTATTCAAAATGAAGAATGGTTCAAATGCAATATTTGATAGCTTGTAGTTATTATTCAAAACAGCCTGCTAGCAAGTAACATTCAAAACAGCATGTCCAATGCAGTGTCATTGTGCATTACAAAGCAATCTTGTGCTTGCAGAGTACTTTCTGAAATGTAAATACATCAAACAACAATTTCTGCTTGTATCCTGTCTTGAAGAGGGTAACAATAATTTAGAGTATCCTTATCCATCCAAGCTCAATGTATTCTTTCCTCAAGTATTTTAGAGAACAAAATGATAACTCCACATCTCATTCAACTGTAACATTTATTGCATTTGTAAACTAGTCATAGATGGGGAATTTTTAGGTTTCTAGATGCTACTGGATTCCACCTCCTGTCAGACCTAGGTTTTAAGAATAACTGGAGCTATACACCACTAATATCTAGAGACTTAATAATTTCTCATCTCCTTATTAACATAATTATAACACACAACAAACATGTACAGAGTATTAATAGAATGGTGTAGATAGCAGTCTGCACTGGGTGGGAGTTTTTTTTAGTGTCAAATAGAATATATTATCATAAAATATATGACTGTATAAAACAGAATGGCAATGTTTTTAATGCAAGATACCGTACTTGTTTTTCTTTATGAATAAAATAGATCTTTATTAGTCTTGCCTCTGAATTCTTTTTTGCTTTTTTTGGAAAACTGGAACAGTTTTCACTTGTTTAATATCTAGAATATCTCCCCCCAATATGCAGCAGATAAAGTGATACATATTTTTAGTACTCTTCATTTTTCAAAATACTTCAGTGCAATGTTGTGGTGAAAAATAAAAGGTCAGATTTAAGGAAAACATGATCGTGTGGATACTAATATTCTGCAATTGTCCGCTTTCATAATTATGTCTGATTCTTACATAGATAACCTTTATTGTCATTTTTACTATGAGCACTATATATTAACCACTATACATTTTGAATACATGGTGGAAAAAGGCAACTTGAGAGTTCACAAGGTTGATGCTATATGAAACAAAACTGGCTGAATCTGGATGTACTGCTTCAGATACCACAAAGCCTCCTTCCAGAAAGTAACAAGGAAAACAAGCCGTGAAGAGGATATGCATTGTCCCAGAAAATCCTGTGGACCTTGCTCAAGCATCACTTATATGCTATGTCCTGAATAGAAGGAAGTGAACTGCCAATAATCTTTTCTGCCATCCTCATCAGTCTGCACCGCTTTCCTGTCTGAAGCAGTAATGCTTCCAAACCAGACAGTAACATATAACAGGATGCTCTCGATCGTCCTTCTGTAGAAAGTTATAAGGACTGAGGAAGGAAAATGTGCTTTTCTCATGTGACACAGAAAATGCAGGCGCTCCTGTGCCCGCTTCACCAGTGTCTCACTGTTGAGTGACCAAGCTATTATATTTAATTTAATTTTAATTTTATTAAATTTATATACCGCCCTTTCCCGAAGGACTCAGGACGGTTTACAGGGTATTTAAAATCAAACAGTACAAAATACAAAAGTTAAAAAAACAATTAAAAAAGATTAAATTATCCCTTAACTAAAAACCTCAGTTAAAAATTCTCAGCCTGGGCCGGAGAGCTCAAAGAGCCAGGTCTTCAGGTCCCGGCGGAATGAACGAAGGTGAGGGGCGGTCCTAAGCTCCACGGGCAGCTGGTTCCAGAGGGCAGGCGCACCCACAGAGAAGGCCCTCCCCCTGGGTGTTATCCGCCGGCAATCTTTTACCGGCAGCACCCTGAGAAGACCCTCCCTGTGCAAGTGCACTGGACGAAGGGAGTTTGATGCTGGCAGGAGGTGTTCCCTCAAATATCCCGGACCCAGGCCATTTAGGGCTTTATAGGTCATCACCAGCACCTTGAATCTCACCCGAAGGGCAACTGGAAGCCAATGCAGCTCGTGGAGTAGAGGTGTTACATGGGAGTATCAGGAGACCCCCATCACAACTCGCGCGGCCGCATTCTGCACCAGTTGAAGCCTCCGGGTGGTCCTCAAGGGCAGCCCCATGTAGAGAGCGTTGCAGTAGTCTAAACGGGAGGTCATGAGCGCATGAGTGACTGTGCGTAGGGCATCTCGGTCCAGGTAGGCTCGCAACTGGCGCACCAGGTGAACCTGGGAAAAAGCCCCCCTGGTCACGGCACCTATATGGTCTTCAAAATTGAGCTGTAAATCCAGGACGCCCAAGTTGCGAGCCCTATCAACGGGGGGTAACACCTCACCCCCCATCATTAAAGGTGGAATGAACTGGTTAGTCCGAGATGCCGATATGCACAGCCACTCAGTCTTGGCAGGATTGAGACGAAGCCTGTTTCTCCCCATCCAGACCTGGACCGCCTCCAGGCAACGGGACATCACGGCGAGGGCATCGCTGGGTTGGTTCGGGGTGGAAAGAAAGAAACCACGAATGACCTCACCCAGTGGCTTCATATAGATGTTGAACAGGAGGGGAGAGAGAACCGACCCCTGAGGAACTCCACAAACGAGAGGCCTCGGGGCGGATCTCTGCCCTCCTGTCAACACTGACTGCGAACGACCCAGGAGATAGGAGGAGAACCACCGTAAAACAGTGCCTCCCACTCCCAGCCCCCTGAGGCGTCGCAGTAGGATACCATGGTCGATGGTATCGAAAGCCGCTGAGAGATCTAATAGGACTAGGACAGAGGAGCAACCCCTGTCCCGAGCCCGCCAGAGATCATTCACCAGCGCGACCAATGCCGTCTCCGTGCTGTGCCCGGGCCTGAAACCCGATTGGTACGGGTCCAGATAATCAGTTTCCTCCAGGAACAGAGGGAGTTGATGCGCCACCACGCTCTCGACAACCTTCGCAAGAAAGCGAAGGTTGGAGACTGGACAATAATTATTTAAAACAGCCGGGTCCAGGACAGGCTTTTTGAGGAGGGGTCTCATTATTTATTATATAAATATAATAAAATAAATAAATAAATAAATAGTGTACTCATTAGCTGCACACCCAGAAACTTGCTGCTAACCACCCCACAGGAGAACCATCATTAATACACAGAGGTATATAGTTGTACCTGCCGTTTCTGAAATTGGCAATGATCTCTTTAGGTTTAAAATGAGGTTGTTTTTGTTACACCAGTTCTCCACAAGTTCTACTTCCTTGCAGTAAGAACCCTCATTGTCATTTTGAATAAGGCCCGCTACTGTTGTATAATCTGCATACTTCACAATATGATTGGTGGCAAACCTGGTACCACAGTCATGGGTTAACAGGGTGAACAACAGTGGATTTAGGACGCAACCTTGAGGAGAACCTATGCTCAAGAAAATGGTGTTAGAAATATTAGTCCCAACTCACACATACTAGGGCCTGTCAATAAGAAAATCAAGAATTCAGTTGCACAAAGGAGTATTGAAGCCTAAAAGGCTCAGTTCGTCTACCTAATGCTGAGGAATGATTGTATTAAATGCCAAACTGAAATCAACAAACAGCATTCGCACATGAGTGTTTCTTTCCTCTAAGTGCGCCAAGCTCAGATGGAGAATAGAAGTAGCATCCTCTGTAAGTCAGTGGTTTTCCCCAAGACCCAAAGCATAGCTGACCATAAGATTACTTTGCTGTATGAAGAGCCTGTTTCATATATCTAATATGTTTTATGTTTAATTTTAGTTTTAGTGCTCATCAGGTGTCAGGAGCTTTGCATGTCTTCCTGAAGCCCAAGCAAATTAAATGTAAAGTGAAAATGTAAAGTGAAATAAATTCTAATTCTGTTAAAAAGAACCCTATAAACAGAATGTATGTTTCTATTAGTCACTCTTTTATACTTGTGGGCTGATATGGATTATTATATATTATATATAAGGATTGTGGTTGTAATGTAAAGGAGGCCAGCTGCTTTCCTCCAAATATTTTGGATTATAATTTGCACAATCTTATCTTTGATCTTGATAGCTAGAGCTCATTGGCAATATAGTAAAAACTCTTGGAAGGGCTACAGATTGTCTCCTTTTGCAATGTTTAATTAACCTGGGACAGGGATAGGCCAATGGGAATATTTTGAGTGTGGGGAAGAGATATCTGGCAGTTTCACAAAATGGGTGTTGTGAAAGAGACTCCTGAAATATTTAAAAAACACTGTGTCAAGCATCTCTTTCTTTTCTACAACATTAAGTTACCAAAATATTCGCTGTATATATTCATTTGTGTGAATAAATAGCATGCCACTACTTAATTATTAAGGATGCGGTGGCTCAGTGGGTTAGGACGCTGAGCTTGTTGATCAGATGGTCGGCAGTTTGGCGGGTCGAATCCCGAGTGCCGTGTAACAGTGAGCGCCTGTTACTCGTCCCAGATTCTGCCAACCTAGCAGTTCGAAAGCATGTAAAAATGCAAGTAGAAAAATAGGGACCACTACGGCGGGAAGGTAACAGCACTCCGTGCGTCTTTGGTGTCTAGTCATGCCGGCCACATGGTCACGGAGATGTCCTTGGACAAGCTCTGGCTCTTCGGCTTTGAAACAGAGATGAACACCGGCCCCTAGAGTTGGAAACGACTAGCATGCATGTGCAGGGGAACCTTTACCTTTTTACTTAATTATTATAATTTGTAAACCATCCAATAACCAAAGCTTGGATGTCAGAATATAATGTGCTGATGTCAACCCATAGAAGTACAGCCTACATCCTAAGGCATCTCTACATAGAGAGCTAGTTTGGCTTAATGGCTGAGGTACTGAGCTTCAAACCAGGAGACTGTGAGTTTTAGTCCTATGTTAGGTATGAATCACTAGCTAGCTAGATGATTTTGGGCCAGTCATGCTTTTTCAGCCTCAAGAAGGCAAAGCCAAACCAATTCTGAAAAATGTTGCCCAAAAAGATTTCATGGAATTGCCCAGGCAGTGGCTAGGAATCAAGACTAACTTGAAGTCATGCCAGTACATGTACACAAACACAAATGCAGATGAATATCATAATATACTAGGGAAAAATAATACTCTTGAAATTGGATCCATTTTTCAATATGAGTAAGGCACTCTAACATAGCTGCAACCATACCAATAATAAAAAAATCCTGTCTTGAATTATTGCTGAGCCTGAATGAAAAAGCTCTACTTATTTTTAAAATATTGTTTATTTTTGTCAAAAAAAATTTTTTTCATGAACTTATATTAAACAGCGTTTGGGATTTTTAAAGAGGTTTTACTAGTACAGGGAGAATTTCAAGATAGAGCATTAAATTATCTTATTTTTTTCTTGGATGTGGGGAAGAGGTTATAGCTTGTGAAAGAAGTCATAAGGCCTTGACAAACTATCACAACAATGTGAATTATAGAATTTCAAAAATTCTTGACTAACATAACTTTACCAAGAACACTTGTGAAAACAAATAATACATCAAAATGAGAACAATGAATTTGAGATCAAGAAACAAAAATGTTGCCCCCTGCATAACTGAGATTATCTTTAGTCTATATTTATTTGAGTTACATTTTTAATCTGCTACACCTAGAGGAACCATATGAAAATTGTATCAATTATTACTATTTTTGCTGGTCTGAATCAATTTGGACTTGATATTTTTTATTGGTGCTCCAAATGCCAGAAGTAATTTTACTGACCAAATATTAGGATGATCAGAGTAATGTCTTAGATGAAAAGAGTGGTTATGTCTTCCCTTAAGTAGCTTTCAGTGATAGGACATTTCCCTTAATACTAGCATCATACTGGGAGTTTTCCTCCTGGATAGTCAAGAGATGACAACTTTTGAAACCACCTACAAGTACGTGGGTTCCTCAGAGGTCATTCGTCCCTAGCCAGGAACTACCTCTACTCCTTCCATTTTAAGTCTCTCCATTTTAACTAATCATACTGGTCTAAATTAACCTTTTGACATGGGAGATGGCATTCCTGATATCTCAATAACTCAATAAGGGAGAAGGAGGGAAACCAGGTTTATTCTTAGGGGGCGCTGATGTATGTTCTGTCCAGACATGTTATCTTCGAGAGAAACCTCTGCTTTGTACCCAAGTCAAACTCGACCATTCACAGATTGAATTACTGAATTTCTACCTAAATCATTCCCAACCTTTGTTGTTACTGATTAGCCCATAGGCCACATCATTTTATTTTTATTTTTTCACAGTTCCTTTAATATACCACAAACTAACCAATGAAATATAAACATTTTTTCAAGTATTTAACATTTGTTATATCAGTAATGCTGTAGGTATTATATATCACCATACATAAATACATACACGTAAGTTTGGGTGCTGCTCGTCCATTTCCCCTTTCACTGTATCCACCCTCCTTCTCTCTCTTCCCTCTTCTCTACTTTCTTTCTCCCTTTCTCCTTTCTTTCCTACTTCCCTCTTCTTCCTCTCCTCTCCTCTTTCCCTCACCACTCCCCTCCCGTTTCCCCCCACTTCTCCTCCTCTTTCCCTCCAACTTTCCTACTTCCTTCCCCCTCCTCTACTCTCTTCCCTCTTTCCTCTCCTTTCTTCCCTCCCATTCCTCTTCCTATACAATTCAGGGGTGGTGTCCGAGCAGCTCCTCTCCTTGGATTTTCAATGGCTATATTAGGTATGATAATATCCTTATCTCCTCTAATTTTTCTAAATTAGTGTTAGCTGTCTTTTAAGCATATTCTCTTTTTCATCCACTCATAAATTTTTCCCCAAATTTCATAATACTCTGACTCTGTCTTATCTTTAATTATCATTGTTAATCTATTCATTTCCGCACATTCCATTATTTTCCTGATCACCTCTTCTTCTGGAGGAGCTTTCAGTGCCTTCCAGTTTTGTGCAAACACAATCCTAGCTGCAGTGGTTATATGAATAATCAAATATGTGTTCTCTTTGCTATATTTCTCTGGTAAAATACCCAACAGGAATATTTCTGGTCTTAATTCTATACGTTATTGTATCATCTTTTCTATCCATGATTTGATTATGTTCCAATAGGTTTTAGCTTCTGCACACATCCATCACATATGATAGAAAGAGCCTGGTATTTGATGGCATTTCCAACATTTCATAGATCTGTCCTTAAACATTTTAGCTAGTTTGTCTGGAGACATATGCCATCTGTAGAACATCTTGTACACATTTTCTTTATATGCTGTCACCATTGTCAGTTTATAGTTTCGTTCCCACAATTGCTGCCATCTATCTAATTCAATCGTATATCCAACATTTCTTGACCATTTTATCATTTACTCCTTAACTTGCTCCTCCTCTAATTTCCTATATAATAAGTAGCTATACATTTTTAATCCATTTTTCTTCAGTTCCCATAAGTATTTCATCTAACTCTGTTCTCCCCAAATTAAAACCATCTATTTTAGCTTCTTTTTCATATCTAGATTGTATTTGCGTTCTCATGTACCAATCCATCTTTATTCCCTGTTCCTCTAATTGTTGTTTGGTTTTCAACTTCCCTGTATCTGTTAGTAGGTCTTTATATCTTATAATGTTTCCCATGTTAAACATATTGGGGTGTATTAACGCTTCCATCGTTGAGAGTCAATCTGGAATCCTCAAGTAATGCTTCCTCTTTATTTTCTCCCAAACCATCAATAAAGAATTCCTGATATAATGTCTCTGGAAATAGCTGTGTATTCTATTTTTCCCATACCATATGAATGAATGCCATCCCAACTGTAAATCATGTCCCTCTAATGTCAATAATCTAGTATTCCTCAGTAATTATTTTACCATAGGCCACATCCGAATACAAAATAAAACATTCAGAAGGAAACATAAAACGTGACACAATAGAACCACATGTAAAAGTGAAGTTACAACAAATAAAAAGGGATAAATAAGGAATGCAATATCATGTTTCCAGTCACCCTTACAATTTACCCCAATCAGACCTATATATGTAGATCTCCGCTGGATTGTTTTATTCAGATAAAGGGCTGTGAAATCAATCCCACATCAGACAGCATATCTCATATGGACTTTCAATGTATATCTAACACCATGCTAGCTTCTGTCATGGGATACTTTCTTTACCTCCTTTGAATGCAGGGAAAAATTTGTTGGTTGTTGGGTCATGTCTGATATACACTACCAGTGGAAAATAGATGTCTATAGGAATTACTGTCAATTCAGTAAGGAGAGTGGCGGATTTGACAGGTATAGGTAGTGCTCCTATCTGATATCAACTTAAGACACATTTTATCCTTAAAGGTAAAGGTAAAGGTTCCCCCGCACATGCGTGCTAGTCGTTTCCAACTCTAGGGGCCAGTGCTCATCTCCGTTTCAAAGCCGAAGAGCCAGCGTTTGTCCGAGGATGTCTCCGTGGTCATGTGGCCGGCATGACTAGACACCAAAGGCGCACAGAACGCTGTTACCTTCCCACCATAGTGGTCCCTATTTTTCTACTTGCATTTTTATGTGCTTTCAAACTGCTAGGTTGGCAGAAGCTGGGACGAGTAACAGGCGCTCACTCTGCTACGCGGCACTCGGGATTCGACCCGCCAAACTGCCAATCTTCTGATCGACAAGCTCAGCGTCCTAACCCACTGAGCCACCACGTCCCTTACATTTTATCCTTAAGAACCCTAAAAAAAATAGCTCCTAATCCTGTTCAGTGGAGATTCTCAGCATTCTACAGTACATAAAAACCTATCAAAGGAGTCCCAGTTTAATTTGTCACAGTATACAAGTGAGACAATGATAGGTTGTTATTTTGTAGAATATAAGCACAGGGTTTACTGTAGGAAAAGCAAGCAAAAAGATCCTGAGTAAATGACATAATATACCATTCCTCCACAGTTTAGTTTCATCAATGAAAGCCAGTTTGGTCCAGTTGTTAAGGCACTAGGCTAGAAAGCGGAAGACCTTGAGTTCAAGTCCTACCTTAGCTATGAAAACCAGCTGGATGACCTTGTGTCAGTCACTCACTCTCAGCCCAACTTACTTTACAGGGTTGTTGTGGGGAAAATAGGAGGAGGAAGGTGTGTTGGATAGGTTATTTGTAAAAATAATAAATATGAGAAATAAATAGTAAGATAATATCAGTATAAGAACTCTTAAGTTTACTTTTTAAGGTAATGGAAATACAATTTTAAAATGTATTCATTTTTCTCTGAAATAAGCATAGAGTATGTGATGCAATTTCTGACAAAAAACCCTTCATATTGTGTTGTTTCTTCCATCAAACTTACCGTAATAGGTTTTACTTGTGAAGGAGTTGGGTTTTTATTTTTTAAAGAGGTAAGCAACTCGTGACTTTCAGACATTTTGGTTTTTTACTTCTGGGAGCCTCAGCCAGTAGGGGCAATGGCAAAAGACTATAATCCAATCGAAGTTTAAGGAATATCACAGGGAAAAATCATGATTTCAAGAAATTTGAAGAAAAAAACAGAGTATCTTCATGTACAACTTGATATATGAATAAAAGATTAAAGCTCATATATATACTTGCTGAGTGTCTACTAAAATATAAAGAATCCTGCGCACAGACAACTTTTCAAACATGGATTTGGTCTAAAACATTTATATCTGTTTCTCAGAAATAATCTGAATTCCAAAGCAAGGCTCTTTGTTCTTTTTCCTTATCTTCTCTGGAGGCTGGGGTAATTCCCACTCACTTCTCAGAACAGTTGGAAAGACCATACATTCCAGTTCTGATTCAGCACATTCTTTCTCCATTTCCCTGGATGTTTGTTCTGAATTTCAAAAGAACAAAGCACTTTTCTATCTAGGACAGGGAGATGCAGGAGCACTTACCATATATTTGATTTAGATAATAGATAATTTAGATAATAAAAATCATTTTTCCCATTAATTTTTTTGGTCAAGATGGAGTATGTATATCAAGTCAGCTGGAAAGTAATCTGTCATTCTTGGTAATGCAGACTGTAATCACAAGATGTTGTCTGCCTCAAAAGAGGAAGAATTAAATTCCTAGCACTCAGGACCCTTTAGCAGGCTGCAGCACCTTATGAGATACCAAAACAATGCTATCTTGGTATTGGGATAAACCCCCCCCCCCACTCCCCCAGGAAAACTGGATTCGGGACCTCAGCAATCTGAACAAGCCGGCTTTGCCTGATGGGGGATGGGTTGGGTTTTTATTGTTCTTAATATTTGTATTTACTGTTTTTACCTTGGGCATTATGTTTAATTCCTTTTAACTTTTGTATTTTTGTATTTTTATACATTTGCCCTGTTCACCGCCCTGAGTCCTTCGGGAGAAGGGCGGTATATAAATAAAATTATTATTATTATTATTATTATTATTATTATTATTATTATTATTATTATTATTATTATTATTATTATTATTATTAATATTCTAGGGGTGTTGCAGTGGGATACAATCCCACAGAACATATTATGTCATATAAATCATTACTGACTTTTAAATCAAAGTCAGCTATGATTAATGCCTGCATTTACACCCTTGAGGATATTCCTCAGTCATCTGATCACCAATAAAGTTGGTTTGTGTTGTCATATCTGACCTGTTGTTTTTCTCTCCTCTCCTCTCGGAGAGCAGACATTGGAGGGAAGGGAAGAGCAGGCACGCAGTAAGGAATAAATACTGAATTTAAGTTTATTGAAATGGTTATTAAATGTGTTGTATTATATCTTAAGGTAAGAATTTAATGCCTTTATAAGCAATCTGCATCAAATTCATTCTATATTGATTACTCTTGAATCTAACATAAGGTGGGCTTGAAAACTTAGAACCCTCCTAAGAACACATATGTGCTATGAATCCATTGGAGATGTCAGTTTGGTTTTCTGAATTCATGGAGACCTAACACTAGCCCTAAGTAGATTTGCCCCACATGGGATTTTCCCATGTATTTTACCAGAAAACAGTTAAGGCAGGCTAAAAAACTCAGCACCCTCCTAAGTATACCAATGCACTATGAATACATCGGCAATTTCCATTCTGCTCTCTGAATTCATAGAGACCTAACCCTAACCTTAAGTGGATTTGCGCCACAATGGGATTTTTCAATGTATTTTACCAGTAAATGTAGATAAGACAGGCTCAAAAAGCCAGCGCAATTCTAAGCAAACTCATGTGTTCTGAATCCATTGGCAATGTTCATTTTGCTCTCAAAATTTATGGAGACCTAACCCTAAGTCAATTTGGCCCCCAATGGGATATTCCCATGTATTTTAGCAGGAAACGTACTGTAGATAAGGCAGGCTCAAAAAGTGAAAAGCTGTCCTAAGCATACACATGTGCTCTGAATCCATTGGCAATATCCATTTTGCTCTCTGAATTCATGGAGACCTAACCCTAAGGCTATTTGCCATCCAATGGGATTTTCCTATATATTTTACCAGAAAAGGTAGATAAGACAGGCTCAAAAAGCCAGTGCCCTGCTAAGCATAACCAGGCATTTCGAATCTCTTGGTGATGTCCATTTTGCTCTCAGAATTCATGGAGACCTAATCCTAACCGTAAATGGATTTGCCCCCCAATGGGATTTTCCTGTGTATTTATCCAGTAAACGTGGATAATGCAGGCTTGAAAAGTCACAGCTCTCCTAAGCATACTCAGGCTCTCCGAATCCATTGGTTTTGTCCATTTTGCTCTCCGAATTCATGGACACCAAACGCTAAGCCTAAGTGTATTTGCCATCCAATGGGAATTTCCCATATATTTTACAAGAAAAGGTAGATAATACAGGCTCAAAAAGTCAGTGTGCTGCTAAGCATACCCAGGTGCTCCGAATCCATTGGCGATGTCCATTTTGCTCTCAGAATTCATAGAAACCTAACCCTAAGTGAATTAGTCCCACAATGGGATTTCCCTGTGTATTTTTCCAGGAAACGTAGATAAGGCAGGCTCAAAATGGAAGCGCCTTCCTGAGCATACCCATGCACTCTGAACCTGTTGGTGAAATCCATTTTGCTTTCTGAATTGATACAGACCTAACCCTAAATGGGATTTTCTCATGAATTTTAACAGAAAATGTAGATAAGGCAGGCTTGAAAAGTCAGCGCCCTCCTAAGCATACTGACATGCTACAAATCCATTGATGATGTCCATTTTGCCGTCCGAATTCATGGAGACCTAACTAACCCTATGTGGATTTGCCCCGCAGTGAGATTTTTCCATGTATTTTACTAGGAAATGTACATAAGGCAGGCTTGAAAAGTCTGCTTCCTCCTAAGCATAGCAAGATGCTATGAATCTGTTGGGCGGATACAGATTGCATTAAAATATGCATATTAATTTATGTACATTTGCTTTCCTTCATTCACATGTTCTTCTTTGTACTTACCATATTGTAATAGAATTCACAGGGAATCCACAATCTAGCAAATAAAACACTAAAATAGTAGAAAGAATATGATAGACAATAATGAGTATCTGGGGAAAGTGAAGTAAATATTTTATGTTTAATTAAAGTGTAAAAACAAAGCCAAGTGTGGGATGGCTTATACACATTTATAGTTATAGATATTAAATAGAGCCACTTTAAACGTAGTCTTAATCCCACTAATAATGTGAATTCTAGGTTCAACATATGTCAAGGGCATCAAAGTTATGAATATTGCATATGTCCATGCTATTTAAAATATGTTCATATTAATGACTCTTACTTTTGACAGGTAGGGTATTCTGTAATTTAAAAAATGAAAACAAACATGGGAAGTTAACATCCCTAACTCATAACAATTAGTCATGAAGTTATAAATAATAATCTAAACCAATACAAGCTTTATTAATTTGCTTTACTAACGTACACTGCTTTTCCTTTATTTTATTGAAGTTCTGCTGAATTTTGCAGAATTCACAATGGTGGTAATAGAAATCATAGCCTTAATTAACAGTAAAGCAAATAATAAAGAATGCAACATTTAAGTATCTTCTAGTTTAATTATTCAATTATAGCTTAATTAATTAGCAAGAGTCCATATTTTTAGGTTTGATTCTGGAATGTTACAATGGGAAAGTATTAAAGATTACAATTTAACAATGACTGGCAGTTTGCCTTTCTTAGGGTGAAAAAGATCTAATTCTTTCAATATGTAAGATTGTAAGTATTGAAATGCAATATTGATATTACAATGTTGATAATGTGTATTATTTATCTAAATTTACTCAATCTATTGAAATACAATTTAATGAGTGATCTTTCCAATAAATAATTCCTAAAAAGCAGTATTTCATGCACTTGTTAAAAGCTCATGATGCAATGTTTATTACCATGTTTCCTGGAAAGTAAGCCCTACCCCAAAAATAAGCCTTAGTTTTGGGGCGAGGCGCACGCCTAAAAATCAAGCTAGGGCAGCACTTACCATTGCAGCCAGGCCTCCCATGGATTGACACTTGTCTTGCCGGCCCACTTCAGCAACCGAAGGAGCACCTTCATTCTGCAGCTGAGAATGGAGCTTGGGCCTGCATTTTGCAGTCAGAGGCCTTTCCGGAAGACCTATCCAGCCGAGAACTGAGCTATGGATCTCATTCTCTGCTGCACAGGCTTTCTGAAAGGCTTCTGGTGACGAAATGCAGGCCTGAGCTCCATTCTCATCTGCAGAATAAAGCTGCTCCTTCGGCCACAGAAGTGGGCCAGCTGAGTGGGGCTGTTAGTGCCACCTCCACAGGTGAGTGGAAAAGACTCCCCCCCCAAAAAAAAGACCTGATGCCTCTTTTTGAGGCAACAACCAAAATAAGACTGGGTCTTCTTTTCAGGGAAACACGGCATTCAAAACTTATAGTTCACAACAACATACACAGTACGAAAATGAATCATATAGTATGATACATGAGTCCCACAATATAAACTTATAAGAAATTAAAACCAGAAATAGAAATTATTATATAAAAGTATATAAAATATTAATAGTGTGCAATTATACCCTTAAGGCCTGCTGGCAAATTTAGGTTTTTGTTAACTTTTTGACAAATGTCATCAAAATGGCTAGCCTACATTCTAGAGGGAAGCTGTTCCAAATACTGAAATTTACCTGCATTCCTGAAGCAATTCCTTTTTAAACATGGAATTATCTAAGAATGTTTATTAGTGGCCAAATAAAAAATAAAATGAAGATCTTGATCTGGTCAGTTGTAAGATTGAAGCATTTCAGATTTTGAGAAATTCTGGAGAAAAAAAACCCTAATTATTATTTAAATGTCAGATTTTTATGTGGTTTTGGAAGTTATGTGCTCAACAATCTGTAATATTTATTTGCTCCTGCTTTGGAAGAGGTTTGAGCAAAGATAATCTCATAATAGCCCTGCTGAATCAAACCAAAAGCTAATCTTGACCATGTCACGCTTACAATAATGACCAAAGAAATATCTGTGAAGCCCACACAGAGGAAACCTTTTGTTTTTCAGGACTATTCTATCAGAAGGTAATTATTGCTTTTGAAGTAGTAGGCACTAATAACTTTATCATCTATGAATATACCATGTCCCTTCTTAAAGCATTGCCATCTATTTGAGAAGTTCAATGTAAGGTGCAATAGCATGAAAAGCGTCTCCTTGTTTAGCAGGGTCATTGCCCCAGATTTCTCTTTTATTCAGATGCTCAAGGCAACATACACAGCACTTCCTCTTGTTCTTCACAAAACTTCAGTAGTCAGTCATCCAGGAAGTGCTGTGACTGAAAGTGGATTTCAGTCTGGTTCAGAGACCACCAGTAATTCTCAGAGCTGTAGACTAGGTATTAAGATTGCAATCATTGCTCCCTGGTCACTAAGATAAGAGCAAGGGTGTGTCTACCTACCCAATAGGAGCTGACCTTCACTAAAGCTGCTGAGCTGTATTTTCCATAGGCTGACAAGAGGTGAGATGCATAAATGTACCACAGTACATGTCAGGGCATGCCTCTTAAGCTACCCTTCCACATACATAGAATTTTACACATAAATGTATTGTGGTACATTATGCTTTCAGCCTAAAATACAGCTCAGCTGCTCACTAGTGCAGCTCAGCTCCTATTGGATACATGTATGTGGTGTGTGTGTGTGATTTATATATGTGTGTGTGTGTATATACATACATATACACATATACATATATGTTTTCGTAGATTCTCGCGGGTGTCTGTATGTGTAGATCTAGAGTCTCGGGTTTCTTCCCGCGTTCCTTTCATCTTCAGAAAGTTGTGGCGACGTTTCGACGAAACACAGCCCCACCGGCAGTTGGAAGGAAAGGAACAGCCAGACCACGCATTGCTCCTGGAAGCAGCAGGAGGAACACTCCAGCCTGATGATGACGGATGGGATTTCGTCGAAACGTCGCCACAACTTTCTGAAGATGAAAGGAACGCGGGAAGAAACCCGACTCTAGATCTACATATACATATATATATATCACACATATCCAACATGCCTTCCTCCTATTTTCCCCCAAACCAACCTGTGAAATGAGCTAGGCAGTGTGTGTGACTGGCTCATTCACCCAGCTAGCTTTCATGGATGGCTAAGGTAGGAGTAGAACTCACGGTCTCCACAATATTAATGTACGTATATCCTTCAGGTTGTGGGAAAATGACTTGGGAGTAAAACAATGCATCGGATTTTATATTTGTGTATGGACTTAAGAAATAATCCAAGCCAAACCCGAGATTCCAGACAAAAATATACACGCTGATAGGATGGCTGCTTTACTATAAACCTTGTGCGGTTGTTTCTAAATTAAACCCGATGAATACAGTGCGATGCAGGAAGTCTGCAACTGATCCCGTCCCCCACCGGTTTCAAACACGAACGGCAGCGCGTGGCAGGGCCCCTGAGGAAAAAAATTGCCCCCCCCCGCCTCCTCCGTATAAAGCCGCTTCTTCGTCGCGGCTGGGGGACGTCGGGCGACGGCGCGAACGTCTGCGGGGGACGCCACGTAGGCCGCTCGCGCACCTCAGCCAGGAAGTGGCTTCTGCCGCTGCATAAAAAAAGAAAGCAGCTACGAGCGCCTTAAGTTTGAAATGGCGGCGCGTGGCGTGAAATAATTTGGCCTCCACTTTCAGGAGGAAGCGGCTTCCTTTCGCCCACAGAGAAAGAGGCGCGTAAGGAAACGGGCGAGCGAGGACGAGCTCAAGGGAAGGAGTCGCAGAGCGGCTTGGGAGTTGGGCGGGAAGAGGGATTTATTTCTCCTCTCGATTCCCAGGAAGGCGCGTTCAGCTTGGAGGGATCGTTGGGAAAAAGCGGCGGGGGCGGCTTCGCTGTTCTGTCCCTGCTACCTTGTTGACTCAGCGCCTCTCTAGTCATGCTCGGACATGCCTGGCCGTTTGGTTTGGAGGAGTGAAGTCTAGACATGCCCGTAAACGAGGTCGCGAGGCCGCTATTTATGCTCGGCCCTTGCGAGGCAGTTGAGACTTGCGTAGCTACAGGGCCCCTTACGGTAAGTTGATCGAGGTGTTTCTTGGGGTTTTGCTGTCCTGTCGCCTTATGCAACGCCTCAGCTTACTTAGTTTTTTTTCTTTCTTTCCTCCCTAGCAGGCAAATGTGCAATACTAAAATGGCTTCTGCGACCGACCAGCCTGCGGCTGGCTCTGCTGTCCTTGGCCGCTCGGATCAAGAAGCCCTGGTAAGCGTGTAAGGCGATCTCGAGGTCCTTCCGAAGCGATTGCATTTTTCCAGAGGTCCCTGTTGAGCGGGACGATAGGAAGGGAGAGGGCGGATTGTTAGCATTGTTAGCTTGAAATTCAACGTTAAGAAAATGAAGATCATGGCATCCGGCCCTCTCAACTTCTGGCAAATAGATGGGGAAGAAATGGAGGTAGTGACAGATTTTATTTTCCTGGGCTCCAAGATCACTGCAGATGGGGACTGTAGCCAAGAAATTAAAAGACGCTTGCTCCTGGGGAGGAAAGCCATGGTAAATCTAGACAGCACACTAAAAAGCAGAGACATCACCCTGTCAACAAAAAGTGCATATAGTCAAGGCTGTGGTCTTCCCAGTTGCAATGTATGGCTGTGAAAGTTGGACCATAAGAAAGGCTGAGCGCCAAAGAATTGAGGCCTTTGAACTATGGTGCTGGAGAAGACTCCTGCAAGTCTCTTGGACTGCAAGGCGATCAAACCGGTCAGTCCTAGAGGAGATCAACCCTGACTGCTCTTTAGAAGGCCACATCCTGAAGTTGAAACTTAAATACTTTGGCCACCTAATGAGAAGGAAGGACTCACTGGAGAAGAGCCTAATGCTGGGAAAGGTTGAGGGCAATAGAAGAAGGGGACGACAGAGAATGAGGTGGCTGGATGGAGTCATTGAAGCAGTAGGTGTGAGTTTAAATGGACTCCAGAAGATGGTAGAGGACAAGAAGGCCTGGAGGAATGTTGTCCATAGGGTCGCGATGGGTCGGACACGACTTCACAGCTAACAACAAGTGCGCACTCCATGCTATGATGAGGGTTCTTTAATTTTTTGGGGGGAAAGGTGGTTAAACAAGTTAGATGGGTCACACGTTTTAAATTTTAAACACTGGTTTAGGAACTGCATTGAGTGATTCGGTCAACAGCCTGAGATCAGCAAATGACAGGTTGATATGGCCAATTTGGGAATGCTGATAGGTTTTTTTTAAAAATTGGAGAACTCTGACCCACTTCATTGTTCAGAATCTTTTGCAGTGTGTCTCGGTTTAGACATTCAGAAAAAAGTTAAGATTAGCTTGTATTAATTTGTTTGGAAAAAATCCATAGGACTTAAAAGAACATGCTTTTGTGTAATTATGCTTGAGATGATTATTTACATGAAGCCAGAGACCCAGTGAAAAAGCTATAAAGTGTGCTGGGAAATTCAGGCTAATAAGATTTCTTAGCATAAAGGTACAAGGTAGCATCACTTGAAAGGTTTAAAAATTACTAGGATGGAATTGGAATAGTTAAGTATTACTCTGTGTTTGAGATGGTAAGACATTTTTGAGGCAAAGTGAAGATCACTTAAAAATGTTATCATTTGGAGACTGGCTCAAGGTTGAAGAAGCTATGAGTGGGTATCCACTTTGTGGTGAACTGTAATTTTGCCTGGATATAAGAATATTATGCAAACCTCACCTACCTACTTGTCATTTGGTAGAGGGATGTTTTCAACTTCCCAGTTCAGGGCTGAAGAATGGCTGGCTAAAAGTCATGCAGACAGTTTCCATTCCTAAGGGAAAATTAAAACTTAGGTCACCTTTGTTAAAAAGAAAAAAAGTGGAATATGTACATTTGGAAGTATTCTGTTTGCATTGATCAGCTGCACTCAAAGCATTTTCAAAGAGTGGCAATATATAGTATCTGAGAAGCCCCAACATTCCTTTAGGCATGATCAGTTGGTTATTAAGGCCTATGTATGGATGTTTTTCATTTCATATGTTAAAAGCTATTCTGCTATTTACTTTTGGATATGTTATTGCACTGTCTTTTCAGCCCATCTCATGATAAGCAGAATATAAGATTTTAAATAAAATAGCATTCTCTGTTATTTGGGCATGATCTTGAGGAACCAAAAACACGCTCTAGGAAATTGCGCTTTTTTCCCTTCCGCTTTTAGATGCAACTCTGAGAGCCTTTTTGCGGTTGATCTCAAAAAGATTTGCTATTGAGCATATTAAAAACTTTAGAGCAAGGTTCGTTTTTGAAAAATTTCCCGTATTTTGAACAAGACAACTAAACAAACTGCAATCTTTATATTTTCAGATTAAACCCAAACCACTGTTTATGAAACTTCTACAGTTTGGTGGTGCAGAAAAGGATACTTTTACCATGAAGGAGGTAAATAGATTAATTGCAGTCAACATAGGAAGTGAAAATGAATAAGGTCAGCAATGGCAAACTTTTTAGAGACCGAGTGCCCAAACCACAACCCAAAACCCACTTATTTATTACAAAGTGCCAGGGGCGCATCAGCATTATGGTGCCCTCGGGGGGGGGCAGGGAGGAGCTTCTGAGTGCTGCCTCTGGCACACAAAAAATGGGCCACCGTGCTGCAAGGCACAGATACAAGGCGCTGCACCACGCAAGAATGGGGCAGGGCTAGTGAGTATCATGCAGGCACTAGCCCCGCCCCATTTGCAGCATGCGCATGCTCGTGGCCCTGTGCACGCACACATGTAAAATGCTTCCCCCTCCCTTTTCTTCCAGTCCACCAATCGACAATGGTTGGTGACTTCTGCTCTACCACCTCTACTTGAGCTTGCTAGTCAGCCGCTATGCCTCCTTTGTGCTGGGCAGGCTCCTGCTCTGGGCGGCAGTGGCAGCCTGATGGACCTGCTTCTGCTAGCAGTGGTGCACGTGCCAACAGAGAGGGCTCTGAGTGCCGCCTCTGGCACACGTGCCAAAGGTTCGCCACCACTGAACTAGGTGTTTATTTCTTATACACTGAACAACATGCCAAGTTACAATAATGTGACTGAAGAGTGAAGAATACCGCACAGCTGAGAGGGTGGGTTATGATTTTATCTTAGCCTTATATTGTGAGAGCAAAGGCAAGACCCATATTCTGTTTTCCAAACTTACCTATTTTCAAAGAATTATTTTCTACGTTCAGTGAATATTTCTAATTTCATTTTTTTAAAATGACCTTATTAGATTTTAAAATAAATAGAAACTAACAAAAAGTAATATTTAAGCTAAAAAATGAAAAAGCAAAATCCTTTTTTCCCCTATACTTTTGATTTTGCTTTCTTTTTCATTCTTCATTCTTTATAAATACAAAGAAATGACCTCCACCTTTTCCTTTACAACAGATATAAGTATTGATTTACATTAAACACTTACTCTACATTTACAACATTAACTTTCATTTTTTTATCTACTTTTATTTCTAATCATCAATTAGGTGCTTTTATAACTTTGAACAGTCACTAAATGAACTGTTCTAAGTCAAGGATTATCTGTACTTCACTCCCTCTAGTGTCTTTAAAGCTGTAATTACAGGCATGTCTCAGTGAAATATACAATCTACTCAAATTACTGTGGCTTTTTTTATAAATCCAGTCAACAATTAAGCATATTAAGACAAAGCAAAAAGCATTCCCATGGAAGAACTGTCAATACAACTGAGATTTTTACAATGCAAATTCTTGAAAAATATTTTTTTAAAAGTAATGTTCCGCTTCTTCTGTTAATACTTTTCTTATATAATCCCTATTATTTGGCTTAAATACCAATATATTTTTGAGTTTATACTTCTTCTAAGTTTATAGTCACAAACATACTTATCTGTTACAAAAGAAAATCTCTCTTAAATTGAAGAATAATATCGCAAATGCGATTAAGAAATGAGGATTGGCAGGTCAAAGTGTCCATAGGCTACATCATACTCAACTTGTGAAACAACCGCAAAAACCTCCATCTTTGTGGTTAACCCATAGGGAATGGCCCTCTGAAGATCAGGTAGGTTAATTTCACACTTCCTCCTTCATCCAAAGGAAGTTCAGCATCCAGCAATG
This sequence comes from Vipera ursinii, assembly GCF_947247035.1. Classification (NCBI taxonomy): domain Eukaryota; kingdom Metazoa; phylum Chordata; class Lepidosauria; order Squamata; family Viperidae; genus Vipera; species Vipera ursinii. The sequence goes on from NC_139515.1 coordinate 43,899,681, forward strand.
GTAGCTGGGTTCCAATCAAGCTGTGTTGTTGTCCTCACACTTCATAGCACCTTTAGTCATCACTGGAATATTTCCAACTTCAGAAGGGCACCATAACAGCATTATAGCTGAGACGTTATTGGGAATTACCTTTAATAAATGTAATTGTCCTGTGAGCAAAATGCAGTACAAATTCTACTTTCTAAATTTTGTGTTACAAAACTGTTCAATGCTTGCTGTTGTAGATTCTGTTCTACCTTGGTCAATATATTATGTCTAAACGTCTGTATGATGAAAAGCAACAGCATATTGTCCACTGTGCAAATGACCTTCTGGGCGATCTGTTTGGAGTACAGAGTTTTTCTATAAAGGAACACAGGTAAACAAAAAAAAAAACGTAGCTTGCTTTGTTGGCATGAATTTATGTGTTAGAAATACATCAGTTCAGATTGTTTGCATGATTATAGTGAATTTATTTTTAATGTAGACATCTGATGTAACTGTTTATAGTTCTGCATTATATTTCCTTAGTAGCTGTAATAAATATACTGTAAAATAAAGTACTGTCTACAAGAAAATCATCCAAATTTTGGTAATATTTATTTACTGCATTTATATTGTGAGAGCTCACAATAGATTATTGGGGGCAGTGGATAGGAGTTTCTTCTAGATTTTTAAAAAAGTACTATAGCCAGTGTGATACAGTGCTTAAGGTGCTGGGCTGGGACTGAGGATACAGCTTCTAGTCATCGTTTAGCTTTGGAAACCCTAGATGACTTTGGACCAAGACTGAAGATAGGCTGGAATCTGGATCCTAGCAGCTAACCCAGAAGCTTAAATGTATATCATATGGCTGGATCTGAATGTAGCCTTCATACGGCCATTTAGAACCCATGCTTGAAAAAGCAGCCAGATATGCTATTTCAACCAACACTTCTAGCTTCAGATGGTTAATAAGTGTCAGCTAGGTTCTTAGTTGGTATAAGTAAATGGTATCAAAATAAATGCAGATTCAATTCCAATCCTGCCTAATTCTAGTCATACTTTAGGCATACCGGTAATTGTACAGCTGCGCAATGTTGGACTAATCACCTTCAGCCTAGGAACAGGAGAAGGGCAAACCACTTCCAAAAACGTTGCCAAGAAAACTGCAGGGACTTGTCCAGGCGGTTGTCAGAACTCAGAGATATTAAAAAAAGGCTCGGGAAGGAGGAGACTCATATGATACCTATACTGAAAGATCACTCTGCTTTTAGCAGCCATTTTCAGTTTACGGTTTCTTTCCCAGAAGCTTCTGAATACATACAAACTTTTTTCATCAGTGTTTTTGTTCACTGTTCTTTATATCTAAAACTAAGATATTGTTTTATCTATTAAAAGGCAATTATATTTGATGATTTCCAAAAACCTGGTAACGGCCACCCAGCAAGGTAAGTTATTTTTTTTTTAAGTAAGCTTCCACTTAAACAATTGATGGACAGAAGGCTAGGTACAAATAAAAAACCCACTGAACTGTTGCATGGTTAACATTTTGAAAAGAGAATAGATCCTGAAAAGCAATTATATAAATATTTGTTTAATTCTTTTCTAACTCTATTAGCCAACATTTATTACTGAATTTTAAGGAAGTCATATTCCTAATTGTTTCTACAATTATAAAGTAATAACTAGATTATTTTGTAAATGTGTATCTGAATTGCCAGCTTTCTTCTTTTGTGACTTCCAGTATGTATTTCTTTTGAAGATTCTAATAACATAGCTGTGAATCCATCCAGATGCCAGCTAGAAAATGAAAACATTCTAAAGGTGATCACTGATTTATATTTCGTTCATTCATTTATTAAATTTATTTGCCACCCATCTCACCACAAAGTGACTCTGGGCGGCTTACAAAGTTAAAACCAATAAAACAGTACAAATGTTAAGTATAGCAATAAAATTATACATTATGATAAAAATATGGGGAGGGAAGTAAGAAGATGTGCTGGTGGTGAGGTGGGATCTGCTATTAATCTACCAACTATCACTACTGTAGCATTCCCCCATTGGGGTCCCAAGCCATCTGGCAGAACCAGTTTTCAGGCCCTTATGGAAGGTCAGGAGGGAGCAGCGTTGGTGGCCTAGAAGTGAAGATGCACTTGCCCCCACTCAGAAGGTTGAAAGTTCAATGTTAGGCATTCGCAGAGGTTTCTCTATAAGGGTACAAAGAGAAAATTATCTGCTGTGAACTCCATGTAGATGTCAGCCAAGGCATCCGGCCAGTAAACGCTCAGCTCCATTTAGTCGTCTCGATTCCAACTCGAATAAAGGAATTAAAGGGACATAAAGAAAAAGAAAGGTCAGGAGGGTGGGACCAGATCTCGCCCTAGGGGTCAGATGTTCCAGAGGGCAGGAGCCACAGGAGAGAAAGTTCTTCTGGATCTCACCAGCCAAAATTCCTTGACTGACTGGATCTGCAGCGTGCCACCTCTCGAGGTGCAAATGGGGCAGGCCTGTCCCATTGGGTTGAGATGATTCCTCAGTAATATATATATAGTGTATTCCTCTTTATTTTTTCACATGTAAATCTGAAATAGTTACTTAATATATTATTAAACAGGAAACAATACAAGAAGCCGCTGAAGCAACTACTTCCCGAAGAACAAGATCCAGTGAAACAGGTATATAAGTCTGTTATGTTTTGTTTCAGTCCTTAGAGTCATTTGAATATTCAAAGTTAATCATTGACTAGTAATACAGTTGTGTACATTGTGTGGAAATAGAGTTGTTTATTGGTTGGCTGACCTCTGATTGAAGCTGTTGGCTTCAAATTTAACACTAGATGTTTAACTTGTCTGACTAACACAGCATGTTGTGGAGATATGGCTAAGTGAAAGATATACAGCTTTGTTTATTTGACTGTATCCAGAATATTACTTATCCTATAGATCAATTTACTTCACACTGTTCCAACTGGTTTAGTAAAAAGCAAATTGTACTAGAAACATTTTAAATCTAGTTAAAAACATAGTGAGATATAGTACAATATAGTATAATTTGTCATACCATTACTATTGTCAAGTAGAAGCTTTTTGTAATCTTTATAAAATAATGCTGAATTTTAAAAAAAAAACATTTAGGAATGCTTCTAAAGATAGCAATCCAGTGAACAATTTTCCATTATAATTTAGGAAATACATTGAAAATATGTAACTTTTTTTACATTGGGATGTCAATAGATGTCTTAATGAGCTGTTAGTTTTATGCTAGCATTTTAGATAGTACTGGTGATTTTCTTTCAGAATATGGAAAGAAGATTCTGTCTTCAGAATGGTAGAAATAAGACATAGCAATAACCTACACTTTCTGAAGTTTAGGAATTGCATAGCAGAGTTTGTTCATTCAATTCTTTTCTTACACAAAATCAGAGATTTGGTAATTTGCTTAAGAAGAGTTTTTTTTTCCAACAGAAGAAAGTGCTTCAGAAGATATAAATTATGAAAGACAAAGAAAAAGGCAGAAATCTGATAGTATTTCTCTTACGTTTGATGAAAGTCTTAAATGGTGTGTAGTACATTGTGAGCAAAGCAGCAGCAGCAGCTCAATCAATTCCTTGCCAAGTCCAGTAAGTAGATACTAGTTTGAATTTTTAAACAAGAAACTTAACTATGTTAAATCTGTACCCCTGAAAGTAAGTAATAATAGCATGAGAAAATGCATTTTAACCTGACATGTCAAAAAGAAGAAAACTTGTTAGTAAACATACTAATTTTTATCTGTAAAGTTTCTTCATCATAAATAGGGTATTAAATTAACATCCATATTCTAAGACAGTAAATGGCTGGGAAAAAATTTCATGAAGCGAGAGGCTAAAAGGCCTCTTAGGAAATATTAGAAACAATTAGCTGTCATGTATAGCACTGTATAGAAAAGGAAAAAAATTCCCTTTTGATATTTATTATATTTTTACCCCAGTTCTGTTGCATTGGAATACACCCACCCAAAAGGTAACAGAATTGGAAGGGAATTTGGAGGTCTTCTAGTCTAATCCTCTGCTCAAGCAGAAAACCTTATACCATTTCAGACAAATGGTTGTCCAATCTCTTCTTAAAAACTTCCAGTGTTGGAGCATTCACAACTTCCAGAGGCAGATTGTTCCACTGATTAATTGTTCTGTCAAGAAATTTCTCCTTAGTTCAGGCATGTCAAACTCACGAAGTCACGTGACGTGCAATGTATCGGGACGGTTTTGCCATTGCTGGCAATGGGGTGGGCGTGGCTTCCACGTGACGCAGCCAGCCCGCGGGCTGGCAGTTTAATACCCCTGCCTTAGTTCTAGGTTGGTTCTCTCTTTGATTAGTTTCCATCCATTGCTTCTGGTTCTGCCTTCAGGTGGTTTGGAGAATAGGTTGACCCTCTCTTCTTTCTGACAGCCCCTTAGATATTGGAACACTGCTGTCATGTCACCCCTACTTCTTTTCATTAAACTAGACATAACCCAATTCCTGAAATCATTCTTCATATGCTTTAGCCTCTAATCCCCTAATCATCTTTGTTGCTCTTCTCTGCACTCTTTCTGGAGTCTCAACATCTTTTTTACATCATGGTGACCAAAACGGGATGCAGTATTCCTAGTATGGTCTTACCAAAGCATTATAAAGTGGTGGTAATACTTCACGTGATCTTGATTCTGTCCCTCTGTTAATACAGCCTAGGATAGCATTGACTTTTTTTGCAGCTCCAACACACTGCTAGCTTATATTTAAGTGATTGTCCATTAGGACTACAAAGATCCTTCTAACTAACAGTTACTATTATTGAGATAATCATTTTGATGTGTATGTACCATGACTGTTAGCTTTCATAGTTTGCACCCTCTTTTTGTGGATTAATTTACATAATTTGTAGGATGGAATTACCACTGTGAAATTTGTTGTTAGTCGTCTGAGTTGCATATTTAAAGATGCTGTTTTTTGTCCACCTCCACCAACTATATGTTTTCAAACTTAAATACTCTTGTCCTACCTGTCTTTACCTGTGCTGTTTCTTAGGGCCTTCAGGAATTTTAACTCCAATGTATTCTTAGCTAGTATTATACTATTACATCTAAAGCCTTTTTGTAAATGCATTCACATTAGCTGTTTGTTCTGCTTAAATAAGCCAGTGATTTGTTAAATTGTAAAATAGAGGAAGCTTTTATTAAAATGTGATTTTGAATTTTCAGGGTGGTTAATAGCATTTCAGGGTTAACTGGCATTTTCTGCAACATTTGGTTTGACAAAGCATAATGCAATAGTGAAGCAGGAATATTCAGTGATATCAGAACTTGCCTCTACAAGCTGGAAACTAGCACAGTAAAATATAATTCTGCTAAACAATTTCTTTAGACTTGTGTAGCACAACACCTGCTAAAATGCTAAATATTCCACATAGAACCAGGGTAGGGCAATTCCTAAAACTGTATGACAACTGATGCTTTATGATCATTGTTGTTTAAACATGGCTTGTCTCTTCAGTTCATACCCATGACATTTCAAGAATGTTCTTTCTTTAAAAAGATGAATGTTTACTTTTTAACTATGGAAGTAGCCTTTTTTTTAAAGAAAGAAAATACTTATTTCCCATAGCAATGCCCCTACAGTTCAGGCAATATGTGTTCTTCATTGTAGGAGCTACAGGTAATGCTCAACGTAGGGCCATAATTGGGACCTGAACTAATTGGGAATGCTAAACTGATGTGGTCATTAAGTGAGTCATGCCTAATTTTACAACCTTTTTTGCCATGATTGTTGAGCAGATCACATGGTTGTTAAGCGAATCTGGCCTCCCCCATTGACTTTGATTGTTGAAAGCCCCCTGAGAAGATTGCAGATGGTGATCGTGTAACTCAGGGACACTGCAACTATTATAAATAGATGCTGCTGGTTGTTAAATATCTGGTTTTTGATCATGTGACCATGGGGATACTACAGCATTTGTAAGTCACAGGCCAGTTTTTTCAATGCTGTCCTAACTTTGAAAAGTTGTTAAATGAATGGTTGTAAAATGATGGGTTCCTGTACTTTGATTAAAAGTAAATATAATTACGGTAACTACTTTCCTAGAATGTTACTAGATGTTTTTATCCTATTAGCACAGTTTTCATCCCATATATGCATTACAATTATAGGGACCTCATCTCTTAAATTTCATTACTATTCTAATCAGAAACATTCTCTCTCTCTCTCTAGGATCATGCCAGTTTAAGTGAAAACTCGGACTGGTTAGATGAAGATTCTGTTTCAGATCAGTTCAGTGTAGAGTTTGAAGTTGAATCTATCTACTCAGAAGACTATAGTCCTAATGAAGAAGGATTTGAACTAACAGATGAGGATGATGAAGTATGTATATTTGAACCAAAATCAGATGGAATGTTGTTTGAGAAATGTAACTTCATATAGGTACACTTAAAATTGGACATTACTGAGTGAACTATCAATCTCTGAAAATCTAGAAGTACATTTTCATAAAAAGTATTCAGAATCTTTCAGAAGTTCTGCTTATCTTTGCTACTTACTATTATATTTCTTGGCCCAGTCTTGCCGTTTCAACTTATGTGTCTTGTTCAGTGGTGGTCGGGTTTCAGCCTTCTTTACCTTGGCCATGTCTCTGAGCACTGAACACCTTGTCCTTCTGGGCACTCCAGATAGGTTGCAGTCCTAGAATATGACACACTGGAGGGTAATGGGTTCCTGGTAGCTCCACATTTGATTCTTCTCAAATCTTTGGCAGTTAATGTGTGTCTTTTTTTCTCTACATGTTTCTTGGTGACCCTGTTGACTATTTTCAACAAAACGTTTGATGGGTCTGTCATGGTTCACACCCCAATATCTTAATAATTTCAAGAGTGCTGCATCCCTCTGAAAGACTTTACAATTTTTGACTTTTCAGAGTCAATTAAATCTTTTTTTGGCCCATTTGCCTGAGGAAAACAAGCTGCCTAATAATTATGCACACCTTGATAGAGGGTGTTGATCTCCTTAGGCCACACCCTCCCTCATTACAGAAATACACATCACCTGATATGCTTATATCCTCTAAGCCAGACATGTCAAACTCGCGATGTCACATGACGTTGCATAACGTATCGGGACAGTTTTGCCATTGCCGGCAATGGGGTGGGGGTGGCTTCTGGATGACGCGTCCAGCCCGCGGGCCAGCAGTTTTAACACCCCTGCTCTAAGCATTCAAGTCTATACAGCTTGGAGATAGAAAATACACATGAAAACGATGATATGGTCGAAATACTCACTTGCCTAATAATTGCGCAGTGTAAATAAAAGGAAGTCTGAATGAAGAAATAAATTTTGATGCTGGGAGAAAATGCTTCTACCTAAATGGCATATTCTATTATTCTATTTTGAAAATCAATAAAGGAGAATATTTTTAGCTCAGGGTCGAAATGAGGGGTCCTTGGTGCCCTCTGAGCTTGCATGTTTTCTTGCAGATGTTTCATTAGCCAAATTATTAGATAACATAATCAGTGCTTTGGGGCCTGCCATTATGCTGGAAGGAGGGTATTTGCTTTAGCTTGGGATAACTTTTGCTTTCTGCTTTCCTTCTTCTATCTCTATCCACTTGAGAAAGGAATGTGTCTCCCTTATCAGGGAGATGGTTACAGAGAAACAAAAGCTGAAGAAGACCTTGAGATGTGCACCAACTGTGCCAGTTACCCGTTAATTTTGCCACCAGTGGATTGGCTGGATTTCAAATGGACATTATGACTTTGATGGGAGGAGGGATATTGCTAGTTTAATTGTATCTTGCCTTGACTTCCCTACTGTCACTCATTCTTGTTCTCGAAGATAATTGCTCATAAGATTTTATTGATTTTAAAATTAAATATTGAGTCATTTGACTTGGGACGGGGAAATTACTGTATTTTCTTCTCAAATAGTAAAATAATTGTTTACGAAATTTATTTTCATTGATGAAAGAGAATTAAACCTTCACAAATTAACTTTAATCTAGAGTTATAAAATGTATTTTGTGTGGATTTTAATTAACCCTAATTTAAAAATCATTTTCATCAGGTATATCAAGTAACTATATATCAGACCGAAGATAGTGATATAGATTCATTTGACGAAGACCCTGAAATTTCACTAGCAGTAAGTAAAATGTTGGTTTGAGACTAATTGCACTTTTGAATTTGCAACATATTCCTTAATTTATTCCAGATGACCCGTCTGTCTATAAACAAATACATATATAATTAATATATACATTAAAAACTCGAAGAGGTTAAAAGCATGTTGTTTTCAGCTTTAATTTAGAGTGGTATTTCAGTGAATTGGAGAGTTATAATCTATTTTCAGGTGCCAATTATAGTTGTATATTTTTCTCTAAAATACTAATATAACAACTAATTAGAAAAATATATTTCATAAATCTTTTAAAAATTATTTTGCTATATATAGGGTAATATGAGTTCACTTTAGGAAAGAATGTATATTGGTCCCTTTCCCCAAACCATTACATGTGGAATGATGATCATTTCCCTAATTATAGATTGGGTATATCACCAAATCAATTGCAGGATATCAAGTATCTTGGACAGCAGAGTGCATTACAATAAATATGGCACCAAGTCTGAAATTCTGTCAGGATCCTCTTCTGAAATTCTCTTGGTGAAAATGTATTAATTTTAAATTACTTTTCTTAAAGCATAACTGTTCTGTCACTAAAACCAAAGTGCTGTGAATAGCTATACCACGAAGTATATTGAGTAGTCCAGAACCTGGCCAGTTACAATACTTTTAACATGAAATTTTACTCCAGTCATGGACATTTTTTTTAAATTCCATTTATATCCCGCCCTTCTCCGAAGACTCAGGGCAGCTTACAAGCTTAGCAGTAGCCTTCATTCTATGTATATGCCTGCTTATTAGGGCTTTCACACACACCCCAGCGGCATTATTACATTATTACAAAGTCAGCTTATTGCCCCCAACAATCTGGGTCCTTTCAGAATATATTTACCTCATATCTTATCAGAGGCCAAAGCTTCTGACTCAGGACTTCTAGTCAATTGCTATTTATATGCAAGCTTCAATCTGTCAGAAAGATAGAAGTAGTACATATAGTTCTCCACTTACAACAGTTCATTTAATGACTGTTCAAAGTTATAACGGCACTGAAAAAAGTGACTTATGGCCGTTTTTCACATTTACAACCGTTGTAGCATCCTCATGGTCACATAATCAAAATTCAGATGCTTGGCGACTGATTCATATTTATGACCATTGCAGTGTCCCAGGGTCATGTGATTCCCCCTTTGTGATCTTCTGAAAAGCAAAGTCAGTGGGGAAGCCGGATTCCTTTAAAAACCGTGTTATTAACAAATGCAAGGATTATTTAACAATTGTGGCAAGAAAAGTCATAAAATGGAACAAACTCACTGAATAAATGTTTCACTTAGCAACATAAATTTTGGGCTCATTTGTGGTCATATTATATATATATTGTCCGGTGTGACTACTGCCTGTTCGATAGCCTTCAAGATAGGCTGAAAACAGGAAATAAAGATTTGCCCCATGTTTGGGGCCTAGCAAGGTAATCTAAATAGTTAACATTTGAAACATATCTTCCCTTGCAGAAAAAAAAAAGCTAACAGAGCGAGAGAGACCTTGTGGCTTAGAGGCAAATAACACTGCCTCATATGCAATCAGCCCTGGTTCGAATCTCAGAAGGGTATGGCTGGCTGAGGACGACTAAGGAGTCAGAAATGCATCCCAGTTTCCCTTTAATTCTTTGTTAGTAATTTACACAAATATATGAATTGTCCGGTGTGACTACTGCCTGTTCGATAGCCTTCAAGATAGGCTGAAAACAGGAAATAAAGATTTGCCCCATGTTTGGGGCCTAGCAAGGTAATCTAAATAGTTAACATTTGAAACATATCTTCCCTTGCAGAAAAAAAAAAAGCTAACAGAGCGAGAGAGACCTTGTGGCTTAGAGGCAAATAACACTGCCTCATATGCAATCAGCCCTGGTTCGAATCTCAGAAGGGTATGGCTGGCTGAGGACGACTAAGGAGTCAGAAATGCATCCCAGTTTCCCTTTAATTCTTTGTTAGTAATTTACACAAATATATGAATTGTCCGGTGTGACTACTGCCTGTTCGATAGCCTTCAAGATAGGCTGAAAACAGGAAATAAAGATTTGCCCCATGTTTGGGGCCTAGCAAGGTAATCTAAATAGTTAACATTTGAAACATATATATATATATATATATATATATATATATATATATATATATATATATATATATATATATATATATATATATATATATATATATATATATATATGAGAAAGCATCCAACACTAGTAGCTCTTCAACATATTTCTAGATTACCATGCATAGTGCCCTTGCTTTCACTTTATATGTATATTTTGTACAAATAAGGATTGCAATGATCAGAAATGTGAGTTTATAAGTTTTGGCCACAAATATGGTCCCTTCTGAAAACTTTTACAGCCCATCATGTGCACAAAAAATTATAGTTTATCTTTTATTTTGATAAAGCATTTTCACTAACATAAATTTATTTCTTATCTAATTCATCAAAGGATTATTGGAAGTGCGCAAAGTGCAATGAAATGAACCCACCTCTTCCATCCCATTGCCCAAGATGCTGGACTCTTCGAAAGGATTGGCTTCCTGATAAAAAGACTGAGATCGCCAAGAAGAGCAAATTTCTAAATCCCTCACCATTAGATCCTGAGGAAGGCTTTGATGTTCCTGACTGTAAGAAAGGAAAAATGAATGAGGGTAAAGAAGAAGAAGAAGAGAGTGCAGAAGAAAGCCCTGAATCTCAGGAAAGTGAGGCATATTCACAACCATCTACATCTAGCAGTATGTTTTGTAGTAGCCAAGAAGACTATAAAGAATCTGAGAAAGAAGACATTGAAGACAAAGAAGAAAGACTGGAAGCCGAGCAGCCTCTCTCCAGCGTAGAGCCTTGTGTCATATGTCAAACACGACCTAAAAATGGTTGCATAGTACATGGAAAGACAGGACACTTAATGTTATGTTTTGTATGTGCAAAAAAGCTGAAAAAAAGGAACAAGCCTTGCCCAGTTTGCAGGCAGCCTATTGACATGATATTGCTAACTTATTTTTGCTAGCTGCAGTGCAAACCAACGGTTTCTACATGTAGAAGAACACAGAATGCAGTTTTGAATGCTTACACAAATATATTTATTTTCCAAAAGATAGAAACTTTTAAATATTGCACTGCAACTGACAGTGTGATCAGAACATTCTCCAGTTTAGTTTTGAAATTTGCCAAAACAGCAAGCACACGTATACGTGATGAAGATTGATAATTCAGAGCTTATTCTTTATATCTAATATAAAGGAATCTTAATATTCTTGTAAGGACCACAGAAATAAAGTATATATTCTGTTCTAAATCTGAAAACTGATTTACCTAAGCTGATCCAAATACTGTAGGCCAAGTTATGTGTGATATAGAACTTCAAATTACCCCTTTCCAAACAAACAGATACAATGGAAGGTGCTTAATAATGATTGAAGCAATCCTAGATGCTTTCCAGGTTCTCTCTTGTCTAATATTTTTATTGTATCTAAGTGGTTATTGGCTAGCAAACTAAGATTGTCTCAAAAAGAGCCTAAAGCTCATGTTGGAAAAACTAGTTCTGGCAGATTCCTTAATGCTGATTAAAACAAGAGGCAGACACTTGTTTTGGACCTGGACAAGCTTACAGTCTGTTCCCAATGTGAAAGCTCTACCTTTGCCTCGGTGAACCCAGTGAAGTTTTGATGGTCTATTCAAGTTGCATTCTTTAGGCCTATACTTCTTTGGTGAAATTTAAAAGGATCACTTACATTTGTGCTTTGATCAAGTATTATGGCAAGAATTCTGTTAAAAAAGTTTTTAGAACTAATTCTGAAAGTCACTGAAATAAGATGTAGCATTCCAAGTGCTTACTGTAATACACTCACAGCAAGCAAATAATGTACAATGAGTGGAGTTGCGACCTGTGGTTTACCAATAAATGTTACCAATAAGCAATCAATCTTTGCTTTTGCTTATCTTCCATATTTTATTCTTATGTCGTAATTCAGTTCACAGCAATAATATGTTTCCAGTCTTTCTTTGGTAGTGGGGAGAGGCAACAATAAGGTAAAGGTTCCCCTGCACATGCGTGCTAGTCGTTTGCAACTCTAGGGGCTGGTGCTCATCTCCGTTTCAAAGCCGAAGAGCCAGCGCTTGTCCGAGGACGTCTCCGTGGTCATGTGGCCGGCATGACTAGACACCAAAGGCGCATGGAACGCTGTTACCTTCCCACCATAGTGGTCCCTATTTTTCTACTCGCATTTTTTATGTGCTTTCGAACTGCAAGGTTGGCAGAAGCTGGGACGAGTAACACTTGGGATTCGACCCGCCAAACTGCTGACCTGATCGACAAGCTCAGCATCCTAACCCACTGAGCAACAATATGTAATGTTAATTCTTTCCCTCCAAATGTACAATCTAAAGATTGTAGATGGTGAACTATTTACTTGGAAGCCTTATTTTCTAAAAGGAGATCTGACAAAGAAGAGCATAATATGTTGTATTCCTTGGGTATGTGTGTGTATGCATATAAAATAGTATTTCCCCATTTGTATTAATTTTGGAGCAAAACTGCATTAGTACTGCACTTTTGGAATGTAAAAATAGTTTGTCACAGAAATATTTCCCCTAATTTAGAGTTGTAAAATGTGATTCCAAGGAGAGACTAGGAAAGGTAAAAGCAACAGATCATGCTTTTTTATACAGCACCGTATCCAACAGCATTTGTTATAGATGCTTAATAGGTACTAATAAAATAATTTCATTGGCTCAGGTTGCTCAGAGTAGGTCCCATGTGCGTACAGATGCCCTAAACAGTGGAAAAAACTTCATGCATTCGTTGCATTCGTCTTCATTAAAGAGAAAAGACTGACCACGCAAAGCATGCCATTGATCTCTTTTGACTTCTCACTTTTATCCATAAAAGCCAGTTGTGTTAGAAGTTCCATTTTAAGTGAAGATGTTTCATTAAAATGCAGTTGTTAATTCAAAGGCTTTATTATCCAGAATATCTCATTGCTTTAAAATCTTCTATAGTTGAGTACATACAACTGTTAAAAAGCAAATATAAAAAATACACATTTTCATATGACTATATATACAAAAATTAGAAAGTTAATACTAAGCACTGTAATAGTAAATTTACTAATACTGTTTGAGTAAAGTGGTTTCAATGGGCATGGAACAGGCTTTTTTGAGGTAGATCCCATTGAGAAAATAAAGTCAAATTCATAGGCACTTAGTTTTTCTGCACCATTTGGTAAAACCACTTCCTGTTGTAATGACATAAATCCAGGGAGGGTTGCCTGAAAAAGAAATTTAAATCTGTCAGTATGATGATGTTTGCTATTTTTATTTTCAGAGTGTAACTTGAAGTTCTATATCAATGAATTCTTTGCTCCATGTGCAGAATGCTCATTTCATATCCTAAAGTCTGAAACACAAGTTACTTCAAATCCCACAGATTAATACAGTTCAGGGGCCTGGGACAGAATATACAAAATACAAAAGTATTTTGGATAAGAGCTGGATAAGTATTGTACTTACATTGAGAGTGTAGACTCCAGGCAAGAGGAGAAGGTAATATTCTCCATTTTTATTGGTTTTGTAAGGACATATGTGCCTCCTTCCTTGAACTTCCACTATCACATTTGCAATGGGTTTGTTATTTTGATTCAGAACACGACCTTTTACACCTATAAGGAGGAAAGAAGAAAGGGTGGTGTTTTTATTTTTTTTCAGCCTGTAATTGAGAATTTCCTTTGCTACAGATGATCACAATTCAGTGATGATTCTTTGCAGGCACAACTGTGACTAAAGGGCAAGTTGGAATTTCTTGGCTATAGCTGCACAACAGAACAAGCCTAAATCATCAATGCATAACACACAAATATATGCTCCAAAGTAGACAGAGTTAATACAAATATTATTTCTCTGTGGTGGTGCTAATTTTATTGAACTCCCTGTCCCTGAAATCTCCTTGTTAGGCTTCAGGAAAATTATTACAAACAGGATTGTTTTAGAGGGCCTTTGATTAATACACTAGATATTGTATTTATATTTATTGCTCTTCTGTAAGTCATTTTGAGGGACGCGGTGGCTCAGTGGGTTAGGACGCTGAGCTTGTCGATCGGAAGGTTGGCAGTTTGGCGGGTCGAATCCCGAGTGCCACGTAGCAGAGTGAGCGCCTGTTACTCGTCCCAGCTTCTGCCAACCTAGCAGTTCGAAAGCACATAAAAATGCAAGTAGAAAAATAGGGACCACTCCGGTGGGAAGGTAACAGTGTTCTGTGCACCTTTGGCGTCTAGTCATGCCGGCCACATGACCACGGAGATGTCCTCGGACAAGCACTGGCTCTTCGGCTTTGAAACGGAGATGAGCACCGGCCCCTAGAGTCGGAAACGACTAGCACGCATGTGCGGGGGAACCTTTACCTTTACCTTTAAGTCATTTTATGATTTAATACATGATTTTATTTTAGGGAACTACACATTTTACTGTTAGGTGGTTTGAAATTGTACTATACATGTTTTCATTATGATGATGGTAACCCACTAAGAGTCTCTGGAAAAAACATGAATGAATGGATAAAGGAGTACACAGGGTGACCTGAGTGATACTATCTCTGCCCTCTGATGATGTCTGGAGGTTGCAGGAATTTGGATGGGGGAACAACAGATTTTGACTTAACCTTGACGAGATCAAGTGGCTTTGGGTGCATCAACCCTCAAGATCTCAGTGTCTGTCAACCTTAGTTCTGGATGCAGTTGCACATCTCTATTCCGATCCAGTTTGCAAACTAGGGATTCTCCTGGACTCATGTCTTCTCAAAGAGCAGGTGGTGGACATGACTAGGAGAGCTTTTGCATAGTTCCAGCTTGTGCACAAGCTGTGACCTTTCCTAGATTATGACTCCCAGTGCTCATCTGGACTACTATTCATTCTACATGGGGCTACCCTTGAACTCCATTTGGAAGCTTCAACTGGTGCAAAGTGCAGTAGTGAGACCAGTCTTGAGAGCCCTTAGGATGGCCCTGCTCTCTGCTCCATGAACTTCACTGGCTACTGGTCTGCTTCCAAGTACAGTTCAAGGTGGTGTTATGACCTTTAAAGCCCTTAATGGCATAGGCCCAGGCCACCTGATGAACACCTCATTCCACTAGAGAAGCTCCTCCTACTTATGGTGGTAAACAGGGCCTACTTTGGATCCCATCGGTCAAAGAACTGTCTGTCAGCACATATACATTAAAATGAAGTGAGCATGTAGAATGAATAAACAATAAGTAGACAATACCAATGGACATTTTGAAAAGAGAAACATACTTCATGTTCATGTGTGAACTATAATTTGTAGTTGTAAATGTACTTTTATTATTCAGTCATTCAGCCACTTCTGACTCTTTGTGATTATATGGATATTATTTTGCCAGGATGGTTTGTCAATAGTGCTGGTCATCAATTTACAATTGCTCACTTAACAATGGTTCCAATTTATGACAGCTTTGGAAAAAGTGACTTCTACCTGTCCTCGAAGTTACAAGAGTGCCAGAACCGCAGTGGTTATATGATCACAATTCAGAAGTTTGGCAACTGGCTCACATTTTACAACGTTGTAATCTTCCCAGCCAGTTTCTGACAAGCAATGTTAATTGGGGAAACTGGACTTGCTTAACAATATTGCCAGTGACAATTCTTGTAGAAACAACCCAACAAATATAAATTGTCTTTTAAGTAATTTATTCCACAAGATTTACAGGATATCAGATTCCAATAAGCTAAATACAGCAGAACTGACTCACCTAGATGAATTTGTTTAATGTATTCAACCAAAGCAATTTTATTGTTATCCCAGAAATCTTGAATCTTCTCTTCTAAGGGATAGTGACAACATGATAACTCCAATGTAATGTCAAAGCATTGTCCCCAAACATAATTATAATCCTGCATGCTACCTAAAGTAAAAAGTTCAATTACATTACTGAAATGTCAGTCAAAAAATAAGCAAGCATATTATTCCCCTGATCACTTCCATATTGCTTCTCATCCACTAATGTGTGCTCTTGATTTGCAAGCAAGCACTTCTGCATCATGAATGAGGCTGGACAACACCAAAACTGAACTTCTCTGCAGATGTCACCATCAGGTTTTGCAACTCCAAATAATTAATGAAAATGCTAATTATTTTATCACTACAACGGGTATTGTCTAATGACTGCTTCCACTTACTCATGTAATTAGCACTTCTTTTCTAGTTAATGGCAATCAACCATAACATACTATAATTATTCTGATTGCATACAGTAGATAACATCTACAAATGTATCCACGTTTGCATGTGGAAGCAAATAAAGTTGATGCAGACAATAGCAACAGATACATTTCAAAAATGTCTACATTTTTAACTAGGATTTGAGGTCTACAATTCTGTTTAAAGAAAGGTAAGAATTAAAATGCCTTTGTTTTTATGTAGCCAATCTGAAGTTAAACTGAGGAATGTGGAAAATGAAGAACTGTGGTAGTCAGGAGAGGAGAAGAAGAAAAGAACTTCAGACAGAAGAACTTCAAGGACTACAAAGAAAGAATATGTCATACCTGAGGATGGACTATTGCTATTAAGACACGTCTGTGGCTCAAGGTTTTGGGCATGCTAGGAAATTACAAAAGGCTACACTCTTATTAAAAGTAATTGTGGTATCATAGGGTGATTAGAAATGGGAGCAGTGCACTATTGCTCCTTCGGCCTTCTTCTCATACCTCTTTTTGTTGGCATAACATATCACATAAGATCAGGCATATAAAATGCTAAAAAATACAAATAATATTGAATGCAATTTAGATGTTAGTCTGAATAGGTGTTTTAGCTTGTTTATTTGTTCAACCAAATGTACATTGGAAAAAATTCAAACAATTTAAGATGCAAGAAGCATCTATACAAACTCATTTTGTACCATTCTATCTTCCATACTTTCATGATTTTTTTTTTCAGAGCACAAACATTCTTTATGTAGAAATACTTCTTGATATAGCTTTGGAATGCAAATTCTTTTACTCCTTCATATGCCATAAATAGTTCTCCGCTCTCCCTTATTTTCATCTTTGTCCCCAAAAGTATATGAAAACCTATCTCTGTTTTTAGCATAAAATTAATCCTTATTGGATTCCATATTAATCTCAACATTCACTACTGTGAGTTCTTCAAACTCTTTACGGATGACAAAGATCTTAAAATCTGTAAGTATTCTACTATTAAAGAAATAGAAGAGGCATAAGGAAATAATAGAAAATTGTACCTTTCACTGTATACCAGGAATATCCATTCGTAATGCCATCTTTAAAGTAAGTCATATCATCACACACAATCCCTTTATTCATTGTGCGATGATTCTTAGCATATGTGTTTGCAAGATGAACAAAAACATCATTGTCCACTGTTTTGCTAACACCATTTGCATCAATTGTAACTGTAGAAAGAAGGTGGTTGCAGTGAAATTCATATTAATATTTAACGAATAAATATACAAACACAAATATACAAATAGAAATAGAAATCCTTTCCAGATCTTCCACAGCCCATAGAATCTTCAGTTTTCTCCTACAAGGACAAAAAGATGATTGTACTTAGACACAGTGTCTTGAAAACAGCTAATGCCTCTCTAAATTTGAAATTTTTAACAGCAGAAGTAAATACAGAGGTATGAAAAATGAGATGATGCTATGGATCCTTTCATCTCAAAATCCATGCCATCACACCCCAAAAATAGAACAACAAATAGTTTGCTCTCAACCATTGAGTTCAATTTTCAATCATCTGTTCACCTTGTACAGTTTGTCTTTGGGTGCTCTCATTTCTTTTTTTGGTTAAACTATCATAGTATTTATGCTGATGACATCCAGATGTCATTCCCTATTCTGATTATGAATGATATGACATGATCATCCCTTTTCTGTTGCCTTCCCATTTAAATTTGCAGTTGAGATGTTTCTCACCACCTTACAACTAAGATATGGAGAGGGCCGAGCTTATTGTCTCTTATTCTGATCATCCTTCTCCCATTTTTTTTGCTTTTCAGAACTGTCAGTTGTAGTATTACTGTGTTTCCCTGAAAAAAAGACCTATCCCGAAAATAAGCCCTAGCATGCACCTAAAATAAGCCCTACCCCAAAATAAGCCCTAGTTAAGACCCTGCCTTCTGGTTGCAAGAGGTGGGGCAAGGCGCGCACATAAAACTCAAGCTAGCGTGGCAGTGGGGGTTAGGTGAGCTGCCCCACATGTCCTGCACCTGCTTACCTGGTGCCTTACCTGGTCCCCCTTCACTGTTTTGGAGCCAGTGGGTAGTGATGGCGAAAGGCTCTGCCACCACTGCACAACAGCCACTTCTGCTGCTGGAGGGGCTTTCTTTGGTCCCTGTCGTCCCCACTTCGCCCTGCAGATCATCTGGAGCTGGGCAAGGAAGACCAGGCTCCCTTTCCCCGATGGTTCTGCAAAGCCCATGAAGAGTAGATCTGCTTCCCGCAGGGGCCTTAGCCTTCCTTGCCCAGCTCCAGCTTGCATTGTTTACCCGCAGCTTAGCATCCTTCCTTTCCTCCCTTCTGCCGGGAGGAAAGTGGCAGAAAACAGGGCTGTCATTCCCAGAACTGAGAAGCGAGAAGCGGGCCAATGGAGGGCAGCAAGAAAGTGTGGTGGTGGTGACGGAGGACTGGCGGAGGGAGGAGGCAGGGGAAGCTTGCACCCCCCCAGCCACAGCACAAGCCACAGGACAGTTGGCAGAGGAGAAGGAGCAGCTGCCACAGCTGATCTGCGGGGTGAAGCAGAGGTTGCGGGGACCAAAGAAAGCCCCTCCAGGGGGGGCGGAGCCAACTGTCAGAGCGGGCGGCTGTGTGAACGGAGCTCTCTCCTCGCACAACCTCTCACCCAGTGTTCGCGGGGGCTTTTCGGAGCTTCAGGAGGTCCTGTAGGGACATCCGAAGTTGCAGGCAGCCCGGAGAACCTTCATGAGCGGCAGTTCGTGTTGAAGATCCGGAGAAAGTCTGATGCGAGCGAACCGGGGAGAAGGAGGCCAGTAATGGCCGACATGAAGATCTGACAGAGGGACGGAGCTAGCACGTAAGCAGCGGGACAACGGTAGAGCGGAGCTGACGGAGAGTGTATCCGAATATTAAATAGGAAGCGCTTGTGAAAGAGGTACTGGTTCGAAGTGGGAGCCTCACGGAGAGGGAATAAGCGGCGATAGAAGTCTTGAGGGAGGCGTTTGGCAAAAACAGCAAGGGAAAGAAAGCCGAAGACTATATGACTGTATTCTAGCTGGAAAAAAGCTACAACAAGTCAAAGTCTGAGCTTTGGAGCCTTAGAGACTGAACTCTGGATTGTCGGGCGTGGAAAGCGATCAGCTTGGTCTAGTCTGGTCTATCCTGGTAAATTTTGAATTTGTGAACTTTTGAAACTTTTGAAATTCTACTCTACTTGTCACGGGCGGCCATTTGATATAGCAATTTAGTAACTGGAGGTTTGTTTAGTGGGACACCTACTGGTCTTTGACAGCAGAGGAAGACGGAAAAGGTGCCAATTTCTGCGCCGGAAACGGGGGGGGGGAAAGAAGAAGAACGTGACTTTGATTATATTCATACTATAGAATTTTATTATATAAATTGCTTAGTTGGTAATAAGTATCTGGTGGTAACTGTTTTATATATCTTTTGTCATAGAGTTAAAAGGTTTATATAAGACTCAGGGTATTATACATTGATAAAACGCTGTTAAAATTGGGGAAACATGACAAGTATCTCGGGAGCAACTAAGCCTAGCGCTGGCAAAAAGGCAGCAGCACAGGGACAGGGGATGGCCTCAAGTCCCTCCAATCAGAAATCTATAGAGGATATGCTGCAAAGGGAAAGATCTAACTCGAATTCCTTTAAAGATTTACATGCCCTTTTGCAAAACCTACACGAGGCAATGGCCAAAAACCACGAGGAGATGAAGAGAGAAATAGGCCAAATAAGAAACGACACTGGTGAATTAAAGGGGAAAATCCAAGCGATAGATGATAAATTTGAAGGGATTCAACAGCAATTAGTCAAAAATGAACAAAGACTTCAAGATATGGAAGCTAGAATGGAAAAAGAGGAAAAGAGAGTAGATGATTTAAATGAAACACTCCTTCAGGCTAATAAGGAATTAGAAACAACAGTCATTTTTCTGGAAGCAGAAAAGGCTGCTCATTATCTACGCTTCCAGAACGTTCAAGAAAAAAGAGGGGAAGATCTGTTGGTCATGATGGCAGAACTGATGGCAAAGGCACTCGGTGTAGGGAAGGAGGAAATGCTGGCGGAAATTGATGAAACATACAGGGTCCAAACTAATTATGCGAGAAGGCACAACCTCCCAAAAGAAGTACATGTAAGGTTAGTTAAAAAATCAATTCGGGATGAGCTTCTGCATAGATCTAGAGAGGAACCATTAGAATTTCGGGGCCAACCAATCACCATCCTTAAACAGATACCTAAAAGGATGAGGGATCTGAGACGCGGCTATCAATTCTTAACATCCAAACTAATAAGAGAAAATGTAAACTTTAGATGGCTAACTCCAGAGGGTATTCTTGTTACGTGGCAGGATAGAAGGCATAGACTGGACACGATAGAGAAGGCAGAAGATTTTTACAAACGCCACTTCCATAGCCAAGAGGAAGTAGATTTAGAAGATCAAGATGGAAGGGAGGTAAGAGAAAGAGATACAATACGTGTGGCAATGGATGGGAAGATCTTAGCTACAGAGGATAGAAGGAACAAATCCGGTGAGTTAACAGAGAAACATGGAACTAGAGACAAGGAAGAGAGAGAGCCCCGAATCACGAGATCCACAAAAACCAGAAATAAGTAAGATGAAGGGAGGTGAGTGTAGTATTATGTCTGTGAATATTAATGGATTGAATTCGCCAGTGAAAAGGCGGAAATTTTTTAATAGGCTTATTCACCAACAATTGGATATCGTGGCAATACAAGAAGTCCATATAAAGGAACAACAAAAATATTTGTTAGTACAACCAAGAATAGGGAACCTATTCGTTTCCTTAGACCGACACAAGAAAAAGAGAGGAGTGGCACTATATGTAAACCCAAAATTGACTGCAAAACTAATTTATAACGATAAAGAGGGTAGAATACTGATAGTCGAGGTTATAATAAATCACAGGAAGGTCATGATGGTAGAGATATATGCCCCAAACCATAACCAAGAACAATTTTTCAAAACACTTCACAATAAGATATGTAGCATTGATTATGAGGAGATTTGTTTAATAGGAGATTTTAATGCTATCCTAGATATAAATTTGGATTATATGGGAAAGACGCTTAGGAAAAAGAAGAGAAGAACTCTACCGAGATCTTTTCTTAACTTGGCTGAGGAACTAAATATCCAAGATGTCTGGAGGGAAAGAAATCGTAAGGCTAGACAATATACATATTACTCCAACCGACATAACTCATGGTCTAGAATAGACATGGTGTGGATGACGAAAGAAATTAGTTCAGAAATAGATGAGGTACATATAGCGACAGGTACTTGGGCAGATCACAATCCTATTAAACTTATCTGGAAAGGTTCCAAAAAAATATCCAGATGGACGCTTCAAAGAGCAATTTTAAAAGAAGACGAATTCAAATCTAAGATGGAGAGAGAACTAAGTTTTTTCTTTAAGGAAAATAAAGCTATAGACACCTCAGTACAAAACAATTGGGATACAGCTAAGGCTGTGATGAGAGGGGTAGCGAGGGCATATATGGTATATAAAAATAAGGGGAAAAGACAACAACGGGAAAGATTAGAAGAGGAATATAAGAGCTTAGAAGTTACACTCCAACAAGATCCACAAAAAGAGAATATCAAGCAATCTATGGATCTGATTAAACACAAACTTAACATTCTAGACAAAGAGAAATTGGCACAACAATTGAGAAACACGAAACAAAATTTTTTTGAAAATGCAAATAAACCGGGCCGGTGGCTCGCATACAAATTGGGAAAACAAAAGGGGAAAAACTGGATTCACGAACTACGAGATGAGGAAGGGAGAATATTCCACCAGGAGGAAAAAAAAAAAATTATAGCCCAGGAATTTTATGAACGTTTATATAAAGAAGATAGCCAGGCAAGTGTGGAGAAAATGGAGGAATATTTTCAAAGAGCCAAACTACCTAAGGTCACAGAAGATACCAGAAATATGTTAAACGAGGAAATTCGACTATCTGAGGTGATAAAAGCTATTAATGCACAAAAGAATAATAAAGCATCGGGACCCGACGGTCTTCCATCAGAGATTTATAAAGAATTACAAAATATCCTAGCTCAACCCCTAGTGGAGGTATTTAACGCAGTATTAGAAGGCGCAAGGACGCCTAAATCTTGGCTAGAGGCAAACATAACCCTTATTCCGAAAGATAACACAGACCATACATTAATCCAAAATTACAGACCCATATCACTTCTTAACTCGGACTACAAGATATTTACATCAATTATAGCGGAACGATTGAAACGATTTCTGAATGATTTCATACACGCAGATCAAAATGGTTTTCTCGCTAAGAGACACACTAAGCACAACATTAGAATAATATTAGATACATTGGAGTACTATGAATTACATAGCGAACAACAGATGGCATTACTTTTCTTAGACGCCCAAAAGGCATTTGACAATGTTAAATGGTCTTTTTTGTGCCAACAGCTTAGCTTTATGAATATGGGTGAAAAATTTATAAATATAATTAGGGCAATTTATGACAATCAGGAAGCAAAAATAATTATTAATGGGGAAGCATCTAGCAAGTTTCAAATTCAAAAGGGAACACGGCAAGGCTGCCCCTTATCACCGTTGCTGTTTATATTGACTCTTGAAGTATTAACGAGAACTATAAGAAACGACCCAAAGATAAAAGGATTAACCATTAAAAAGGAAACCTTTAAATTGCAAGCTTTCGCGGACGATCTAGTTTTTATTATGGAGGATCCATGTCAGACGGGACCAAAGCTATTGGAAGAATTATCTAAATATGGTGAGGTTGCCGGACTGCGAATAAATAGAAATAAGACCAAGATGATTGTTAAAAATATGACCAATAAACAAAAAGGTAATCTGGCCGAAATCACGGATATAGAAATAGTCAAGAAAATAAAATATTTAGGGATTAACATTACGGCTAGATGCACTTCACTCAAAAAGGATAATTATGATAGTGTAGTGAATCAAATAAAAGGTGACCTGGAAAGATGGGGAAACCTAAAACTCTCATTATTGGGAAGAATCGCTGTCATTAAGATGAATATTCTGCCTAAAATCCTGTTTCTGTTTCAGAATATCCCAATTCAACTCGACTCTAAATTTTTTCGAAATTTGGATAAATTATCACTAAATTTTATTTGGCAGGGGAAAAAACCAAGAATTAAATTGAAATATTTACAAGACACGAAGGAAAATGGGGGTTTTGGATTGCCAGACTGGGAATTATATTACCACGCCGCGGCCCTGAGCTGGATTAGAGAATGGGTAATCTTGAGAAATAGAAGACTATTAACTTTAGAGGGTCACGATTTGCAATATGGCTGGCATGCTTTCCTATGGACGGAGAAACAAGGTCTTTTCTCGCATTTTCAAAGACACCGGATCAGGCAAGCGCTACTCAATACTTGGAAAAAAATTAGATCTCACAATTACACCAAAATACCGGTCTGGCTATCCACCCTTGAAGCGATAGTTTACCCAAATCTGTTTGATTTGGGTAACATAATCTCATACAAGGATATTCTGAATGAGGAGGGGGAATTGAAACTTAGGAATGAACTAGAATTACAAGGTATAAAACTCGATTGGTGGGCCTACTTACAAATCCAATCGAGATTTAGGAAGGATAAAAATGAATGGGGGATATATACCTCTGAAACAGCATTGGACAAAATATTATTGGGACCGGACTCTAAACAAATAAGGAATTTTTATAAATTACTTTTGGGATATAAGCTGTTTGAAGAGCAAGTGAAAGACCCCATGTTGATCTGGGCTAACAATTTAGGACATAACATCGACCTAGATACTTGGCAAACAATTTGGGATAGGAATAAAAGGATAACACTGGCCTCATCGTATAAAGAAAATTTATTTAAAATGTTTTACCGATGGCATCTCCCCCCAGCCCGCTTAGCAAAAATGTACACAACAGTATCTCCCAAATGTTGGAAGTGTTCTGAAGAGATAGGCACATACTTCCACACGTGGTGGTCTTGCAGTAAAACACAAAAACTTTGGAGAATGATTTGGATTTGGCTGAAAGAAATATTGAAACAAGATCTGGAGTTTAGTCCAGAACTTTTCTTGTTGGGAATCACGAAAGAGAAATATCCTAAAGATGTGCTATACTTAACGATCCATATTATCACAGCAGCTAGAATATCATTTGTGCAAAAATGGAAAAAGAATGAGATCCCAGGACAAAAAGAGGTTATTAGGAAAATTTGGGATTGCGCTGAAATGGACAGATTAACTTTGGAATTAAAGAATAAAGATCAATCAGACTATTATAGAATTTGGAACAAATTGTATCTTTGGATGGATAAAAAGAAAGGTCTCTATTAGGTTTTACAGACTAGCTCACTGTTTTAAATATTGTGGTATTTCACCGATTTGTAATCTAAGTGTATTTAAGTGTATTTTTGATGTACATATATACATGTATATATATATATATTTAAACATTGTAGACAAAAAGGTTTGTCAGCTCGCTGGTACTGTGTCCAATGTTTTTAAATAATAAATTTAATAAAAAAAAAAAAAAAAAAGAAAGCCCCTCCAGCAGCAGACATGGCTGTTATGCAGTGGCAGCATAGTCTTTCGCCGTCACTCCCCCCCAACTCCAAAACAGTAGAGAGGGACCGGGTAAGGCCCTTGCTCTATCCTTAGTATGGCTGTCCAGCTCGGGAGGGGAGTGAAAGGGAAGAGGCGGCTGGGCAGCCAGGTCACTAATCCGGCGGGATCACTGAGCGGAGAGTGGCCTGGGTGCGGGGGCCCTGAAGTAAGCAGGTGTGGGATGCGTAGAGAAGCTCCACTTCCCAAAAATAAGATATTCCCTAAAAATAAGCCCTAATACATTTTTGGTGGCAAACAAAAATAAGACTGGGTCTTATATTCGGGAAAATACTATACCACTGGTGCAAGATTTGGGAGTTTTTATGAAAGAGAAATTTTATCTAAAACCTTTGATTGATAAAGCCACAAGAACCTGCAATGAATGTCCAGAAAATCTATCCATTTCTTACTGTTGAAATGGCCATACAGTTCATGCCTTGGTAGTGTCTCATTTGAACTTCTGGTTTGTTGGCCTGCTTTCCTAACTTTGTTCTCCATTCTTTACCTGAATCTAGAATAATACAATCCATTGTCCTGGACTTTTGTTTGATTTACTATACTTTTTTCCACCAATCTCTCCACTGTCTGGATCTTTAAGAGTTTTATTAGTTAAAACTTCTCGTTACCTTTCAGGGCCATAATATACGAAATCTTCATCATTTGACTCAAGTGCATATTCCTATGCATC